>NC_081336.1:6242277-6612277 GCF_022539665.2 Daphnia carinata | reverse complement strand
CGACTTGAATTCAGAAACAGATTTGGTGAACGGAAGTATTTCGAAGTGGTTAATCCCTAGAAATGAACAACCAACAATAAATCAAATGTGTTAGTTTCCGAAATACCTCATCAGTAACACACCGTCACACCAATCTTTGTAGCCTGCAAGTAAATCGAAAATAAAAGGAAGGGTTTCAATGTGTTCGCGAAGGCAACTTATGCTTAGACTTTACCAACAAAAGCTAATCCCTCTATTCCGCAACCACTTGCCTCCAAACGCGCAACTATCTCTACGATTTGTTCTTTCACTTCGTTAATGTAGGAATACATGCTTCCAGTTGTATCCAATAGAAAACAAATGCCAATATGATGAGTCTGATTTATTTGGCATGCGATTCGGCTTAACCATACCAATAAATACAACCTATATTATGGCGAAGCCTTACCTGATTATTTAAACTACGGAAATTATCGTTGTATCCAATAATAAATGATTCATAACGAGCTAGTACTTCGGTAGTAAAATATAAGAGAAATGCTCCAGTTCTCTTCCAAAAAAAGCCAAATGCGTCGTTGGGAAAAATTAAACGTGAGGATCCACGGCACTCGGCAGAGTCCGCAGAGCGCAGACCCCGCACGCAACACACCGCAGTGAATGTGGATCTTTGATTCTTTGATTGCTTTTGATGCATTCACGTCGAGAACTAGCTTTTCTCCAAAACCTCAGGCTTTAATGGTGCCACATTCATATAGGTACTAAAGGTACCTATATGAACTAAGGTTAAAATAACACTTTAATCCAAAGTTCCTTGAGTAAAAAAAAAAAGTAAGACAGTGTAACACAAGACATTGAATGTTACCGACGTGTCCTACCGTAACATGTAATGTTGCATTCGTAAATATTTCAGAGTTCATTTTAAGTATAGTCTAGTCTAGAATACAATTATAGATTCATCTAATTATTTACAGGCATTAAAAAGGGGTTACCCTTAAGGATCAAGACGTCATTTACGAATTTTTCGGATTATTCTTTATTAATTGATTAAATATGGATGGTTTTCATTCAATAAACTTTAAATCAGTTTCGTCACAATATTTTGTTATGATAAAACTTTACTCCAATAATAAGTGGTCAGCTGTATTACATCATGAATTACTGACATAATTTCCTAGATTTTAATGCCAGAAAAGATTTAGACATTGCTGTGTAGGGCAACTTTTTGTTATGTCAAAGATTTCATCCAAAACAAGGCAAAAGCTACTTAAGGAACAAAAGCTCTTGCAATTTGCTCAATTCTTTGTCGGCACATGGGGCAATTCCTCTGTAGTACATTTTGTCGATTGATGAGCACCATACAATCCGCGCAGAGGCAAACGTGACCGCATGGAAGAACAATAACTTCCCGATTTCGAACCAGGCATATTACGCAGCGCTGCCATTCCGGTAGGTCATCATTTTCTCCAGTTGACCGACGTGACTCGCAAAGATCACGTAGAATATCGTCTTCTTCTCGTGCGTGGCGGCGACCATAATGGATTTTAAACCACTTGCGAATCATTAGAGAACAAAGTACCATGCCTACACCACCAAAAAAGAAAAGGCTCCACTTGCATACGCTTACAAGGGTTTCGTACGTATTGAGCAATGCACTATAAGGTAATGTTGATAGAATAAAAGGCAAAGCTCGGTCCGAATTGCTGGGCGATCTCAGTTGCATGGTGCCGTCGCTGCTTACGACTAATTCACCGACGGCTGTCATTAGCGAACCGTCAATAACCATTTCTTCAACTTCATTAATTCCCTTGAGCTGAACACCACTAACCTTTATCGTACATGATAAAATGAATTAATAAATTTAATCATTTATTTATTTTTATTTATTATATTACCCATCCGCCGAGCCAACCAGATAGGGAAAAGGCAGCAGGAGTGAACTCATTTCTGACGACAGCCATATCAAGACGATCGGCCGTTAATCCTTCTATAACTTGGACTAATGTCTGCTTAGCAGCATTGGATGTTTCTTGTGATTTCAAACCCCAAGGAACTTCATGCTGAATATTTTTTACAATTCTTTCCTCATCAACCCTAGTAACAAAAGACACAAATTTTTATTTTTGTATGAATACGAACTTCTGCTGAATGTTATTACCACAGCCTTGTGCCATTGCGAACTTTGGCAACTTCTTTAGTTATAATTTTGTGAATCACTCCAGTGCTTTTGTTGTCTGTACTCTTCAGTAATTTTGATTTGTCAAGTGGCTCCACTATCCCTCTCAGACACACATATCTAAAGTCATTCTGAGTTCCTGATGTGGTAGGTGCTGATTTATTTTTCTTCCAAAACTGAAGCCAGCTCCTTGGTTGACTTTTGGGGGCTGCCAGCTGACTAAGCTCCGATATTTCAACTTGTTCTGCTTTCTAGATAGTTGTGCATAGAAGATGGAAAAGTTAAACTATGTATGGTGATCGCAGTGCTGTAAAAGCTTGATAAATATTCACAACTGTTTTTACCGCAGATTGATGTGCAAAATCAAGATTAGAATGAAAGTGTTTTCTGTTACCTTAAGTGCCTGAATATAGGCAGCACATGACTCGTAGGATTTATACAAGAATCCTAAAATGACGACGTCCAAACCAAGTGAAATACCCTCAAGTACGAGTTCGAAGTCAATTTCCATTTCTTAAAAATTGCCTCTAGCCCTTTCCTGGCATAACTGTTCTTCGTCGAATCATCTCATCTCGTGCAAAGGTAACTTACACAGGAGCAGGCCCTCTATGAGTAGTGATGGAAACTCTTTTGGAGCGACCCGGTTTTACCGCGTTATAGAATGGGCCGGCCGGCTGGGTATATAATGTGCAAGTCGGGTTTTTGGAAGAACGGTGTGCATCGGGGAAATGGAGTGAGGATTCTAGACCAATTCCGATTGAATCGACATTCTCCGTTAGAATTCGAAATTAGAATGAAAGAATTTTTGGAATATTATAAAAATTCATACTTGTGATATTTCGCGTCCAATTTTTATTTTGATTCAAAGCATTATGCGGTATTTAAACTTTTTAAATTAGAATTTTACACTCAGGTTCTTTTTTCGTCATGTTTCCATTGTATTATCCGTTATTTTCAGAAATGGTCATTCAACCGATTTGTGTAACAACTGCTGAAGTAACATGTCTATATTCTAAAACTGTGAATTCAAAAAGTTGACATTTATTTTTGAATCACTTAAATATTATATCTGGATTGTGGCTTTGTAATATTAAGAATTATCAGCAGCTCTGTTATATATTTGACTGTGAAATACGTAACAACCGGTTAAGCCGAACTTGTTATATATTCAGGACTTAGTAGCCGACAACATACATATCAAAGAAAACAATAGAAAAACACCCTATATAGTAACCTGGTGCAGGTTCACATGGAGAACAGGAATTATTGTATAAGTGACATCCTTTTTCTCAGACTGTTTATCCACTGGGCATCTTCAATCCTAATGCTAGACAATATTTATTGCATGCATGTTTTTTAAAGAACTTGTTTATGCCAATAGAGCTTAGATTGGTTTTCCCAAAACGTATGTGCTTTGAACAGTGAATAGCGGGGTCCGTTAGTAACAGAATTTCTTTCTCTTTTGCGTTTACATAGGAAACTCCTTGCAAATCACAAACGAGCAAGTATCCATCGGTGATATGGTGGCTGAAATGGGAAAACGCTAAAGCAATTTCAAGTCTTTTGCGGTCATTTTCGTCCAAAGATTGAGCATCTTGAACGAAATCTACGTTGTTTGTATATTTGACCATGTTGGGACTTACCCCACGGAACCTTTGCTCGTAAGCTAAATAACGCGGAGCGACATCTTTGAAAACGCGAGCAACTTTGGTCTTTAAAAACTTCATTGTGATGTTGGGGTTGTGGTGGGTTTTAAACAGTCTGAAATTAAATTCTTTCGCCAGTTTAGCGGCAACTGTCTGTACTTCAAGATCACTCCGGTAACGCCAGCAATCAAGATCTGCTACTTTCGGTGGCGAAATAATTTCTTTAAATACAACGTCGTCAACACTTTCGGAAGCCGATGAATTGGCGTCTTTCGACGACGAATAAAAAATTTTGCCGAAGTAAGCCAAACGAACCGACCCTTTGGCAAAAGGATTCGGAGCAATCTGCAGTCGGCACTTTTTAATTTTATCCTGTAGCTTGGCAAACGAAGTTATTTCTTCAACCGATGTCGGTAACTCGAAAGTTAAAATAGTGCCGTCTAAACGCGGGAGTTGGTCCCAGTTCGGTTCTTTTTTGTCCATGTTGAATGGTAGTAATTTCTTGTCAACCATACTAGGAAAATCAGTACGATGAGTGACAGAGACTGACCTCATTACGCTTTCCATTACTGAACGCAAAACGTTACCGACTTCTGCGCTGTCTACGGTTTCTATTTTTTCGCCGAGATATCTTTCAAAGGTCGCTATCATCCTGTCGCATTCGCCGTTTATACGGCCGAAATAGTACATCAATTTCTTGCGACGCATCTCCCGAAAAAGCTCCTGAAGTGGTGGATCGTTGGGGTGGCCGTTTTCGTAATCATCTCTACGACGACCATCATGGAAAATAGTTTTCCCGTGTGCAGGAGCGTCACCAAGATGGAAAATTATTCTGGTACCACTATTCTGTGGCCAATTAAGAGATATTGCGCGACTGAGTCCTCCAAGAACATCTTCCGGAAAATCTCCACCTCCTTTTGCGCAGATAGTGGCAACAAACGACTTGAATTCAGAAACAGATTTGGTGAACGGAAGTATTTCGAAGTGGTTAATCCCTAGAAATGAACAACCAACAATAAATCAAACGTGTTAGTTTCCGAAATACCTCATCAGTAACATACCGTCACACCAATCTTTGTAGCCTGCAAGTAAATCGAAAATAAAAGGAAGGGTTTCAATGTGTTCGCGAAGGCAACTTATGCTTAGACTTTACCAACAAAAGCTAATCCCTCTATTCCGCAACCACTTGCCTCCAAACGCGCAACTATCTCTACGATTTGTTCTTTCACTTCGTTAATGTAGGAATACATGCTTCCAGTTGTATCCAATAGAAAACAAATGCCAATATGATGAGTCTGATTTATTTGGCATGCGATTCGGTCGATATTCATGTTTGTTTTGGTACAAACGGAGTTCACAATTCTCTCATCTATTCGTCCAGTTCTTGCAGCAGGATCCAAAGATATTCTTGAGTAAGCACTGACCAATTCATCATCTCCATCTGCAATCGCTGAAAGTATGGAAGACTCAACGCCATTCTTCTTTTCCGGTTTTCTCTCCGTTCCAGCTTCCATCGCTAACAAGAGGGCAGAATCAGCTCGTGTTTCTGAACCAACACGGATTTTAGGCGAATATTTTTCAGGTTTAGAAGCCCCTTCGCGCTTTTTGGGTATAGTCTTGCAACTAGGACTCATTTTATTTAAATGAAGCGCCAAATCTGCCTTTGTTTTAAATAATGCTCTGCAAACAGAGCACTCGAAAGGCCTCGGTTTCGCTATCATCCTGTCAGAAAGCTAAAGCGTGTATGTAGTGTTGAGGAGAAAAAAAAAATAGAAGAGTGAGCATAAGAATTTACAGTAGATAAGCCTACCTTCTCCCGCAGATAAAGTACAAATACCAGCCGATTAGAAAAACCGAAACTGAACTAGAATTAGAAAAAACAGAACTACTAATGACAACTTTCAATTTCAATAAATGAATTAGGCACTGCTTGCGAAGTCCTATTCTGACGCTGTTTGGTCAATCAAACACTGTAAGAATTTGAACAATGGAACTATGCAGCAAGCTCGCCAGCGTCTCTTTGCTACAGAAAATTCGAAACGTTGGTTGCAAGTATCTCAAATATCGTTGTGGAAACGTTCAAGTAAAAAACAAGAGTGACGTGGGCCTCAGGGACAGCAGAGACCGAGTGTTACACAAGGCAATGGAAACGAGCAACTAAAAGATAGAGATTAGAAGGCATTACGTACTAAACAGTTCTGAAACCTGATAGGCTACGTTGATACTAAAATCTGCAAATAAAAAAATAATTATATTGACAAAATATACTATACTCGATAGCACTTTTGTATAGATGGCTTAAATTGACAGTGCCACTTCATTGAGCAACAGTCGCCTAAACCTGACGGTTCGAAATATAGCGTGCAAAAAGGAGGCTTATATTCGCAGTGGTCTTTATAGTCATTTTACTAATTGATAATTTCTCATCTTTAATTCCTTCTTCGAGGACGGCCAGTATGAATATTAGTGACATAACGGAGAGATTCCGTATGGACATCAGTCGGTTCGGTAACGTAGCCGTAGACAATCAGGGTCCCAATTTAAAAAAACCTTTTCCGCGGAGAATTGAAAGTCAGATTAACGGAGGTTTTCACGACCGGACATGGTACGACCGTAACTTTATTTCCGGATCCCAAACAAACTTCCAACACATTTCTTAGGCAGTCTTAGAGCTACCTTTCAATACCGTTTGTTGCGAAGATTGCGGTTGCTGCAGCGCTTCAGACAAAAACAACTTTCCTAGGGCTTGGCTACAGAAGAGCGACACTTGCTGGCAATGGGCTGCTATTTGGGCAGACAAAACCATTGGTTCCAAACGGGGGGGCACTGGAATCGGCTTAAAAACCTTTGTTACGTCTTCATCAGGTAGCGGTGGTTCACCACGAGCTTGTCTAGCGTTATTTTCCAAATTCTATACATTTGAAAAATGAAAGGGATACAACAAAAATAAGCAGAAGTACAAGATGGAATTGCACATGGAACTAACCCTCTTTTGAACATATTTCTGCTTTTCTTGCTGTTGCTTCACCACCTGGCGTTGATAGATGTTGAACTTGTTGGTATCTTGCAAAAGTTCATCAACATTATCTGTCAAGCTCCTCAGATGTTTCTCAAGTACAGACCTTTTCATCATTACAAATAAAATTAAAAATGGAGTTTACAGATTTGAGAGAGTATTTTCACATACGCAGTTCCAAGATCAAGGTATTGAGATCCCTCATAAGGAGCAACCATTTCACTAAGTTCACACAAAAGGGCATTGACCAAGTGAGAGTTGTGAATCACCAGTCTAATTTCCTAAAAGTAACAATTCATATTTAATTAAAAAAGCAAAGATATTGTAGTCAACTTTGCAAACCTGATACAGGCTTTCAAAACTCAAGTGGTGGGTTTTGATGGCATCAGCACCAAAATCATTGTCCTTGTAGAGGGCAACTGCTTGGGGAGTTAAGCGGTAAGCCTTCAAATGCAAAAACCCTCGTTTGGTTTTCAGTGGGTCTGAAACAAAAACAAAATTAGTGTACAGCATCCAACCAAAATATTTTTAAATGGTACCATAGATGAGCACTACTGACTCTTCAATGGAAGTTTGATACGTAAACTGAGACTCAAGGAACTGAGTGGACAGAAATGCTCCTTGTTGAGTACTCTGATACCATCCAACATGAAGATGATCTACATTAACTTTCCGCAGGTGGCGCATCATTTCCATTTGGTAATCCTCTTCATCAAAGTTTTCATCAAGGTTTTTAGGAAATGGAAAGCAGTTTGTCACTTCAAGTCGAGTGTCAGCTACCAGCCCCAATAAAACACCTTGAGCAACATCAACAGCACTGCTTCCTTCTTCATGGCAATGCTTGATGATCTTGGCCACAACCTTGGAAATTCAACGATAAATTCGGTACAATAATTTTCTTTGGAATTGATGGCATTATGATTACTAATTTACAATAAATAACTTACCAGGCCATCCACTTGAACTAAATCAATAGTATTGTCTACATCGGGAGCATTAGCCCTTCTGTTACGATTCGCCATTTTTTTGTGATTTTGGCCAGGCCGGTTTTTTCAGAACGTTGCCAGCTTACCATCCTGGACTGCCAAGTGTCAAAAGAATGAATGAATTAATAATTTTATATGTTTCTTATTTCTTTATACAAATCGTATTTTAAATTTCAGCAAAGATTCTTGCAGCGAATAACAGTAATAGTTGGAGAAAACTAAAAAACTTCCATGTTTTAATTTTAAATATTTTTTTCCACAACATGGACGCAGTTGGCAGTCGACGAATTTTATTTTCCTGGTGATTTAATGTAATATTTTTGCGTATTGGGATTGTCGAATGTTTACTTTGCTTATCGACCAAGGCAAACAGTTCCGTGGCATTCGGCGTGAACTGAAATTATTAGGGAAACCAACAGGAGAATAATGACTTTAAAACTGTATTACGATTTAATGTCACAACCGTCTAGGGCGGTTTATCTATTTCTGAAAGTGGCAAACATACCATTCGAAAGTTGTACAGTTAAACTTCGTGATGGTAGTGTAATTTGAATATTTTGCTCGATTTACAGCATATATCCTTGTTCTTAAATAGGTGAGCACTTTGAAGAAGCTTTTAAAAAAATCAATCCCATCCAAAAAGTCCCTGTGATTGATGATGCTGGATTTAAATTAACTGAGAGGTACCCCAAATACATAATCGTTTTAGCATTTCTCTAACCAACAAAATTGTTTACAGCGTAGCAATTCTTCGTTACCTAGTAAGAAGCAGAAATGTTGCTGACCATTGGTATAGTACTGATTTGCAGCTTCAAGCAAAAGTAGATGAATACCTTGAATGGCAACATCTCAACACCAGACTGTTTTGTGCAATGTATTTTAGACACAAGGTAGATGATTCTAGCAAGATGAAGAAGTGAATTCTGATTAGTTCCTCTTGCACAGAGCTAATACTGATTCACTTTTGAAAGTTTTTAGAGCCTATGATGTTTCAAAGACCTGTTGAAGAGAAAAAAGTTGCACGTTTTCAAAAAGAAATGGAGAAGTGTTTAGGAGAAATTGAAACCATCTGGTTGGACAATGGAAACAAGAAATTTATCACTGGGCCAAACATTTCTGTAGCTGATCTTTTGGCCTGTTGTGAATTGGAGCAACCTGGTAACTTAAATCAACTATATTTGGGTACTAAAACATTCACTCACCCATTGTTATGCAGTAATGGCAGGATATGATGTTTTTCAAAAGTATCCAATTATTGGTTAGACAACTTTTATTAATTTTTTTATTTAATAATTTTTTTTGCACGTCTTCCATGAAAATTGATAACCACATCTATCGTAAGTTTTAAAAAAATCGGATTGGCTCTAAGCAAGCTGTTCATTGCCAATTCAGAGACGGAACGTTGCAACTGTTCTTGTTAATTTCATACATTTTTAGATAGCAAAGCAAAATTATTATAATAGTAAATAAAAATGTTTTCATTTGTAGGTGCATACAGGGAACGTGTGCGAAAGGCAACGGGGCCTCATTACGAAGACGCTCATAAAATCGTTCGAATTATAACTCACAAGTTTTCGGGAGTCCCACGCGATAGCAAACTGTAAAAAATTCTAGAGCTAGTTGGGTTCGTGCACTGTATTTTCCTTAAAGTGTATTAGAAATTACTATATTTTCTATGGTTGAAGGTTTCCAATATATTGATAAATACGTATAAAGTAATAGATATTTTATCCTGACAACTTATTTTTACGGCGAATAAATCTTTCCGCAATAGCCCCGAAAATATTCCCTGGCTTTGATTGGTGAGTATTGATCATTTCTTTCATACTTTGTGTTACCAGTTTTGCTAAAGACTCGGGAGTATGGGATTCATCGTACGGAATGGCGCTTCCTATGAACGTAGTCAGCTTTACAGGAAAACCTCCATATATAGGAACGAGGGGCAAATGTGTTTTTTGGTACAACCAATGCCAGAATGATTGACAAACATTAAATGACCGGAATGCCTCTCGAATATTTCGCGTGAAGATTGGAATGATGGGCTACAAATAAACAAAATCTTACTTTAATCGAATTTCTTTACTTCAGTACTGAAGGTGAAAACATCTTACCACTTTAGCCTCAATGGCTACCTTCGCGAAACCTAACCGTTGCCTCCAAAGAAGTTCATAGTTATGGTCACCCAACTGAGCTTCATAAACTCCTCCTGGAGCTATGGCCAAGAGATTGCCTTTCCTCAAAAGGGCTGCACAGCTCTGTACGGTACCAGGTATTACGCCAAACGCCTCTAAAAGACTACTCCATCCTTAAAGCAAAGAGGTTTGTAACACACAAAAACAGCATAAATTTGGTAAGTAATAATTAATGGTAAAAAAGTACCATTCAAGAAAAAGTCCTTTTATGTACCTGGAATTTTAAAAAGGAATCTATCACCAACAGGATTGATCAATCTTCCTTCATACAGCAATATATGACTGCATATGTAGTAGAAGTCAATGGGAACTGCTCCATGATAATACACCAAAAGAGCACCACCAGGGGGAATATTTTCAACTCCAATAATTTCATATCCTAAACACAACTGTGCTTTAACATTGGCTCACAAATATTGCAAATTAATTACCATGCCAGATCCAGCCTAATGCATCCCAAATAGCTGAAACAACTTTTCTTCCTGCATCCCATATGTCTTTATCATATGCATCTAGTAGCCTATATCTGAAGAGAATGTGTAAGCAAAACAAAAAAAAAAAAAAAAAAACAGTATTGGGAATTGAGAAGTCATAACTTACCTGTGCAATTTGTAAATGTATAAAAGAGAAGATGTGATGTAGAGTAGAATAATGATGATACCCGGTAGCAAAGAGACAGCAATCAAAGGTGTGAAAAGCCATGACAACCAATTGGAGTAATAAATATCTATAGATGCCCCTAAGGCAAACAAAATAAGTGGTGTATATAAATATGTACACTATTTTCTATTTCTATGCTTTGACATTAGAAAAGAGTCCTATTTACCAAACAGCTTAGTTAGATTCAGATACTGAGTTAGATCAGTTAGGTGGTCTAGGGCATTGTAGGGCATGATTTCAATGTTACTATGGTTTTGATTAATCCACTGGCAAGCAAAAAGAGCTACAACTGGGCATCAATATCTTTTACCGAAGTGCTAAAGGATCAAGGAAAAAGTTAACCTAGATTGGACCAAACAACTTTCGTGACATATGCATGGCCGGTCAAAGATCAATGTTTATTGAATCATATAGTGCGTTTGCGCAGACACCATACGAAAGCCAGCTAGAGTAATTGAATTAAGATGATTCACAATTTTCTATTCATTAGTTTCACATTAACTTAGGCATGAACATGCCATGCTTAACATCTATTTGCAAAGTTCTCTAGTTCTATTTACATACAAAAAAAGCTTCTCGGCACATGATAGGTTATACTTTCTCCGACACTGGCTCTAGCAGACGCTAATCACGTTCAGAGTTTCAACCTTAAAAGTTCTAATTTGCTGAATGCCCTATTCTGTAACTGAAACATAAGGCATTGGGCTTATAGCCTATCCTTCAATAGCAAAAGAACTGTGCCATCAAGTGGCGCACACGCAAAAATCCAAAAGTGGTAGGCAGGTCTCGTAAGCAAAAATGGTTCCAAAAACTTGAACACCAGGTGTCAGTCCTAAGCATAGGCATGCCTCGTTTTGCATTGCTGCAAGGGGCGATGATAGGCCCTTTGTACTAGAGAAGACCGGGCATGGTGAATGGTACTCAGAAAAACAAATTGAAAAGGATAACTTCTTCGTTTTGGTTGGATACTATTTGATAGATTTCAAGAATGAGGCTTACCGCAATGCTTTCGAAGATCGCGAAATATTCTACAGATTATTCTAATCTTCCTGAATCCTATATTAAACGAGCGATGAGACAAGTAATTACTTAAATTTCTTGCTGCTTCCCTGGTTAAATTCATATTGGATGAATTGTTTAGTTGTTGTTTTTTGTTTTTATTTTTTGACATTTTGCATTATCTTGTGTGATAGACTGTATTTCCTTTTTAAATTACAGGTTTACTGGGAAGCACCAAAAGATTTACCACAGTACCTACCTGTAACTTTGGAAAAGAAAAAATTTAGGCAAGGTTTTCCCATTTTTTCTTAAAACATTTTAGAAATTCTTTTCATTTCTATGATAATTTGATTGAACAATATGGTAGCTTTTGGATGTATTTTTGAATATAACAGTAGTTAATTAAACTAACTTTTAGGTACACTATGAATCGCCCATGGACAGAAGAGTTTCGGAGACAAAATCTTAGCCGAAGGAAAAAAGTTTTTGTAGAGCCACTTAAAGAATGGACATTTTTTAGAGGGGATAGAGTATGGAAGAAATCTGATATTTTTTTTTTCTTTTGTTGAATGTTTTGTAACCTTGTGTAATATCTGAATTAGGTAGAAGTCTTGGTTGGAAAAGATAAAGGAAAGATAGGATTGGTGAGCCAAATCATTGAGGTAGTAAAAAGAAATTTATTCTCAATTCGGTTAGATGTATCAGAAAGCAATAATAGCTTATGTCTATTTTATTTTACACATTTTCTCTGTTTTCAGGAAAGGAATTGGGTTGTTGTTGAAGGCTTAAATGTGCATTACAGGTGGATCGGAAAGACTGATGATTACCCGGGTACAGTAATTCAGTCGGAAGCACCTCTGTTGGTCACAAATGAGGTTGCATTGGTTGATCCTACTGATGAGTAAGAATACCGATTATGCTAGTGTTATTTTACGATTAATAATATTTTCGGATGTAGGAAAGGGACTAAAGTAGAATGGCGGTACACAGAGCAAGGAGAGAAAGTACGAGTTTCCAAAAGAACAGGTCATATAATACCAGTGCCGATATCAGCTTCGGAAACTATTGACTTCAAAACAAAGGCTGGATATCCAGGTAAATGTCCTTTGTAGTTCTTTAAAATATAGGAGCCAATCACAACATTGATAGACAAATATTATCAGTGTACATGTATATAAACGTATTATTATTATTATTTGAAATTGCACGGGGGAAACGCGTAAAATCACGGATTATTTTGCAGAGGTAATAACTATTATACATGCATTCATTTACAGAACAAGAAAAGGACACACGGGCTGCAGACATATCTGAACATACCTACATCCCGCAAAGCAAAACATTTGAAATGGACTTAATGGAGCATTACAGACTGGAATGAAGTCAACTGCTTTTGTCAGTCTAGCGAAATAGTTTGAATATAAAGGAAACAAAGCTTTCGTGTCGTCAATCACACGTTCATACCTGTTGGGATTTTTCATGAGTTATTTGCACCGCAATATATGTAAACACGCGTTTTGATACACTGGGAACAAAGGCACAAAAACAAACAACAAGCAACAACTACCTCTCAATGGATCATTATAAAGGTAAATAAGGTAGTAACCAACTACATTTGAACTCTCTACAAACAGAATTTTCTATGTGATTGACCATCATTATTGAAATGACACCAAAAACGAACCTATTTATCCATCATTTACTAGTGGAAAGTTTGACCTTTGCGAGTGACTAGAGCGCGATCTTAAGCATACCATTTTGCTCTTTTGAGGTGAAACTCGTTAATAAAAACTGAAATATACGGGGCTGAATACGTCACGAATGCATTACATGATGCAGCACTTTTTACCGTCCTCTTCTTCTAACCCGTTGATTGCCGCTGTCACTTTTCCCGCTGCAGAGTCACTGTTGGCGCTTTCAGCCGAACTTGTGCTCGGCTCGCGCAATTTTGGGAGGTAAGCCTTCATGTCAATGCCATCTCTCTCAAAAAACAGCATGTACGCTGTCTGGCCTTCTATCTGATTTGCTGACGATTCCTAAAAGCAAAAATATTCACGATTACCTTCAGACGAATTTATTTCACAATCAATACGTACCTTGCACGTAGAGTCATTGTAGTAGAACCATTTACCGTTGGGATTCTTGGCATAGGAAATGTAATGGCCTCCTCCCATAATACCCGAGTGACACTAAAATTTTGAAAATTTCATTAGCCGTTATATTGTTATTTAAAATAATTATTTACCACAGCGGCGTAGAGGCTGTAAGTTATATCCAGCTTATTGTAGCCTGGAAGAAGTCGGTGTTGGTGAAAATCAATAAGATCTTCATCGTGAACCGGATGAGTCATGAGCGAAGTGGATTCGAGTCGCTTCCTGGTCGATTCGTTGCCGTTGATCACTTCCCTAATATTTGGTGGATGCCCGTTGGAATATGGGACGGACGAGGAAATGGAATGTTTAGGTGAAATATCATTTGATTCGTCCTTGCTGGATTCTGCCACCCCGTTCGGAAGCACGGAAGAAGCCATTTGTCGATGGCGGACTAGCGTTTCGCTAGGAATTGCTGCTAAGAATTCGGTGAAATCCAAATTGTTATGTGGAAACTGAACAGCCTTGTGGGACTTAATCCAACGATGGTTGACGAACTGGAATCGTTTCAGATGAACAATCTAGATTTGAAAAAAAGTAAGTTGGCTGTTCATTCGCTTTCACACGCTGGATTTCCCGTTTGATAATAATAAAAAATTAGTATAACGTTTTAAAAATTACCAGTATTGGGGGTAATCTCCAGATTTGTAGCTTTTTGGTGGCTGGTTGGTGGGTGGCGCATTTAGGACAGTAGTACTTCTCATCTCCTGAGAGTTGCTCTTCTCGCGTGAAAGCTTGCAAGCATTGCTCTAGGCTGACTGGTTCTGTTTGTTGGTGAAGGGCTTTGGCCACACTGGGATCTTCGTCAAATACCTGATGGGCATACATATATTGACATTAACAGCAAGTTTTTCAACGAGGAAACGTTAATTGAGTTTACTTTTTCAAGCGATGTCTGATACCGGAGATGAAGAGCGGTCGGTTCCCAATCAACCGCGATGCAATAATTAAGGACGCCCTCGATATAGGACGAATTGGTCTCGCTACCATTCGGTAGGGGGTCAGGCGTTGGAGCCAGCGGGCATCCTTTACAGAATTTGGTCCATGGACAAATACCACAATGGATTCCATTGGCCTGTACAACTTTTAGGGTGAAAGGGAACTCGTAGCCCAGACTATCATCGCTGCATATAAAATGAATAGATGCATAATACAATAAAAATTTGAATATTACCAACAGTTACCAGTCATGGGCGTGATTTGGAAGTGTGCCACTGTCAGTAGGGGGAGAAGGCGAGACCAGCCTAGACACCAGCGTCCACACACACCGATACAAGTCTTGGCTCGTCGTTTGTAGGACTAACATTCTGTTTCGTTCATCCGCTGAAGATGGGACTCCATCTGTTCTCCATGCTAAGGGAACCAACAGTGGTAAACCGAAGAGACTAGGTCGCGTTTTATGTGGGGAGACGAAATAGAGATCTTGTCGTATCTAGAAGACAATGTACGTTAGAAAACAAAAGAAATACTACATTCTAAAGAACACAGAAACCATTTTCCGATGATAGACAACCAAAAATGAGGCTCCCATTCCCAAAGAGCCGTTTAGTTCTTGAGTACTGCTATTGTTACTCGTCAAACTAACTGGACTTCCTAATCCACCACTGCCACTGCTGGTACTGGCCAAACTCGAACGATCGCCGTTGCGTTCATCATTAGTTCCCCCATTTGTTACTGGCTGCTGTGTAACATTGGTCGATCTCTGCGGCAGGGATTCTTGTCCAGGAGAGAGACCGTTCTAAGTTTAAATTGAACAAATTAATTTACAATTAATAGAATTTACACACGAAATGCCACAAAGCCATTCAAAATACGGTACAGTGATCACGACGAACATCAAGGAAGGTGTTGGGTAAATCAACTAGCGAATATTCTAATCTACTGTATAAAAGCATTACATACAATATGTTAAGGAAGCTAATCTACAAGAACAATCAACTATAGAATCAGTTTGCGGCAAAACATAGAGTCTGAAGGAAATTTGCTAAATACCCAGAGGCGTTACAGTATGCCTGGGGGCCGAAAAGAGTTAACGTGACATGTGGCTTCAGAATCAAACGTGAAAAAGTTAAGTAAAGACAAGTGACAAAATTTGGAGAAACGTCGATACAGCACATCCCTCACCATTTACTTGAGTAAACCTACTATTAGACTGACCGACTAGAACTGGGGCCGAACAGACAGGACAATAAGCAAAAAATGAAAAAAATAAGGGGCGAATACCTTTCTACAGAATACGGTGCTCATCACGTTCATGCAGATACCGACGGGTCGTCTTACCTCCGAGCTGTTGGTGGTGGCGTTGGTGTCCCCTCCCTTGTCAATGACTTTTGCTATTTGATTACTGGAGTGATGGCCTATTTTATTGTTATTTCGATTGGCATCTTTGACTCCACTGTCTGGAACACCGATGTTGCCGCCATTCGTCGGCAGAAATTGGATCACTTCAGTAGAACTCAGCACCTGGTACGCGAATAAGGCTAATCCAGACGTCGGTCGAACCTTGTTGTTGAGCCCCGGAAACGTCTGAAGAAGAACACAAAGGTCTGGTTAAATTAAAATCGAACAATTTCTTATGACCATGAAAATTGCCTTAATCATTGCTCCAGATACTTCTGCAAATAAAAGGTGATCGGGAGATATTTGACATAAGGAGGCTAATCTTTCTTTAAGTAAGAGATACGTAGCATCCATTGGTAAACGAAGACCATATTTGACTGGCACCGATCCATCCAACCGAAGAACTATGTCAAGAAAGAAAAATCATGCCTACATACACGGATCTATTATTTATTGTGTGCAGAAAAACTTACCGACGACTTCAACGTGAACGTAGCTTTCAAGAGGTAGAGGTAGTGACAAATAGTTAAAAGGATCGAAGCGTACACTTTCACGTTGACATACTCCGCAGGTGACTTTCGATTTAAGTTGACCATGGAAGAGTTCGACAACAATGGAGCGGTTCCGTAGAAGGTGATTCTCCCATGCCTGGCAGGAAAAGATCGGAAATAAAGAAATTGTACAATTTTGTAAGAGATCGTTCAACCTCTTGAGCTACAACGACATCCGGACGGCCTTCGCTGTCGCTCAGTTCAACGTAAGGCTTGTCGTGAACTCGGTTTAGATCTTCGTGAAGACCATCAAGAAGGAAAGCTAAAAGTTCCTGAGCATCGTGTTGCTGATAACCGTTAAACCTTGGAGCGTATTTGCCGATTGTCCACTATTTTACGAATTAGATAAGGAAAATTATGGTTATATCGTGGAACATGTAGATTCATAGTAGTATTGAACGAAGAATTCAACATACTCTTAAGCGTAGCGGGGCAATAGTTCGAGATTTGCCTTTCCAAATATCGCGAATCAAATCCCCATAATCCTTGGCAATGTTTCCTTTCATTCCAAGAGGGTTGTCTCTAAACACGTAAATAAGAAAGCACGTAAAGAAAAGTTGAGGCATCAAAAGGTGCGATTTACCTGTTTAGCTCAAGAAGATGCATACTAGACGTGAAGTATTGAGTCAAAGCTTGCGTATTGCTTACGCATTGCAGGGAAGCGTTCATGAAACAAGTATTGCCTAAATTATTCAAGCCAGTCGCACCCTTCTCACTAGGCAGAGCTTTTACGCAATAACGCATTACACAAATTGTACGTTTATAAACATAAAAAAAACTTAATGTATATCACCTTGGCGATATTTGTCACCGCTCTGGCCAGAAAGAGAAACCATTTCTTCCGGCCATGTTAAATCTTTGTTACGCACTTCAATAAGAAGTTGGTCATTGTCGCGGCACGAAAGTGAGGCAAGCGTAGCATTTTCGTCTTCCAACAAGACCAGGCAATGCTATTGGATGAAATAAATTAGTAGTAGAGTTAAACGTTCACATAACTCTAAAATTGGGTAAGAATTACATCGTCTTTCATGAGCCACAGTCGGACATCATCAAATTTGAGGCGCAGTCTTCCGCAAAGATATTCGTATGTCTGGCTGACTGTGGCTAATTGACTAAATGCTGCAACGTAGGCTAGATAACGACGGGGAGTCTGCTGTGTAGCAGATGGAAAATAGCCGTATCCGCCTGCTGCATCATAATAATTAGTTTTTCACAATGAGTTTCCCAATAAAACAAAAACATACCAAGAGCTGCTGCACCATAGCCCCCAACAATGCTATTCCAAGATTGGCCATTCCAAGCTGGTCCGTTATCATTGGTCGTCGAACTGTGTCTTAGAAGACGAAGCAACAACGGATATAATTCTAACTCAACTGGACCAGAGTCTGTGAATTGGACAGCCTGCAGATTGCAATATAATATTTTAAATCTTAACGCGATCAACTAAAGTCTAGTCCTCCTACCTGTCTCGGCAATGCTGGGCTTCCTCCATACCATGCTGACAATGCTTTCCAGATTGCCTCCGGAACTACTTCGTAATCTTTGCCTTTTTCTAATTCTCGTCGGAGTCGTCCTCCTTCCCCCGTTAAAACAGTAGCCTGGAGACAGATATCAAAGCTGACGTAATTTTTTCGAATACTTACAGTCTGCACATTTACCTTTACTGTTGAAGTTGCCACCAAACACGTGTTGTCAATGGCCCTTGGTCTAACTACAGTGCCCACATCACTTCCAGAATCTGAAGTATTGTTTCTAAGAGGTACGTTACTAGTTGGATTTTTGCTTGAGTCGTCCTGTATAATCAATATTACATTTATTTCAGCTGCAAATAAATGAAATTAATTAATTAATTAACCTGGTTAGCGACATAGTCTGACCACTGTTTCCACCAAACGCTTGATATGAGGTACCAAAATTCTCCAACACGATAACCGCGTTTAACTTCACGTCTCAGCCAGTTTTGAATCAGCTTTCCTTCTTCGATCCGCGAGCCGGGGCGCAGTCCGAGTACGACGTGACACAGCTATAATAATTCATTGAGCAAATTATAATCAGGGCAGATTTGCATAGTAAGTTTCCTTCTACCTGGTGCAACATATCAAGAAGGTGTTCTAATGCGTTTCGCTTCACCGCCCACATTAAAAATGATTCAAGATCAACAGATTCCATTTCATTAGCAATAAGGTCGGATATTTCCAATAAATCGGCGTCACTGTTATTCTCAGGAAACTGTTCTACAGCAAGTCGTTTTAGGCTTTCGATCAATTGGGTAACTTCCGAATGACTGAAAACTCCATCGCGGTCAAAATCAAAAATTTTGAAGCAAACTAAAGAAAAAAAAAATTATTAATGGGGGTTAAATGTTTTTTAATTATCATATTATACATTTTATTCTTTCCACTAAGGGTCCTCGGCATGCAGCCGAAATTCCGCAGACAATTTCCTTAAAGTCCAAGTGCCCATCACAGTTTTCATCGAAAGCAGAAAACAGTCCCCGGGCGATGGAGAATGTGGAGTCATCATCTTCACTGTTTGTACTGATCGGGGCCGAAGCGAAAGAAAGGAAAAGTTGAATATCAAACTTCCCATTTGAGGACAGATTTTTTAGCTGCCAGTATTTTTTCTCAAGGTCTATAATCTCTTGTTCATCCAAATGAGTGACACCAGACAATGTTTGGTAAAATGTTGGGGTCTCGAGATCGTTCGAGAGAGTTACAGGGCAAGGATCACTCAACAGCCACTCAGTTAGAGATGTAGCGCTAGGATATGAAATTAGCCATTCGCGAAATTTGGAATAGTTTACTGCCTCAGCCTGAAAATAAAAAAAATAAAAAAATTATATCTAGACAGAAAGTTCAGGATATACTGCTATGTACCTCATCAAATAGGTTGGATATGTTTTCTAGATTCCATCCATCAGAGTACTTGGTGGTGTAGTTAATTACATCATCTTTGGTCACTACACTGTTTATGTCTTTAGCATACAGACTGAATATAACTTTTAAACCAAAAAGAAGTATTTGCTATGTGAAGTCATTCAAAGTTAAGTTAAATTAAATTACATCGGCACTTCTCATCTTGATGGCCCCTCGTGAGAAGAACTAATCCACTCAGGAGATCTTTGAAATTGATACCCTTTGTAGTTCCACCCCATGCTGTGTAAATAAGCTGTTTAAAAGGAAAACAAATTATACTATATTTTATAAAGTAAATTTGGTTTGATATACATCTGCTAAGTTGTTTGGGACTGTGTCACCAATAATTTCTGAGAGAAAAATGCTTTGCTGGAGTAATCCATTTGGGGTTGAATATTTGCCGAATGTATCCTTTAGTCGTTTGAGTTCAACATTGTTCACTGCAGAAATATAAATCAATAACAAGTGAAAATGATGGAGATTGCCCCAACATTAATCCAAAATGAGCTATTACCGCGCTTGGCGGCTTCTTCGTAGCTGATGACTTGAGGCTTAGAGTCCTTAGCTCCCATGGCGCTGATCAACTTGCAAGTTACACTCGCGATCGCCTTTACCTGAAAATATGTTTTCACTGACAGAAATTCATTTCCTTTCGTATTGAATTAAGTGTTACATTAATTCAGTTCAAGTAAACCATTGCATGATTGAAATGTAACAACATTCAACTTGGTATGGTTGACATGAAGCACTTTTGACATGAAAGATATTTTCCCCCTTTTGTTTACGAAAAAAGTAAAAAACCTTTTTGATAGCCTGTTCAGCTACTCCAGACCTACGACGAAGCCTCCTCTAGCCGTCGGTGTTTACCCTAATGTATAAAAAATATATTAGAATAAGTTTCTATTCCAATGTTATCCTTATAAAAATCTATTCCTAGTGGTAAAGTTTTACTTTTCATTACTTTAATAATATTTAGGATAGTTGGTTAAAAAAGAAAAAGAAAACGGACGACGCGGTCTTGCTGATTACGAAAACCAATCTTTGAAGCATTGCCCCGTGAATGGCGATTATCTTTTCACATCCTTTCGAAGGCGATAGGTGTATCATCTGTCGTTAATATTTTTTAACGAAGTCAGTGAGGGCATGAAATATTTTATCAAATACAACATAGCATTTGACCCATGCCTTTACTATCTATTTGGGATGTGGGTTTATTGGCGATTCGGGTTTACATGCCGGAATGATTTCGGTTTACTATGTAAAATTTAAGCACGCAGTGAATGATTAAATTATGATTAGAATTGGCAAAACAATGTTTCATTTGAAGTTTTTCAACTTCTAAGACGTAGCTTCGGCTACCAAATACCAAATCGAATACCATTTCTATTTCTATATTCTATAAAAACAAGCCACGATTTGCTAGGCAATATAATGAAATCCGGCAACGTCGGTTCACGTAAATGTTAAGTTTTCCTTAAGCATTAAGCTTAGGCAGTTCTTTTTAGTTGGGCACGTCGGCCATTGACAGTGCGTGAAAGCCTCAAAACCTCTCTCGCTCATCGGTAAATATCAAATACATCCATTTTTGTACACCTTGCCAATCCGAACCTCCCTATCGCTATTATAACAACCCGTAAAATTTCAAACTTGTGATGTTTCATTATGTGAAAACAAATCGCTTTAAATTTTGAAACGACCATAAACAAGCGGTATGGCCATAGTGAAGTTGAACCTTTTCCTATTCAAAACAGTTCTGGTGTTCTTAGTTTACTCTCCGTAGAATAGTTGATTGGAACGCTTCATTTATGACAGTGTTAGCAAGTTTCCGATAACCTAAAGTAAAATTATTTGTGAAAGACATGTTTGGATGATCATTTTGTTCTCTTTCACAGACCACCATGGGTAAGATCATGAAATCAGGGAAGGTTGTGTTGGTCCTGGGTGGACGGTTTGCCGGACGAAAGGCCATCATCGTCAAGAACTACGATGAAGGAACCGCCGACAAGCCTTACGGTCATGCCCTCGTTGCTGGTGTAGACAGGTACCCCAGGAAAGTTACCAACAAGATGAGCAAAAAGAAGGTTGCCAAGAGATCCAAGATCAAGTCCTTTGTCAAGGTAAGATATTAGTTTCTTATTAAAGTTGCCAAACAAACACATTCCTTAGATCCGCTGTTGGGGCTCTAACAAAGCTCAACCTCCTTACCGGAGGTATATCGGCAGTGAATGAGTCATTGATGTGTGAGAGTATTATACCTCCATTGGTAGAACATTGCCTGTGCCTGTCAGCTTGTTTACTTAAGTGAGTTATGGGCAAGGATATATTCTGGTGGTGGGGACAACCTTGTCAAAATAGATGTTCAGGTTAGGTTTGTTTACCTAAAGATTAATATCTTGAAAATCATTAATTTAGATCGTCAACTACAACCACATGATGCCAACACGTTATTCAGTGGACCTCAGCTTTGACAAGAACCTGGTCAACAAAGACTCCATCAAAGATCCCCTGAAGAGGAAGAAGGCGCGATTTGCCGTCCGAACCAAATTTGAAGAAAGGTAAAATGAGTTGTTCATTTTGTTTAAGCATTGTAACTATTGGTAATTTTTGAATGCAGATACAAGTCTGGCAAAAACCGTTGGTTCTTCAGCAAACTGCGATTCTAAATGCTACTGGCATGTATCCTGTGAAATAAATAAATCATTGGGATGCAAAATCAAACGTTGTTTTTATTTAATTGAAGACGTAATTTTCATAAGTGAAGTTATTTGCATGTACTCATCGACAAAGAGCAGCGTCTATCTGTGTCAAAGACGGTAGGGCCATTTTGATTTTACGACGATAATTAACATCTTTCTGAATTGGATTGCGTTCTAAGTAAACAGTTGATAATTTCGTAGCTCCACCAAGCCCATCTAATTGATTCCAGTCTTCAACTAAGTTGTCATTAAACCAAAATTCTTCAAGGTTAGATAAATTGTTCAAACCCTGTATCAGCTTGATTCTATTTCCAGCAAGATCTAGAGTCTGGAGTTTAACATTGTGTTCCAAATTTTGGATAACCTATTTAGGAAAACTGTTAACTGTTGGACTGTAATATTAGCCATAGCTGAAGTACCTGAATTCCATTGTGTGACAAATACAATTCCTCAAGGTTACCTAACTTGTCAAGATTTTCTATGGTGATGATACGATTACTTTGTACACTAAGTAGCTTTAGTTTTGTAAGACAATGTAAGTTGTTGAGTTGGGTAATTTTATTTTTACCCAAAAATAAAGATTCTAAGTTAACAAGCTCATCCAGATTTTCAATCACCTGAGAAACAAAAAAAAATAGAAGAAATGGTTGTGGCACATTTACATAAATTATTTAGATACTTACTCTAATTTTGTTGTCACCAAGTTCAAGCATTTGCAATTCTTTCAGACTAGAAAGATTTTCAATTTTTTCAATTCGGTTTGATACTAGAAACAGTTTTTTCAGTTTCACCAAGGTGTTCAATCCTTTAATAGTTTTGATCCGATTGAATGACAGATCAAGAAGTCTAACAACAAAATTTTTAATCTAATGTTTCAATGCAACCTAAAATATCAAAAACTTACTCCAGATTAACAAGTGATCCCAGGTTTTCAATTTCAGTAATCTGATTGTCATAGAGCTCCAATTCTTTCAAGCTGGTAAGCATTCCAATGTTTTCAATCTTTTTTATAAGATTCCAGCGTAGATACAGTCCCTCTACTTGTGTAAGACATTCCAGATTTTCGAGTTTTTCAATCCTTCCATGGTTGAAGTCAACTTCGATTGCATTGGGGTCCAATACAATTAACTCTTTTATTTCGGTCTCTATATTGGCAATTGCATCATCTACCGAGCTTTTCGATGAGTCAGTGTTTTCATTTACCTCTTCCATCTCACCTGATAGCATTAACAAAAAGTTTACCTTACTGCCACAGACAAAGTTTAGAGAAACCTATGTAGTACCTGTTCTATCTATTTCGGAATCCAGGATGTGTAACCGGCAATTAGCGCTCAACGTTTTGTTGTGTTATGGATCCGACAATTCGTCTGACTATGATCAGATGGGTGAAATACGTCTAGTATATGCGGAACAAATGGTGGTATCTCATTTGAGTCTTTGAGTTAAATTCATTTTCATTATTTTATATAATGAAAATTAAATAATTAATAATGTAATAATAAAAATAAAAATTACTTGAGGTTAATGAGCCAACAACGGAGGTGCGGGAAAGACAAACTTCATAGAATTGTGCATATTACGGAACACTATTTGACCCACATTTAAATATTTATTATAAGTTTTTTTTTCTCTTGTTTACCATTTATTTCAGTTACTTTTATAGATTATATGCCAGCGCAGGATCTCTAAAACTTAGTGAATTAAACGATTAGCTAGAAAACAGAAGATGTCTACAAAAAAGAGGAGCAAATACGTTTCGTGTACTACTACATGTCTTGTGTCAGTAGTTAAGCACCCAATTTTATTGTTAGTTCCATACATTTCTTTGTTTTTTGCTTGAGCAAATTTCGGGCTATCAGTGTTTCGTGCCACCAGTAAAGGTCCCTAAAACACCTTACGAATAGCCCATTTTGAAATGCAAAATTGTCTTCCTTTGGAAAATTTAGTTATTCAAGGAGATTCAAATCATGTAGATTACTGGCATCGAAAACAGCCGACGATAAGCATGCCTGTCCTTCGCGATCAACTTTTTTCACGTAACAGTGTGAACGATGTGAAACCATAATCATATATCATGATGATAAGGACAGATATCAAATTTAACTGTGGAATAATGGGGAAAACTGTTAATAAAAAAAATGCTGAGTTTTTCACACGGATTCTTGGGCGATTCACGATTTGTTGGGACGGCAGGATTTCGCTTTGCTGCCAGCTGCTCGCTGCACCAGCTTGCTACCCCTTACCGCCAGGATTATTTCCCGCCGTCTTGTGGTACGCGTGCGCACTTGGGTTCAAACATATTTAGAAAGTCACAAGTTCACACAATTCTTTTCACGAGAACATTTAGTTTAGTTTTTGATAGATCGACAGTTAGGGCTGTTTCATGTTGACAGACGGCCAGTGGCATTTGTTCACCTGCTGAATGCAAGTTTTACACACCCCTTGACGTGGCTGACTTGATCGAATTGTAGGCGTTATCGTTTTTCCTGGAAGAATTCAGTGAGGCACATAAGTTACTATCTTCTTGAATTTACTACTGTCGATTTTTAGTTACTTAAATTTATTAAATAAAAAGTGTAGGATTTTTCCAAACAGAATGCTTTCAGGTAGCCATATTTAAGGCATTGCCGTCCGATGAAACCAAAACGCGAATACTACGTTCCATTTCTTGGAATGTAGCAAATACATTTTAATAACGAAGATATCTTGCTATGCACTTTTTTTACTTCGATTTTCCTACTTGCACGTTTCATTAGTAGAAACGGAGGCTATCAATTTTCTGTTTTCATCAGCTTGGTTTTCCCACTTCAATGCATGTACACGTTAGCTGCCGTAAGTGTCTAGGCACAAGCCTTTTACGAAGATTTATCACCTGGGCTCCTACAACGTTGCGTGTCTCGTGTGGACGAGTAAACCGAAGAGAAGCCTAATGTTTATTACCGTGAAATCTCCAAGTCGTTATTAAACAAATAATGAGTTATTTTACATTAATTTTCAAAACAAAGTATTTTACGTAATTTTTTAAAACCAAATGTCATCCCACAACTTTTAGCTTAGGCCGTCTTATTACATTTTATTATTCAATAACTTTTAAAGATTTTTCGAAAGATTTTAAAATTAAGGTACCATTATAACAGCCAATACATTCATAGAGAACTCCATTAGTGTCACACGGGAATTTCTCAGCCAAACAACGAACATAATTCGCAAAAAGTTTTTTATTGATTGGGTGGTCTGCTGATGAGAATGCAGGTTGTAGAGGTCTGTTAGAGTAGTGAAAACGACTCATAGATGGCGTAGATATCCCTTGTCAAGAAATACAGACCTTTGCTTCTACCCTGATTTGTTGGCGTTCTTCGTTTGAAAGATTTTTGTTTTATTTTAATTGTGGCCAAGTGGAATGATAAATTTTGAACACGAACATTAGTTATTGCTAAATTTAAAGCAACCGCAGCGATAAATCGTGGTTGACAAACGGGAGAAAAAAAAGGTTACCAAAAAAAAAATAAAAAATGTTACATATCAGATAAGAGTTATCGGATGTGGGTAACAGGCGAAAGTTTCGATTCTACAGCAATCTTTTGTGAACGACGCAGCCAAGTTTCCATCGCATGTAGGGGTTTAGTGATGTAAATGTACAGCACGCCATTTGCGGTATGTGGAGAGTTTCTCTTCCTACACGATCGTGTTGCGCGCGTGAGTCGCTGAACTTTAGACCTTGATCCTTTTAACGGTGAGTCATCCTCAGGCAAAAAGAAAGAGCACGCGGGCTAAGTTTTTAATTACACATCCGCGGGCTTAAAAACAGGTCTCTCACTTACTTCCAGATTTCAACTAGAAGCAGAAAAAAAGCAAAGAATCGAGAATAGCCATGAAAATTTACGCATAGCAGTAGCAGTCATATGGCAATTTTGCCGTTCCACCGTTGCCTAGATGGCTCTGTTCTCTATACTTATTTATATATGGATTAGGAGGGGGTCCTTCATTCCCTCGTAACGGAAAATTCGAAAGGAGAAGGCTGATGAAACGTTGGAGGCAGACAAGCGACCCAGCAACCATTTTGCCAGCAGCCCACCAATAGCCAGCCATTTTACAGACTCCGCCCCAGTTGGTGAAGCGCCTGGCGCAGCCAACCGATCGTCAATAGACTTGTTTTCAGAAAAAGGAAAAGAATAAACTAAAAATAAAAAAATACGGATTTTTTTTTAAGGCTACACAACTTTTGTTGTTTCCTTTTTTTGCTTCCAACCCTCTGGCGAGCAATCTTGAAAACCTGAGTAAAGCATTGCTCACCTGTTAGTTAGGTCAGCATTTTTTCTAACCAATCCCTCATCAACTTTAACTCTATAAAATAATCCTAATCACACTAAACGCAAATAAGGTCAATATTCTTTTCTTGAAATTGGAAGGGGGGAATTGACACGAGTGTCTATTGAATTGGATTTGAAGTATTGCTATACGCCAATGGAAAACGAGGCATGAGAGAACAGCTTGCCCTCCCCTTGGCCCCGCAGCTCGCGTTCTTTCTACAGGAAAACACAACACATACACAATGGCTGTTGCTAACCGCCTAAGGGCTGGGCGGGGAAGAGAGCAGGGCGCCATCTTGTTTTTCTGTCTTTTCTTTGGTTTTTGTTAATTCTGTTACATATCTTTCGCAATAATATGTCCGTGATCGGGCGGGAAAGATGATTTGTTGTAATCTTCTTGTCTCTCCGATCCGAAAATAGTTTAGCCATGAAACATCTATGCCGAAGTTTCATACAAATCCAAATCGTTTAGATAGCGGAGCGAGATGGGCATATCCTTTGGCTCTATCTTTTTGTATGCACTCGTCTGCGTTAATATGTGACGAAAACGGTGGGTAGTACGAAATAAATAGCCATTTTAATGTCATTCAGAGATGTGTTTTTTTCCGTTGTTTGTTTCTCTTTTTTTGTAAATTTTTTTGTCACCTCAAAGTTGAGTGATTTGAGAAAACCAACATTAAGTCTCTAAGGTGCCCGAAAAAGAAGGATGGAACGAGTCAAATACATAAAAAAAATGAAAGCGATTTTCGTCGATAGAACCAGAGAAAAATTTTAAATCCTATGGTGCAGATTTCTTCGTAAAAGACATTTGAAATAATCGTTGAAAGAATCCGACTATCCGCAACGAGATCAGAACAACGTATGTGTACTCAACAACGGTTCGGGACTCACTGACGCTGCAGTCCACCTCTTTCTCGATATCGTACAAACTAACACAAAATACGGCCAAACATACAAGCATCCACCGCTACGCGGCGCTAGCCACGCTAGTTCACCCTCCCTCTTTGGGGTTTTCTTCGAGAGGGAGGTTGCTGCGTTTGGGTCGTCAGTCGCGTCGAGTAAGTTGTGCGGTTGTGATCAAGTTTCTCATCTGGGTGCAACACATTGTCGCATTAAACACGTCGAAAACGATTCAAAATATTCACAACGGCGTATTTCTTCAACAGATATCGTTGCTCTCTTTCAGTGTCGTGTGTTAGTGTTGTACGTGATGGCCCTGTTTCAATACTGAAGAGAAAACGACGTAGAAAACGAGCTCTCTCCTGTAGTACCCAACGGCCTCGTTGCAGACAGCAACGATTTTTTTTTTAGTTTTTTTTTCTTCAAATCTTATTTATTAAATTCAACGACAACGAAAATTTGATGAATTGAAACGCCCAACTAACCGACCAACACGAGGATTATAATGAGGATTAGCCGTCTTGTGCAAAATGGTCAGAGAGACGCGACATCTTTGGGTGGGTAACCTACCGGACAACGTCAGAGAGGAACGGATTCGTGAACATTTCCAAAGGTAGACGCCATCTTGTTATTATTGTACCTAATTTTTTTTTTCCCTTTTAGAAGATCCGAATAGAAAACTAGGAATCAAGTGTGTGTGTGTGTGTTATTTTGCGCCGAAGCTTCCTTTCTTTACGAGCGGCCATTGACGACCCCCTCCCTTTTTTTCCTCCCTCATTTCCCCTTGGACTCTCCTCTACAGACCCCTTTTTCCCACCACCCAACTCCCCCTCCACCTCCTTTTATTTTCTTTGTGTGTTCTCTCTCTCTCTCTCTTCTCTCTCTCTCGCTTTATACTTCCTTCCATTCTTGGGTTTCTCTCCCCCATTTCATCAGATCTCTCTCATTCTCCGACTGTACACACGCGCGCGGTGGGGGGAACGGCTGCCTTATCCTACACCCAACAGTCATGGCGGATACAAACGATCGTTCTGACGAAGAGCGTCTCGGCTTTTTTTTCTCTCTCCTTCTCTCTCTTCCAAACTTCTTTCTCGTTTTGCGGTCAAACAACTCTTGGGGTTTTCGATAGGACGTAGTTTCCACACGTAACATTGCGTTTTCAGGTGCTATTTCTTTAACAATTCTAAAACATTTGGGAATAAACTAGAAGTAACTTTGAAAGCAAAGCAGTGGAGATGCCGAGTAGTAGCGTCTCTTTTCCCTCTCCATTTTCTATCTCCTCTCACACCGTTTTTTTTCTGTCTCTCCCCCTCCCCATTTTTGTCCTCTTTTTCTATATTTTTTTCATCCAGCTCTTTCTATGCCCTTTCGTCCGTGATCAATGGGGGGTGGGGACGTGTTACCTGGCGCAGGCAACCGATCGTCTGTACACACTATAGGGTCCGTCTCTTTCTTTCGCCCGTCACGCCACTTCTGCGGTTTTTTCTTCTTCTTCTTGGCCTCGGGCTTTCTTCTCCAAAGTTTCATCACACATACAACCAAAAAAAAACAACAAAAAAAAAAGATTCCAACTTTTTTTTTGATGTAATTCTTTCTGTCTGGTTAGAATTGGACGTAATGATTCTTTATATTTCTGGGTGGAGTTGTCGTAGAGTACAACGAAATGCGTCGTGTGATTCACCTCCATCGAACATTTATTGATTTCCATGGCCGTGTCTTATTTTCCCAGTGTATCGTGTATATATGACCTTCACGATGGTGGTTGTAGTAGGGAATAGTATAGGTTTTGAGAGTTATGACGTCAATATTCAACAAGTTTTCTAGCATAGTGCCATCTGGTGCCATTTTTCATTTTATTTTTTTTTGTCGTCTTTAATTCTGCTTGAAAATTGACTGATGTTGTGTCTCCCTTCTCCATAGATATGGTCGCGTCCAGAGTGTCAAACTTCTGCCCAGGAGTTCCAGCAAAGATGACGAGGCCGGCAGTGGTGTCGGCAGTACGGGCTATTGTGCCGCAGTGGCGTTTATGGACATTAAGTCGGCGGCCAAGGCGCACGCCTCAGAGAACAGTCTCGACGATCGATGCCTGGTGACGGATTACTATGAACCATTGTTGGGCGATCAGGGACGGACGCCCGGCAGTGCTGCTTCATCCACTGGATTAGGGTCGAATACGCCCAGCGGTGGTGGTAGTAGTGGCGGCGGAAGTGCTGGCCGATCGTCGCATTTGATCAACAACAACAGTGGAGGAAGTGGTGGTGGTGGTGGCGGATACGACCGACCCTCTAGTCATTACTTTGAGCGGCGCGGCGATCCGGACGGGTCCGGATCATTCCTCCGCCGTCAAGGGCCCGTTAGCCATCATTACCGGGATCGGCCCTACCGCAGCAGCAACGGACCCTTTGTGCGAGATTGTGGTGGTGAAAGGAATTCTGGCCATTTTCGATCCGGCGCCGGATCGGTCACTGGCCCGTCGCCCGGTAGTTGGAATCCCTACGAACCCGTTGGCCCACCTTCGAGTCGTTACCCGCCACCCGACTACGGTGGCGGCATGGACGAACGTTCGGAACGCATGTCGCAAACTGACTCGCTGCCCAGCACGCCGACCACTGGCAAAAGGACGGTCCCCACTCTCGCTGGCTTGTCTTCCACCAACAACACCACCTCCTCCTCTAGTGTCAACAACACGCCCCTCTCGGCCCGCAAGAGGAAATCCAGGTAGCTCATCGATTTTTATTTTTATTTTTATTTTTTTTTTCGCCACGCTTTTGCGTCAGTCTTGTTACCTTGACAACGGTTTTGTTGCTGCAGATGGATTCTATTATTATTATTATTATCATTTAACTATTTTTGTGTGTCTAGTCGATCTCCTAGCCGATCCAGGTCCAGGTCGGATTCGAGGACACCACCCAGCAGTAGCAGAAGTCGTTCCAGATCACATTCTCCGGCTTCTTCGGCCTCTGTTCCATCGCGTTCGCGTTCGAGATCAACGTCGGGCTCTCGGCTTCGATCGAGGACCTTATCTCCAGGTGGATCGAGTTCGCGTTCCAGCAGTCCGCAATCGGCTACCAGCCGGACGAACAAGACACCCCGTTCCGCCCAATCGTCGAGTTCTCCGCGAAGTCGAAGTTCACGATCCTCACAAGGGTCGTCGCGATCACCCGGTTGGTTATCCTCGTCGGCTGGACCACGGAATTCGCGCTCGTCCCGTCACCGACTCTCTGCCGGTGGTTGTTCGACGGCCCTCATCACATCGTCACCAGCAGGCCAGCTGTGCCATTCGGCCGGATCGACGGGATCTGGCGATGGCGACCGGAGGCCGCTGGCCATTTGTGTCCGCAATTTGCCGTTGCGTTCGTCCGACACTAGCCTCAAAGACGGCCTGTTCCACGAGTACAAGAAGCACGGCAAAGTGGTGACAGTGAAAGTGGCCGGCCAGGGTTCCGATCGTGTGGCTATTGTTCGATTTAAGAAAGCCGAAGATGTCGACAAGGCGCTGGAAGTGTCGCGAGACAAACTCTTTTTCGGCTGCAAGATCGAAGTGACGCCCTGGGACTCTGGTCTCGATTTGGATGACAATGAATTCCGGCCACTGGAAGCCGACTTGGATGAATACCATCCGAAAGCCACTCGGACGCTTTTTATTGGCAATTTGGAGAAGGACGTGACGGCGGCCGAATTGAGGTCCTCATTCGAAACGTTTGGGCCCATCATCGAGATTGACATCAAGAAACAGAGCCAGGGCTCTTCTGGCGGCGCTAGTGCTAGTGCTACGGCTGGTGGGACAGTGACGTCGACCATCAGTGGCACCAGCAGCAGCAGTGGGGGAGGCGGCGCTGGCAGTGCGTCGGCTTCGGCCTCGTCGGCCGCTAACAACAACAACAATAACAACAACGCCTACGCTTTTTGCCAGTACGCCGACATAGCGTCGGTCGTGCGGGCCATGAGGCATTTAGATGGTGAACAAGTGGGCAATACCCGTGTCAAGCTCGGTTTCGGCAAGTCCATGCCGACCAATTGCGTTTGGTTGCACGGAGTGGCCGAAACGGTGGCCGAAAAGTTCTTGGCCCGGCATATGAGCCGTTTTGGCCACGTCTCGTACGCGGCCATCGATCGCGAGCGTTTCAATGGCCTGGTGTTCTACGATCAGGTCAGTTGTGCCCAGGCCGCCGTCCAGGAATTAAGAGGCCGGGCACTAGCCGGACGCAAACTACAGGTGGATTTCGCTTCGCGCGAGTGTCAGGCGCACTTTTTCGAGTTGGTGGAACGCGAGCCGAGGAATAACAGCAGCAGTTCGGCAGCGGCGGCCGCTTTGGCCGTTTCGTCGGCCATCCAACACAGGCTGCCATCCGCCACGACACCGTCGACGTCCAGCCGCACAGTTCGCACTCCGTCTTGCAGCAGTCGTTCATCGACACATTCGAAAGAGCGGACGGGCTCGTCCAGTTCCAGGTATATAAGATCGGCTGATTCGACGTTGCTACCTTCTTAAATAAAATTATGTTGCTTAAATTAAAAAAAAAAAAATGTTTTAAAATAAAAATGTTAGGTCTCGTCATGGCGGCAATTTGAGTCGGGACGAGTCGCTGGAACGTGACGCCGAAATGAAAGATTTGACGGGCGAACGCGACACAGATCTCATCAGCGTCCGGCGCTGTTCTCGGTCGCCTTCGCCGTGCGAAAAGGTCTCATCCATCCATCGGCACGCCTCGGTCGAACCCGACGTGGCCTCTTCTGGATCGCCCTACACGCTGCTGGAACGCAACGAACGGACGCGCCGCTACGGCAGTGGCGGCAGCAGTAGCAGCAGCGGATTAAGTATGGATACGGGCAGCGCCACGGCCTTACCAACGGCCAACGGATCGGACGTGTTCACTCGCATCCGCGACTTGAGCGAGGAACGTGTTGACGGTGTAGCGAGTAGTTCCGGTGAGGACGAGGACGACGAAGAGGAGGAGGAGGAGCAACAAGTTTCGGATGTCGAATCGAGGTCGGCCGCGTCCAAATCGACGTTGTCCGCGTCGAAGAAATCAAAGAAAAAGAAATCAAAATTGAGTGGAAGTAGCGATAGTGGTGTGAGTGATGTTAGCACCAACGAGCCCCTGCCGTCCAGCATCCAGCAGTCATCGTCGCTCCTCGGCGGCCACGTGTCGTCTGGTGGCCCGTCGGCGATCGTTTGCACGACGTCGCAAGCGCCGAAACTGTTGCAACCGTTGAGCCGGCCGAGTCGAAGGGTCTCGCGTCTCTCGACGGACAGTTCGGGTGACGGAACGGCCAACGCCACCACGGCCAAACATTCCCTGCCGCGCATCATTCCTTTTGAGGTGGAGGCACCTTCAACGCGCAAGAGCCGGCAGGAAGGCAGTAGCCGGCCGGGCACTCCCCTCTGCGACGAAAACGACGAGCCGCCGACAGATCCTCGCAAGGAGCGGCCGGCCCGAGTGCCCATCGAACGCCCAATGTCGCTACCGTTACCTCGTTTCGGTTTGGAACTCAACCTGTCGTGTGGCGGCTGCCGCGGTATCAACTCGTGCAAGACAGCGTCGCAGCAGTCGTGTTCCTCTTCGTCCGTTTCCGCTTCCGGGACGCCATCTTCATCGGACGGAACGTTCCGAATCCCGCACCCGCACGGCACCTCAGTCAGTCCGTCGCGGGCCGCTGCCGTCCCCGGTTCTCCTCGAGGTGGAGCCCCTGAATCTGCCCAGCAGTTGGACTCTTCGTCCGATTCCGAATGCTCGTCCGGCTCTTCTCCAAGGGCGTCCCTGAGCACGACGGCCGTCAGTTTGGCGGAGCAGTTGAGGCAATGGGAGCAACGCTACGAGCAGTGGTCGACGCGATCAGCTCACTCGTCCGGCGACGGCCCCGTCGCGGGCCCACCGGCTGCCCCGACGGTTCAACCCGTCACCGCAGTGGCCACGCTGTCGGTGGCGGCCTCTCCGATCACGGCGGCCGAAAGGTATCGGACGCGCAAAGCCCGTCCGATGAGCCTGGAGGAGCTCAAGTCGCAGGAGCCTTCAGATATTGTCCGTTGCTTGCTGGCCAAGCACTCGGTCTTTGACGAAGATCTCAAACGGTTGGAGAGCAGCGGTCGCGAAACGACGACCGCAACCACGCCGACAGTGGCCAGCCCAGCAGTGAACAAAGAGAAGAAATTGAGTCCAGTAGTCAATCACGTTTCCGTCCCAGCGTCACCCACCACCGTCATCATCACCTCGTCGTCGTCTAACAACAATAGCCAAGCTGCTGCTGTCAAGGCGCTTCCGCCCGCCACACCTCCGCCGGCCGTCGAAGTCATCAAATCGCCGGCCGAACCGTCGCCGAGGACTCCTTCGCCGCCGCCGCTACTACCACCACCTCCGCTGCCCAATGAATCGCCACCTCCCTCTCCTCCGCCTCCCCCGACGAACAACAGAGACGATGACTTCTCTTATCCAACCGAAGTGGCGATGGATGAGGATTTGATGGACGAAACGGATGGCAGTCTGGTGATTGCTACCGAAGAGGAAGTGCCCGATAAGGAGGAAATCCGGGACCCTGTCAATCTCCCTCCGCCACCGCTTCCTCCGGCTTCTTTACCGCCGCCTCCTCCGCCGCCTCCTCCTCCACCCGCAGAAGCGCTGGAAGTCAAAGAATCGCCTCCGCCACATCCGATCCCGGTGGATGCGGCGGTCGAGACGGGCGTCGTCGAGGCTCCGTTGAAACCCTCGCGTAGCAACAAACATGCAGAGACATCGTCCAAGTCCTCTTCATCGAGGGATGTCAAATCGGGTGAACGATCTCGGCATTCTTCCAGTTCGTCCCATCGCAAAGACAAATCCAGTTCCTCATCCTCATCGTCCTCTTCTTCGTCGACTTCGTCCAAAGAGACGCCCGTCAATAAAATGCAAGAGATTGTCAAAACAGAACCAACGACGGCGACGATGGCCGTCGATCCGGCCCTTGCCCGACGCAAGTCTCGCGAATCGGGCGAACAGACGGCGACCCCGACATCCAACGACACGGGGAAACGTCGCCGAAGCGTCGATGCTGGAACGCCGTCGAGCAAACGAGTCAAGTCGGAGAAACCGGAGAGCCGGGAGAAGGAGAAGAGTAGCAGCAAGACGTACGACAAGGAGAACAAAGAGACGGCCAAGTCGTCCACCAAGTCGGAGAGTAGTCGTCGTGATTCGTCCAAATCGCACTGCTCTTCGACGACGACGACCGTCAGCAAGAAGCCGAAACCGGATGTGGAGACGAGCAGTTTGAAACCCTCTGTTAAGATAGAGGCGGAGAAGAAAGCGCCGCGCGAAGAGTCGGACAAGAAGAGCAGCAAATCCAGCAGCAATAAAAAGGATAAGAAAGATAGGAAAGAAGATCGTGAGAAGGATCGAACCCGAAGACGGGAAGAAGAGCGAGAGCGTGAAAAGCGTAAAGAAGAAGAACGTGAGAAGCGAAAAGAGGAAGAAAGGGAGAAGAAGAGGGAAGAGGAAATGAAATTGAAAGAGTACAAGGCAAAACACCAGGTAAGAAATGAATCATTTTATTTATAATTTCAGTTGTTTAACTTTTCTTTATTTATTTATTTTTTTCTTTTAGTCACCGGCCAGCGCCTCGTCATCGCATCGACGACGGAGCGATGGAGAACGCAGCAAATCCTCTAAGAGCGAACACGTATCTCGCAAGCCGTCAGCACCTCCACCGCGGCCGAGCTTGCCCAGCAGGAAGAAATCGCAATCGGATAGCGATAGCAGCAGCAGTAGTAGCAGCAGCAGTGTGGGCGGTAGAGTTGGCCGTCACAGCGACGACGAGACTCACTCGTCGATGATGAGAGATGGAAGCAAAGCCACCAGCGACGAGGATTCAGATTCCAATCATTCCAATGACCAAGAGAAAGCCGACCGTGAGCTGGCCGAGTTTTTGCAAAATGAGCCCACCTATTTCTCCATGTACGACAAGGTCAAGGCCCGCTCTCTCAAACTCCAGCAACAGAAGCGGCAAGAGGAAGAACGCAAGACGGTCCAGCAACAACAGCAGGACAAGTTCTGTGCCCTCCGTCAGGCCCGTTTGGCGGGTGGGTCCGCTCCTACCAGCAAAAGGGACAAGGACGGAAAGAAGAACGCGTGGGATTCGTCCGACTCGGACTCTGACGGACCTGTGCGTTCCAATCGACCCAGACCTGTGGCAACGGCTTCTCTATTATCGTCCAACTCTGTTAAATTATCGTCGTCATCGTCGGAAGAGGACGAGCCCATCATGCCATCCACCAAGTCGAAAGACTTTTTGTTCGATCAGCCGGAACCCAAGTCGGTTAAATCTCGGATACATCCGCCTGTGTTGACGCCGTCCAGTCACAAGTCCAAGCCTTTGCTCTCATCATCCGACACGGACAGCGAGCCCGAAATCAAACCGGCTCCTAAACCCAAAGTACGCGCGGAACCAACGGCTGCCATCGTGAAACGAAGGCCGAGCATTCCGGAGATCAATCGGACGCCCGTCGAGACGAAGAAGACGGTCGATCGGTCCAACTCGTTACCTGTCAAGAAGAGCAAGAAAGACACGTCCAGCAAATTGCATCACTCGAATTCCACATCGGGCAAACTGAGCAGCCGAGGCGAAGAGAAGATGGAGAACATTTTCGGCCCGTTGTCGGACGATTCGGATGACCAGCAGCCGATCGCTCGCGTCCCGCCGACTCCCGCGCCGCCGACGGTCACAAATGCGAGGTTGCCGATTGTCTACAGTTCGGATTCGGATTGCGGACGGATCGCACCGCTCGTTCCCAAGCCGGAAAGTCTACCGTCTCCACCGCTGACGGACAAGGCGGACAAGAGTGGCGACCGGCAGCGCAAGAAGAAGTCGAAAGAATCGCATTCCAGAGATCGCAAAAAGTCTGGATCGAAGGAGACTACGACGACGACGACGATGGAAACGAGCAACCATCATCACAAGAGCCGGCCGACCATCGAAGCTGTCAAGGAACAGCAGCACAGCGATGCGGAAGAGCTGCAAGAAGCCGGGCGAGCTCTCGAGTCGAAGCTGATGGAGGATTCTTTGATCGCGATCGCCCATCTCGCCCAAAAGGAGAAGGACAAGAAAGAAGCTGAATCGAAGATGATTGTCGCCCAGCCGGCCGTCGTTGTTGTGGCTGCCGATCAGCACAAGAAGAAGAAGAAGAAGAGCCGCAAGACGCACCGTGAAAACGGACCACCACCACCACCGGTGACGATCAAAACGGAACCGGGTCTCGATTTGCCATCGCCCGTCATGACGGCCCTGAGCATCAAAACCGAACCGAGTGATACGTGTCCAGCTCCAATCGCTTCTTCTTCGCCGAGAGTCAAACCGTTGCCGGACGTTGTCTATCGTCCGGAACATCAAACGGTGGAGCCCAAACTCAGCATGCCGTCGTTGTTGTGGGAACCTTCAACTTCTCCAGTGTTGTCTAATCTACCAGTCGTCCCACCACCACCACCACCACCGGTTGTTCCAGTTGAAATTCCGACTCCGGCCGTCGTGGCCGAACCAGCTGCCCGACCGGGTATTTGGAAGCAGGAGACGGAAGATGCCGTTGCCGGTCTACTAACGGAGACGTTTGACGATTTCAAAGAAGAGAAACTGGACGATGAACCGGAAGAACCGGTTGAAATTCCCGATCCGTCATCGCTGATCCGGCCGGCGTGGCCGCCCGAACAAGAGGAGTCTCCGCAACCCAATGAAGAGGCTCAAAAGGCCATCCAGAGTCTTCAATGCGAGGACGATTTGGACATGTCGGACGAGATGATCATCGACGAAGCTGGAACGAGCTCAACTGAGGATACTGCTGGACCGACGGAATGCCCAATCTATTCCGGCTCCAGTTCCAGCGATGTAGCCGAAGTGGAGAGTCAGCGCTCGGCGGCTCATTTGTCTGCCGTCAGTAAACCAGCGGCCGTTGAGACAGCACCTACCCCTCCACCATCTCCGCCGGAATTGTGCATCGACGAGACCCGCTGCCAGCCGGAGAACGAGTCCAGCCCTGTCAAGGATAAACCGAGGACTCCTGATATTAATCTTTCTTCGAAATCGCCCAGGACTCCTGATTTGGATCTATTGGATCGTGGACGGACGGCCACTCCGGACTTGCCGTCCATGCCCGTCATCAACAATGTCATCACGAAACCTGACCAGCATTTCGTGGCTCAAAGTCCTTCGAAACGGACGAAGAAACCGAATCAGACCCCGCCGACCAGAGGTGGTCCGCGACGCGTTCGCGGACGGACATCGGGATCGAGTCGCGGCGTCAGTGAGAGCTCGTTGGAAGGTCACGATGCCGACGTCTACGAATTCTACGACACTGAAGAGGAAGTGACTCCACCTGTGGCACCAACCGTGCCGGCCGTTTCTGCCCCACCACCTCCTCTTCCACTTCCTCTAGCAGTTGTAGCTACTCCGCCCGCGATCTCTGCCGCACCTGAAACTGTTGAACACAAGACGTTGGAGGCCAAACCGGAAGAGAAGCCTGTCGTGGACTTTGTGGCAAATGTTCAAGAATCTCCTTCGATCAATCAGCACATTTTGAAGAAAGATTTCGAAGGGCTGAAAGGCCGGTTGATTGATCCTAGGACGACGATCGACGACACGATCGAAACTGTTGTCCGGGGTCATCATCATTCACCTGCGGTGGCGCTGGCAACGCCCGTGATGCTTGCCGCCCCGTCCAGCCCGAGAATTCAATCGCCGAGGGCTTCGTACATGAGCGGACCCCAACAGCGAGCGATAGCTGAGACTCCTGGACCGGCAGTGATGAAAGTCGAACTGCCGCAGCCTTTGAAGGAAACGGCCACTCCACTGGTGGATCCAGTTACTGGACATTTGACGCCCATCCGGCGTCCCGACGATCCGCTACCCACTCAACACGCTGGAGTCGTCGTTCGAAGGACCGAAGAGCCGGTTGCGTCGTCGTCCACGGTCGTTCTCAATCTGAGATCGGGACCGTCTCAAGCCAGTCCAGTTGTCCAGCATTCGACTCAGCCGGCCACGACGACCCTCATTCCGGCATCGTTGGTCAAAGTGCCGTCGCCCACCACGTCGGGCGTAGCCATCACGACGGCCAGCGTACCGGTCGTGACCAACTTGACAACGCCATCTGTTAGCCAGCACAGCAGTTCGTCGTCTTCGGTGACGATCACGCCGACTGTCACACCGGCCTCGACGGTCCTAGCGCCGATGCAGAGCACAGAAGTTGCCCGTTTGCCTTCAGCCACAGTCGTTACGCCCGTTCCCGCACGTCCGGCCGCTTCGTCCGGATCGAGTTACCCGGCAGTGCCACTCACGAGAGACGCTCCTGCTCACGGATTGCTGCTGCAGCAGCATCAACAACAACAACAGATGCAACAACAACAGCAGCAAGTTCAGCCTCAAGCTGGACCGATTCAACAACAGGCCATCCAACAACAGCAGCATCCCCAACAACAGCAGCAACAACAACAGCCGCAGTCCCACACGCCGCAATTGCAATTGCCCGCCGGTGTGCCGGTTAGTTTGAGCGGTGGCGCCACTGTCATCGCCGTGGCTAGCAGCGGACGATTGAGCGGACCAGCCCCACTTCTGGGCCGACCAACAAATGGTAATGAACTTAAAATCAATTTTCGAAAATGAATGTCTTTAAAATTTTTAACTCTTGTTAATTTATTGCAGCAACGACCCAACATTCGATGCAAAACCAATCGACGATGGGAAGTACGGTGGTCATTGCCAGAGCGACCGGCCCTCAGCAGCAACAGCCGGCCAGCAGGACGCATCCATCAATGGCCAGCGTTCAAGCTGTTGTGCCTACTTTGTCCGGCCTGTCGTCCCAACCTCAACGACCTCCACCGGCCGTTGTGACACTTTATTCATCTGGCGCCTACTCTTCGTCGTCTCAACCGGGTCCAATCGTCTCGACACCTTCGCTGACCCGAACGCAAGTCTCGTCGTCGTCATCATCAACCGGTTCGAGCGTTTCGGTTCTACCGGCAACATCTCGTCCACCTCTGACGTCGTCGACGACCACCAGTGGCGTCTCGGTGTACCCGATCTACGGACCGAGGTCCGATTCGATGCCAACGACGGTGACATCAGCCCCTCCGGTGTTTGGGTCACCAATGGCGAGTGCTCCGATCAGAGTATCCGTCACGTCGGTACCTACCAGTCGGGCCACGTTGTCGACGACGGTTGCAACACCGTATCGGCCGGTTTACGCATCCAACGAACCGCCATCGCACCACTTTGCGGCGTATCAGCACCATCTAGTCCAGCAACAACACTCGCCCAACATCGCGGCAGCAGAGACGAGGAGCCGAGAAGAGACTGTCCGTCGAGCCAGTACTCCTTCGCGAGAAGAGACGGACGTTCGCCAATTGCAACAACAACAACAGATTCAACAGCAGTTGCAACAACAGCCAATACAACAGCAACAGCCCATTCAGCAATTACAACAACAGCCAATTCAACAGCAGTTACAACAACAGCAACAACCGATCCAGCAACAGATGCAACAACAACAACAACAACAGCCGATTCAGCAGCAATTACAGCAACCGATTCATCCAATGTTGCGCGAACTACCTACACCTCCACCCGCCCACCAACATTCTCCAAGTCAGACAGACATGTCACGTGTCAACCCGCAGATATTGTTGCAACACCAGCTGTATCAGCAATATTACGCTCGCTATCCCGATTTCCCGAGAATTGGGACGTTTTCTCCCGGTCCGGCACCGCAACACGCACTAAATCCGGCGGAAGCGGCCGAATTGCAACGCGATCCGCGCGAACAACGGGCTGTTCCACCGCCATCGTTGCCGTCTCATCTCAGAGCGTTGGCCGCTGGTGGTGAACACCGTACCACCGAATCGCCATTGCAAGGCTGCGTGGCAGTTCCATTCTCTGTGGCCAATACCAACGCCCAGCAGCAGCAGCAACAACAACAACAGCAAATGTACCAACAGCATCATCGTCCGTCTTCTTCCGGTTCGGCTTACCATCAAACGGCGACGGGTCACATGCAGATGGCACCACCCTCACCGTCGCACCAGCACCGACAGACGCACGTCTACGCTCACGAAGAAGGCAGCGGATACCGTCCGTCTCCTCCGCCCGCCCATCTCAGTGGAACTGGAGTCATGCAGCGCGTCAATCCGCCATCTCAGCCCACCCTGGCCTGTGAGGCTCCCTCGCCTGCCACGTCGTTATCGGTTCGGCCGCCAGCCATTCGGACCCCACCACACGCGTCGCAGGTCCCCCCTCAAGCCGATTCGTTGGTTAGCCTCCTGCAACGCTATCCCATCATGTGGCAAGGTTTGATGGCTCTCAAGAACGACCACGCTGTCGTCCAGATGCACTTCATCTCGGGCAATCCTATGGTGGCACGAGGATCGTTGCCGTGCAGTCCCGAAGGCCTGGCTTTGCCCTTACGCATTGCCCAGCGCATGAGATTGGAACAACAACAGTTGGAAGGCGTGGCGCGTAAAGTGCAAATGGAGCAAGAGCATTGCATCCTTTTAGCTTTACCTTGCGGACGGGATGCCATGGATGTCCTGCAACAGTCCAATAATCTTCGACAGGGATTCATCACCTATCTGCAATTGAAACAGGCGGCCGGCATTGTTAATATTGCCGCTCCTGGTTCTCAGCAGGTAATTTTTTTAAATCTTTATTTATTCCACCATATTCTTTATTAACGTTTGTTATGTATTTCAGCCGTCGTACGTTGTTCACATCTTTCCGGCTTGCGAATTCGCCAACGACAGTTTGGCTCGTATCACGCCAGACCTCCTACACCGCGTGACTGACATTGCCCACCTGCTCGTCATCATCGCCACCGTTTGAGATCCTTTAACATACTCCTTCAAGAAAACACACACACACAAAAGTAAATAATAATTAAAAAAAAAAAAAAATATAAAAAATAAAAAAAAATAAAAAAACCGCATAGTTCGGAGAAAGGATAAAAATAAGTGGAAAGGATCCGGAAGAGAATCACACACTACCCTTTAATTGTGGTCTTTTTGCTCAATTCATTCAGAATCCAGCCCACTGTCTATCTAAACTTTACCTTTCTCTCTTTTCTTCATTGTTTCACCGTTTTCTTCTCGTTATCATATTAATCTAATGTACCATTTTCTCTCTCTCTCTCTCTCTCTTATCAACACATAGAATGTTCGTTTCTGTCACACACTGAACTTTAAATTAACGTCGAGCGAGTGTGTCGCAAAACAATTTGAAAAATTCCTCCTCCCTATTGACTGTATGCTCGTGTGTCTTTTCTTCATATTAAAAAAAAAAAACTTTTGTTCTTTCATCCCGCCCTGCTCCGGACTGTTGTGTAAAGACGCCTTTCTTTTTTTCTGTTGATTTTGTTTGTATGTTTGTGTGTGTCTTGTGTGTATGTATGTATGAGCGCATGCGTGCAAAACCCCAATCATTTTAAAAATTGTATATGTTGCAACAACAAAAAATCAACAGTGTCATTGACGTGAATGAATAACAATTTACCTTTTTTTGAGTTCACCGAGTCTGTGATCTCGCGCCGCCGCATTGATCCCTCCGCGCCGTGTTTATAATGGAAATGAATGGATCGGTATGATTTTTTCTTTCTTTATTGCAATTGCTCTTTACTCACACACACACACACACACACACAGGCGTATTTTTTTTCTCTTTTTCTTCTGTTTTTTTTTTTTTTTTTCGTACAGCCCTCCCCCCCACACAATGTAAATTTTATTCTGTGTCTTGAATTTCTCGGCCACAATTTTGTCATCATCGATTTACGTTTTGTACCATATTGTATGCTAGAAAGAAGATTGGATTTCACATTCTGGATAAAAGAAAAAAAATGAAAGCCCAGCAAGAAGCATACGCCCCGGAATTCATCCGTCGGGGTAATCGTTGTATAGAGTTAACACCAATTCAGTACGCCCTTGTATTTGTACATAACTCAGTGGTCAGCATGTATAAATACATGTTTATAAATGTTCCATATTATTTGATCTTCTTTAACTAAAAGGTTCGGTTGGCACAAAAAGAAAAAAGACGAACATAAAAAGGAAAATGAGCACGTGTGTGGAAACCCGTTGATGGTGCAATAATGACGTACGTGACTGTGACCGTTGATAAGTCCTTGAGGGCATGAGCCATATCTCTCGTCTTATTTGATTCGGCAAAGTCATTCATCGCATTTTAATACACTTCCCATATTTTTTTAGTTGAACAAATACAACAAAGATTTATCACCGTCATGGTCGTGGTACGATTTCCGGGGTTGAAAACGTCGAAGTAAAAAAGAGGGCCGGTCGTTGTGACGTCAAATAAATGGCATCCGCCTACCCTAAAATGGCGGCGGGGAAAAAAAAAGGGGGAGGAGATTGTGAAGGAAAGCTGACTCCCTGCTCGGTCTTGACCAAGATTGTTAGTTCACTTTACTCTTTAAAAAGGCGCAGCGTAGAAAGGACTGGCCTTCATTTGTAAGAATCTATCGGCCGTGTACACGTCAACTCTTTCGCCTTTGCATTTCGCCAAACTTTGAAGTCAAAGAGTATGAACCAACTCGCAGTAAGTTTCAACAGACATTTCCCAGTTTTTACCAAGTGTAATTTCATCATTTACATTCTCAAATAGTTTGCAGCCAACTGTTTCGCCTTGGGTACCGTTGTAGCTGCTGCCCAGCACGTATTCGTCAAGAAGACGATGGAAGGGTTGGAAAACGCTGCCGATTCGATAGCCAGACGTAATTTCAGCACGTCTTATCGCTACAGTATAGCTCATCCGGCTATCGTACTACAGTCGTCTCGTCTGTCCAATAAAATGACGTGACACATGATGGATCAGCACCTAAATAGGGCCCAGTATTATCCTTATCTATACTAGCTGTCATGTTGCAGCCGTTTTTTTATGCTGATCTCTTCCATTTGTTGTGTGTTGCTCACTGACATCGTTTATTCTGCCGAATTGTACGTTTTTTTCAATCGTGTTAGCCCACTTTCAATAGAGAATAAAGGATATCATTCAATAGTCTTGTTTTTGCGAACAAGTCGTTTCAGTTTTAATTAGAGAGAGAGAGAGCCGAAGGTTGTTGGCAACTGCTTCAAGGTTGATTCATTGGGAACTTCCCAATCTTACTTGACGGGGAAAATGCCAAGAGGTATTTTTAGTCCGAACCGAATGTTGGGCTTTTCAAAGCCAATACTGACAGATGGCATACCATGTTTTCCCGTGTGACTGGTCTGACGTCATAGAAAGTAATGCCGATGTACTTAACCAGACATAAAGCAAACAACGTCTTAATATTTATACGGATATGACAAGGCCAGGATTGTTATCTATAACGACCTTGCAAAACAAGGAAGCATAATCACTTTCATATTTACGTGATATCTCCAAGAAAACAATCACATAAAACAAAACAAAAAAATGCACCTTCACATGTGACAAAGAAATCAAATTCCCTTGGAAATTAAGTAATTTCTCGTGCGGTAAATACGAAGGTTTGCTGGAAAGCAACAAATAGAAACTTGTTGAATAGTTCTAGAGCTAAAGAACGTCCACGCCTATACCTGTAATTTCGTTTGGCTTGACTACATTTTTCAACCGTCATGGCACGATGATTACCTCATTCATTGTTAATTCTTTGGACGACTGTTTTTAGGAATTAAAGGAAAACTATAGATGGTCTCTGATTTCTTAACATTGATAATCACGTATAAGGGAAAAAGAACAGAAGAGAGAGAGCAGCGATTGCGCGAGAACTCGATCAATACTCTGATACGTAGTGTCGACCTTTGGGTCTGCGACTCAGTCGACGTTTCTCCTACACTAAGGACATTGATCGATTTAGTGCTTGTTTTCTTTCTACTTCTTTACGTGTTTTTTTTTTCTTTTTTTGTCACGTAAAACTAGCCAACAAGAAGGTGAGTTGACAACTTTATTTCTTAGGTTTTCTTTTGTCCCAAGTTCTAATGACTTTGGATATCAATCAACCAGTTCGAATCATGGCTGAAACGGCGCTGGGTGGTCTTGCGGTCATGACCACCGGACTTGGCGACGAAGCCGATTTGAGCGTCTTTGAAAACAAGAGCGGATTGGCCGAAGATCTCAAATTTTTGGCTTCCATGCCTGAGCTGTGTGATGTACGATTAACTTACATATTTCTTATTTCAAAAGTTGTTATTTCCAACTAACATTTCTGGGCTGAAACAAATGAATAAAAGGTGACATTTTTAGTCGGTGATACTCGCGAGCCAGTCTGCGCTGTTAAGGCCGTTTTGGCCGCTAGGAGCAGGTAGCTATTATCTTTCAAACCACAAAAATAGGAAGTATACCACTTTCTTCTTTAGAGTTTTTCAAAAAATGCTGTACACCACGCCAAGTCCTCAGCGGAAAAAAGAACCGAGCACAGGACCAAACAAATTACGATTGTTTCTCAAACGGAGTAGCGAACCTCTGCTAAATTTACAAAATCCAACGGAAAAGGTATATGTTTTTATGATTCTACTAGGACACTTCTAATCAGTCCCTGTTGCACTCTCGAAATATTCCAATGTTACGATACAGAGAGGATATACCCAACAATTAGCTTCCATTCACGAGGTATGCTGTGGTGTGTAGAATAGTTTCACAAATCCTCAGCACAATATCCATTCGCAAAGAATTTGGAGCTTCAACACTGTCCCAATTGCCCATTCACATCACCGTAGTTCTTTGTTTTTTTTCATTTATAGTTGGCCAGTTTAAATGTTTCTCCACACCTCTCTGCATTCACTAATGAACTGTCCCGTTTATTTTCGTTAATTAAAACACGATTGTTTTGCTATTTTTAGCCTGCCACGCATACCCATCAAACGCTAATTGCCGAAGAATTTGAGCCCGACGTTTTCCGGCAACTCATTGAGTACATTCACACCGGTTGCGTCACCCTACAGCCTAGAACATTGCTTGGTATTTCGGGAAGAATTTGTTGCACGCTGATAATTTTAACTGACTTTTTACTCCTGCAGGTGTGATGAACGCGGCCGATTATTACGGACTAGATGAGCTACGCCGATCTTGCGTGGGTTTCGTGCAGTGTTGCATCAACGTAGATACGGTCTGCGCCCTTTTGGCATCGGCCGAGCGCTACATTCAGTACAAGTGCACCAAATCTCTAGTCCAAAAGGTACAATGCTTGCACAATGGTTTTCCCCATTAGCTCTTTTGTTAAATGTTTTTCCTTAAAGGTATTAGAATTTGTTGACGAACATGGGAATGAAGGTACTAAAGAACTATTTTAATACGTATTAATCTTTACTGAATTTTTGATTTTGATTCAAAGTATTGAATCTGGGATCGTTCACTTTGTTGCCACAACACGTCGTCCGTCTAGTACTCTGCAGAGACGAACTTAAAGCAGACGAATTTACGAAATTTCAGGTTAAAAGACAATAATTAATTCCAAATTAATTCTTATGATAAAATGAACCTCATAGGCTGCCTTGATGTGGTCGAAAAAGTATTGCGACAGCAACCCCAACATCAGCCTCAAAGAAACTTTATCCAACTTTTTAGAATTTATACGATTTCATCAAATTCCAGCCAATGTCTTAATGCGGGAAATCCATCCATTGGGTATAAGCATATCCAGCAAATGTTATTCATTAAATCAACAATTTTCATTCCTATAGGACTGGTACCGGATCATCTAATCATGAACGCGTTAGCTTATCAGGCTGATCCCACTTGTGTAGATCCAGCCAAGTTGTCACCAACACCCCAACGTGGAGGTAGACGGCGCTCACAAGCTCGTTCCATGTCTGTGCAATCTTCACTGGATCCGTACGGATCATCCACCACGCTCAATAGTGAAAGCGCCTCATCGGAAATTGAATCCAGTCCTCGTTTAAGCTCCGATGGCAGCCGTGGTTCACCATTGGGTCGACTTTCTAACTAATTTCTAATTGTTTCGTTTATCCTTGTTGTTTTGTATTTCGTCCAAGACAATCTAATTATTCATTGAATGTACCTTTGTATCCGAGTCTATACGTAAGTATACGTTATTTAATTATGGCGGACGATTAAAATTCACAGGCTGTCCTGTCCATCACGTTAGGTCAATCAGTTTAATATTCAGTAAAAGACAATGGTGATCATTTGAGAAGGAAAATTATGTGGTGTCTCGTCTCCATTGAGGTCAGGTAAAAAAAATATCCATGACTTTTCAGAGAAACACCTTGAAGTCATAGCGACGTAGTTAACGATGCTACAGGTGTAGGAAGTTTCGCATGACCTGGAAAAGGCAAACTAAAAACTCTTAAAAATATCGGCACACAGAATTAATTAAATTCTTATAAAAAATCTCGTGCAGACGACAAAAAAACAGGTTCAAATAAACAGGAGAGATGAATCTATCCGGGCAAGTCAAATCCGATGTGTACTTCTCGTAAATCCAAGAGAACAGTGTGTTTTATGGCTCAGTGATGAGCGGCTGTCTTCTACGTCACTCTACCTCTAACTTTTAAAATGAATAGTTACAAACGGTAAGATTTATTAGCATTTAGTTGTTGGTTATTGCCAGTAAACAAAAAGCTCTTGAATTACAGAACATTCTCGTTGGATATTCCCAAGAAACCATCATCGTTGGTGAAGTCACCATCGCTGGAGGTATTTGTTTAAACTATTTGCCGAATTATTCTTGGACTTATTGACAAACGTTGGGACTGTTTGCCCAGGTTTTTCGACGCCGAAATTCGCTTACTGAGTACGGACTGCGGTCTAATGACCATCTCTCGTCCTTTGAGGTAATCAAACCCGGTGTTCTTTTTTTTTTACCTTGACGCAGCCCTAGGCGACCACTTGGTTGTTGATTCTACAGATCCCACTAATTTACCTTTCCTATCTGTTTGACGTATAAATTTGGAAAGAGGGCAGGGCAGTGAACAGAAAGTGGGACAAATGACTCAAAAGTCTTGGTCAGTTCGTCGCAAGCATGCGTGTCGTTCTAAAGTCCCTGTAAAAGCACCGTGTTAGTTTTTGTTAGCTACGATAGTGAATTAGATTACAGTGGTAATTCGTTTATTGGGTTCAGAGCGAAGAAGTCCGAGCTGGTCTGGAAAACGGTTGCACAAACTCAACGAAAAAAGGTAAGATAAAGTGGTGGTTATCGGTGATAACGATATACTGGCCAGCAAAAAGATAGAAGAATTTTGTGAGAACCGTCGCCTACACCCTACCCAACTAAAGTTTGACTTAGATGCTCCACAAGTACATTGCCATTACTGTTTAAGCATAAATCATCACAAATAAACACACATATATTGGAACGTTCCTTGGATTTTCATGGCGGAAAATAATTCACAAAATTTAACGTCAGTCGGCTGGCCAAATTCCAAAGATGACTACGTCTTGGCCGAAGTTATTGGTGAGTATTTTTTTCCATATCGTAAACTTAGGGGATCTTTTTGTCTTACGGTAGAAAACTTGGCTATTAACAATAGTGTTCCTTAAAACTCTGTTTTATTTCTTAATAAAGAATAGTGTCGTGTTCTAAAATTAAGCTCGTTTTTGAAACCTAGTTTTAAAATTATTTAGTTCTTAATCTTCATTAAAAACAAGCTGATCTCAAGTGTCAAAACAGTGGCAGCAATGACTAGGTCACCTCATCAAAATCTAGTTCTTGACCTATATCTCTAGTTGTCTAAGCATTTGATCTAAATCTTAGCTTTCATTTAACATTGTTAATTGTCCACTCACTCAACTGCAAGTTTTATCTAAAAAATCAATCTTGTAATTGGCTGGGTTTGGTGGCATAGAACTGATAAGAATTCTTGTTGTAGGTGTGGGAGCTACAGCTGTTGTACATTCAGCTTTTTGCAAGTCCCGCAATGAGAAATGTGCCATCAAGCGAATCAATTTGGAGAAATGGAACACAAGCATGGAAGAGCTTCTAGTAAATCTCTTCACATTCAACTGACATAAAGATAACCGATAACTATCCTTTATTTATGTAGAAAGAAATTCAGGCCATGTCTTCATGCCATCATGAAAATGTTGTTACATATTTTACATCCTTCGTTGTTGGGGAAGAACTATGGCTCATCCTCAGGTGAGTTAATTCTTTTCTATTTATTTATTTATTATTTATTTATTTAATTCCTTGGGATGTAATAAACAGTTTTATTTTCTTAGGCTTCTCTCGGGAGGTTCCTTGCTTGACATAATTAAACATAGAATGAAAGCTACTGATTGCCGTCACGGCGTTTTTGATGAAGCGACTATTGCAACAGTACTAAGAGAAGTTCTCAAAGGACTGGAATACTTCCATAATAATGGCCAAATACACAGGTAAGTTTTCTAAACCTATAACACTACTCAAATGTTATAGAACTCAACTTACAGAGATATTAAGGCTGGAAACATTCTGTTGGGCGAGGATGGCACAATTCAAATTGCTGATTTTGGAGTCTCGTCTTGGCTAGCTACGGGTGGAGATTTGAGCAGGCAAAAATCGAGGCATACTTTTGTCGGAACGCCTTGTTGGATGGCTCCGGAAGTGATGGAACAGGTAAGCAATAAAATATTCATTTACTACTTGTTCCGAATTCACAACTGATATTTTAGGTCACGGGTTATGACTTTAAAGCCGACATCTGGTCCTTAGGGATCACCGCTATTGAACTAGCCACGGGAACTGCGCCCTACCACCGTTATCCTCCCATGAAGGTATATTACTTCAATACAAAAAGATGAATACCAATCAATGCATTCCTGATATTAGGTATTACTACTGACCTTGCAAAACGATCCTCCTTGCCTAGAAACTGGTACAGAAGAGCGTGATCAGTACCGAGCTTATGGAAAAAGTTTTAGAAAACTCATTGTTGATTGCCTTCAGAAAGATCCCACCAAACGGTGAGTTGTTACAACTTCCATATAAAACACTAAGGTTATTTACAAATCGTTTTGGGTGTAGGCCCACCGCCACTGAATTGCTCAAGCATCCTTTCCTGAAAAAGGCCAAGGACAGGAGGTATTTGGTACAAACCCTGATTGCCCAAGGTGATTCCTATCTTTTTGTTTTTGCAAGTTTAACACCAATACGTGACTGCTCATATATTTAATAGCTCCATCCTTAGAGGCACGTTCTCAGAAGGCTCGTAGCTACCGAAAGGCCCCTGGGGCGTCTGGACGATTGCACCGAACTGAAGCAGGTGACTGGATCTGGTCTTCGGACTCGGAAGATGAAGCAAATTCGAACGACGATTCGGACGATGAGGGGCAGTCAGAGAAACCTCCAAACCCTCTGATTCGAAAAGGTAAAGTTAAATTGAATACAATAGTATGGATTTTAGGCTAACTGTAGTGACCTCCCTCAGAGCTGTCTCAGCAGCAGCAAAGTGATTCTAGAGCTTCCGATACGCATTTGTCTGGCAGTAGCACAAGCAGCTGCACAAGTGCCACCAGTGAAAACGAGGATGTTGGACATCGGCCTTTACCAGCTGCTCCACCGTTCGCCCCCGAACCATTGACAACGCAGTCTCAAGCAGGCGAACTTGACCCTATTAATTTAGTTTTAAGAATGAGGTTAGTATGTTGAGATTTGATAGTTTGTTTTCATGACGTAATTGAGTTGCAAATTCACTACATAGGAATGCAAAACGAGAACTGAATGACATAAGATTCGAATTTTCTGTTGGACGTGACTCGGCCGATGGAATTGCCTCCGAACTCGTTGCTGCAGGTATTCAGAGTTTTTGCGCATTTAAAAAAATTTTACATCAGTTCATTCTTAATTTAATTGATTTAACAGGACTTGTAGATGGCCGGGATTTGGTTGTCATTGCAGCCAACCTTCAAAAGATCCTCGATGGGCTTCCAGTTACGACGAGTGTTACATTTGGTTTGGTAAGAATAATTCTCGTGCCGCCTTTAATTCTAGTTTCATCGAGTCACCTTATTATTCATTACACAGAGCTCAGGATGCGTTGGTAACGAGGTACCGGATGACAGAACACTAGTTGGATTTGCTCAGCTTTCCATCGCTGAATAAGCCCATTTTTTTGCCTGCTACTGCCGATTTTGAGTGCTTATTATACTTTTTAATTTAACACTTCCCCAAGAGTAGTCATCATTTTGGTCTTTTGGGAAGCCTTCTGGTGGAAGAATTTAGGTTGAAGGCATTTTTTTTTCCTGTTTTCGCATCCTATAACATGCCGTTTGACTTTTGTGCAACAATAGCTTTGTATATGATGATCCATTTTGATGACACTTATGACGTTGATTTGCCAACCCTACCCCTAATTTCGTGCACTGCTTCCCTGTTGTTCATTTCAACGAATTGCCAGTTTGTCTAGATCGAACAAGAAGAAGCGCTTCAACAATTGCTGTTCTGCGCACGCATTCACTCAGTACCCGGCTTGCCCGTGACCTGACAACAGGCGTGCAAATTGCATCGAACTTATCTTAAGATATGTGATTTGAATTCATTCAATACAAAGGCTAGTACACCGAAACCTCAAATTTGTTTACAAAAATAACTCCATTCATTAACGCGTTTCTATTTCGCCATTTCTGCGAATATTTGAATGCTCTCCCTTTATAGATTACGCTGTCGAAATGAAACAGGAATGCCGCTAGAATTCGGCTCGTTATCGCCGTACACGTAGTAAACTTTCCCTCCACAATATCTGTCTGGAGAGGGATCAAAAACAACCGTTAGTTGTTCTATGGACTATCCGAGATAAGTTATCAATATGTCGCCACGTTCATGTCCACAGTGCAATGGCTGCGTTTCAACGAGAGATTACGGTGTGTGATGTGACAAAGAGACGTAGCCACGAGTTATCCTTGCAATTAGTCAAATACAGTTACATTTTATACAATAATCCAATGAATAAAAACATTAACACGCTAAGAGGAAAGAAGCATATGCTTAAAAACGATTTTCTATTGACGGTTTTATTATATGTAGATGATACGATAATTATAAATTCAGTTTAAAGTTTTACATTGCCGTCATACACGTATCGTCATCCTCAAAAGTAATGCCAACATTATCATCATATTGGACAGCTGGTTCAACGCGTTCAACTTGACGTCCATTGTTTGCGTTTGCAGGGGTTGTACTGGATTTATACGATGTAGAAGGCGGATACGGAGTGTTTGAATATTCCGCTCGTTCTGACGGTGCTCCTGATGCACCATTTCTCCCGTTAGAGGTAGATGGAGGCAATGAACCACCACCTTCGCCGTGCTTCTTCTTGTAGAACATGATGCCCCCGGTAATGGCACCTATAACTACAAGTCCACCGACTACTCCGCCAACAATGTAGCCAATTTCTGCTGGAGTCAGCCCGCTCGGTGGTTCCGTTGGTGGGATGATAGAGGTAGAATCAGTTGTTTCTTCAGTTGGTGAACTACTTTCGCTTGTGGAATCAGTTGCTGTAGAAAGAGTTGAAGATATTGAGTCTACGGTAGAAGTAACAATGAATTGAGTTGTACTCGAGAATGCTGTGGATGCGGTTGATTCTGTCGAGGTTGGTGGGCTCGACGTGCTGATGGTAGTAATGGGAGTCGTGGTGGTAGAAGCGGTTGTAGTAGAAGCGGTTGTAGTAGAAGCGGTTGTAGTAGAAGCGGTTGTAGTAGAAATGGTAGTGGTGGTGCTGGCAGATGTAGAAGAAGAGATAGTAGAAGTTGAAGCGGTTGAGGCAGTAGTTGAGCTAGCGGTGGACGCAGTTGAGCTTGTGTCACTTGTGGAAGTTAGTGGATCAGTCGATGTTGGTGAGCTTGATGTGACGCTGACAGAAACGTCAGATGTAGTGGAGATTTCCGTAGTAGACATGCCGATTGAAGAATCCATTGTAGAAGTTATGATGGGGGCACTCGTGCTTGTTACCTCGGTAATAGAAGTAGTGGCGGATGTAGTGGAACTCGTGCTCGCTGTGGAAATACAAAGACTTTACGGGGAACTGATAGGGATTTATTAAATTTCTTTAATTATTACTTTGTGGTGTGGTGGACGCTGCTTCGGTGGTAGGTGATGGAGTTGTGAATGGGTATTCTGGTGGGTTGGCTTCTGACCAGACGATGTGCGAACGAGTCTTTATCACACAGAAAAGGTAAATATGATTTTAAGTAAATTATGATTTATACATGTAATTAAAAAAAACTGAGCTCTATCATACTTTCTGGTTGTTCTTTGCAGTTGTTTCGACAACAAAGTAAACACTTTTTCCTTTCGTGTATGGAGTGGAAACGTAAACTGCGATGGCAGTTCCGGCTTCAATCTCGGTTATGGAGCCATAAACAACAGTAGCTTGAGAAGCACCTTCAAAGCTGTCCAATAGTTGTTCATAATTTTCCGAGTACCTAACAACTTGGCTTATGGCTTTAGACGAAAGAAAAAAATTAATTGGAGTAAAATCAGTTCAATAAAGGGAAGAGAAAAATGAAATTATCGTGTTCCTTACTGTTGGATGGTACGCTCCATTTCAATTCGGCGTAAACAAGATTTTGATCAATTCCGTAGGTAGATGCTCTAATATCGCTCACCATAGGTAAGTAGTCCTATAATAAAAAAAATTAACAAATAAAAATTCGTCAATCCTAACGTTTACACTTTAAAAAGGACAACAAAGTCAATGATTTAGATCGTGTCAAACTTTTTAACTTCAAGGAAAACAAAACTGTGATCATCACCTGCGGGAATGTTCCCGTCCCAACATTTCGAACTTCAAAAGCGATAGCCTCTCTGGCGGTGAACTGAAAATAATTCAAAGTCGAGGTGGGTAGCGAAGATCCACAACAGTAGGAATCTGAAGAAAATTAAATGATCATTTTCAATCCCCTCCGATCAAGTTTAATTTGATTTACTTACTCTGATCAGGAGACAACAGCCTACCACCTTCCTTAGCAGAGGCACTATGCACAGCGTAGAAATTCACTTTGTAATTTCCATTCGCGTCAGGGTAAAATGTCCCAGAATAAATCCCATCTTTCGATATGTCCGGATCTGCAATCCAGACGTTAAGTCATGTATTGATTCAATACGTAACTTGACTTAGTACTCACCGATTAATCCAGTATCAAAAAGCGGAATAGATGCTTTAACTATTGAATTTAGAACAATTTCGGCTGTCACGATAAGACCTCCCAAGTTGTTGTTAGCATATTCAAATCTGGTTTGAATCACCGCCGGATGTTCGGAGAGGTCAACGAAACCAGAACTGGTCGTAAGAGACACCCAAGGCTGGAATTTCGGCAAAGCCGGGGACGTTGCGCTTCTGATTGACGAACCAATTTGTAAATGTATTTCGGGTTGTGGTTGACATGCGCTGCATGATGTTGTGTCGTAGACCACTTGATAACTCCATCGTCCTTTAACCTGACAATCACCAGAAATTTTACTCAATTATGGGTTAATAGAAAATGGGAGAATAACAAAACTGACTGTATCATCAGCTAGTTTCTTCCAAATAACCCTAACGGTAGAATCCGGGTAGTTCCAGTTTGTAACTTCCGGTTCGTTGGGTAGATTCACGACGTCACCATTAGGGTTAGTAAGAGTGATTGTAAAAATGCCTTCTTTGGGTAACGATAGAGCAACAGTGGTATTTGTTCCGACAGTTTCATCAATAGAAAAGGATCCACTCCATGGCATACTGGTGGTTATTGAATTTTTTCGACTTGTTATCTGAATTAAGAATTTAATAAATAATTGCGTAATATATATTCGTGGAGACACGATTTTGTGATGCAGTAACCTACTATTCTTCGTTGTGTTTTGAGACCGTTTCTGCAAATGGCATCAACTTCGTTGTTAATTGGTGTGAAGAACGGCGTATCCCAAGTTGGTATGAAGTAATAGCTGCCCTGCGATAGTACTGAAAAACGTGGCAGCGATTTTCCGGTACCCAGTCCAGTTTCTACCACTATCAGTTTAATGTTATTTTGCATGAGTCTTTCAGCCAGGTCGGTTTCAATTACGGTGTCATTTGTCACAGAATCAGTGGACGTAACGAGGTATAAAATGCTGCCGCCTGTATCTTTGTACTGACGCAATCGTGCTTCACCATCTCGTATAACTGCCGATACGTCACGCGACAGCACAGTTTGGGACACAACAAAATTGTCAATTTTGCTTATCAGATTATCATATTCATCCCCAATCCTTCGTGGAGGCAATTCTTCTTTCAGGTAGGAACCTTCAGGACCAGAATCGATGTTTTCAAATGTGGAATATGCCGCTAAGGTTTCTGGATAGATTGACACTGTGTAAAACAAATTTCTCACACCTCTCTTTAATAGATTTTGTGCTTGCTAAAGTAAAAACAAATAAACAAATAGAAACAAAACAAATAAAAAATGAAATGTTTTTAAAGGACAAACAAGTTTTACAAAAATTACTTGGTTTGTATTGTTTGGATTCGCGGGGGAAGATGTGTCCATCGCAACGTAGACAACTGGCAGCATTAGATTTTTGAGCAATCGAAATACTGGCGCAGTATTTTGATTAGGATTCGGTATGACGTTATTGAAATCCGGTGAATTAGCCATGACTTCGCCACTACTTTTTGAATTACACAATCGATTCTGACGATGAGGGGGCCGTCTGTCATGTTTCCCCACTTCCGAAAACTTAATCACCTGTTATGAAATGGTAAAATATTTAAAATATACAAACAATAAGATTGCTGTTTCTGATTTCCAATCGATTTGTAATAATAAAATAACGTTAAGATACCGTATCGAGCCAATGGAAGCTCATCAATGATGTAGTAGCTGTTTGTTCAGTAGCCGTAGGGACGAAACGGCAGTTACCTTGATCAGATATGATACCGTTTGCGTTAACTACACAATTGCCCCCTGACAACCTGTCAATCATTATGTGTTTTTTTTTTAATGGTCGATGTCTTAAATCATACAATAACCTTAAGTCATGCTATGAATCAATGTGGCAGTGGAATCATACGTTATAATTTTTTTAAAATCTTAATGTGTTGGTAAAAAATTTAATTTACTTACGTCGCAAGAGAGCCCTTTATTTCTGTATCGTTGCTTGAAGTTACGGCGTCATAACCATTAGGATGGCGATAAAAATAAGGCAAAAGCTTATCGTTGGGATAACCGTGTTCTTCAAAAACTCCATAGCGAAACTGGGCCCATTGTTGAACCAATCCCTTGGCTTGAACTTATCGGAAATATAATATTTATAGTCGGTAAATTCCAATTTTCATGATGGTTCATCTACCTTTAAGGTTATCAGCTATATCCTCGAGATATTCAGGTGGAAGTGTAATGAAATTTCCATTCACGCCGCATTTGCCCGAATGCAAAGTATACGGCAAACTTCCGGACGCAGGTTCATTGGTTAATCGGATATCTGCTAACTGGTAAGATAGCCTAAAATGGTAATGAGAACGAGAAGCGTAAATTGATTGCCAAATATGCAAAGGCCTTTGTTAATGTGATGTTTTACTTGGATGTTAATAATGCGGTGGAACTAGTCCACGCAGGCGGAAGCAAAATGTCGATGTTCTTCAAATAAACTCTGTTGCCTGTAGCCTGAAAAAGAATGGCTGAAGTCTCTGTCAGCAATGCCTGAACAATCGACAATGAGTGAGCTTTCAGTGCTGTAACTAAAATTTGCAACGATCGTTATACCTTAAGGTCATTTATCAATGCAGTTCCACCGTCGGCGGGTTGGGGAACATTTTCAGATATGGCGACGACAATATTTGTGTATCCATTTTGGTCCAAAACAATAGTCAAATTCGCCTTTCCAATGAATAGCATTAACATGCTCAAAATTACCACTCGCGATGGGAAGATCTTCATGTTCACCATCGTTTGGCTGTGCCAACAACAAATGCGATCACCAAAACTGCCGTAGAATTAAAAACTGAACCGAAATCTGATGAAAGTCAAACGGTACTAACGAAGCTATCTCCACACACGGCACAACTTTGAACTACCTTATCAGGGTCTGTAGTCGTTTCACAGCTTTTTCATTTTACAAGATCAGTAGGTTGTCTTTTATAATCCTTGATAAGGATGCTGTCGATAATGCTCAGGAATGTTTGCTTCCTTATGTGCGAGAGAAGCGTACCGATGCTCACGTCATGTATTGCGGAATGACGTGCAATATGCGCATTCTATTGTACAATTCTACAAATAAGGAAAACGTGACAAAGAGTTGCGCAAGCAACATATTTCTGAAACAGAAATTATAGCTAGTAATATAGAACAATAGCTTACGACGTTCAAACGAAGGACGATAGCAAGTTAAAGACGTGTTACGGTATCAAAGCTGTTGACAATTTCTGGTTGAGTCATCCTTTGGGTAGAGATAAAAACTAAGAGTAAAATTCTTTATTGTTTTTTTATTGACACTTGGTGAATCTCATAATGTGTTGGAATTGTTTGGCGTCCAAAGTTCCCTAGCAAATGACAGCTACGAATTTTTTTTTTTAAGCCTACAGGAAAACTTGTGACATGTAGACAGTCAATCAAGTGTCAAATGTCGCCAGGTGTCGAGGCAATTGAGTTAAACAATATGCCGAGAGAATCAGGTCCCTTTAATTGCATAAAAAGAGACTACGACCTTACACATACAGCCGTCTTTACCGATATGGGGTAAGATAACCATTCGAAGTAAGTCGTTGGTTCTCTACTACGTAAATGATAGTTTTTGTCTATGCAAAGTAGAATCGACCTCTTAGGCTACCCTAATAGTGGAATTAGATACAGCGTTGTTCTTTTTAAAGCGGTGACGTAACATTGGCACCTCACTTTTATCTTTGGCTCACACGACTAAACGAACCTAAAAACTCCATTCCTTTCTTACCGGCAGATTCCTTTGTGGACATAAACGTCTTAAACACTATTGTCTCAGCTGTTATCAGTAGCAAGGGCGGTAAGCTACTCGGCCTATACAGAAAGACGACGACAACAGAACAATGTCCTTCTGACTGATGATTGGTTCTATTTGATCTGTTTGGCAAATAAGTTCACGATCGTGGGTCATCTTCAGGTCTGTTTGTGAGTACTGTAACATTGGGGTAGGTGCGAGATTGCAGTTGGATTCTACAAGTATCAATAATGCAGAAAATGATATAATATTAATAATATAATAGCGGTTTTCAACTATAATGCCTTAAAAATTAGTCCCATACAAAAAAAAAGCACATTCTTATTAAATTTTAGGTCGAAATCGAGTAATTTTTACCAGAAATGGAATTTAGCCGAAAACGAAAAAGTGGGAAGGCTTTTTTGTTTTTTGGAATTAATTCAAAAACTACAAGGTGAATTGAAAAATAACCTTGATTTCCGTGATCTGCATTCCATTCTGCATCGAAATCGTGTATTTCAAGCCAAATTTGAAATTTGGCCAAAAATGAAAAAGTGGGAAGGCTATAGCCTTACCACTTTTGTCAAAATCGGAAAAAAACGACATCTCTTGGAATAGATTAAAAATCACATGTTAGCCTAACGCTTCAATGCTTATTTTGAGACAATGATTTTTTTGCCCGCCATATCAACCGTTTTATAAATATAACGGAAAAGTATGATGTAGCATACGGGCGCTGGAACGTACTGGCGCTCCAAATAGGTTAGGACTTCCTTCCGTTTATTGCTGAAACTTTATATCAGACGTTAAAATGAAGTTGATTTTCGTGATTCACATTCAGCTTTGGGTCAAAATCACGTATTTTTAACACGAAATAAAATTTAGCCAAAAACGAAGAAGTGGGAAGGCTATATAGCCTTCTCATTTTCGGAAAAATCTGCATAATCTGCAAAAAATCGACATATCTCGGAATCGATTAAAAATCACGCACCATCCTAACAACTGAATGCTGATTTCGAGGCAAGGATTTGTTGCTCGCCATAGCAACCGTTTTAGAGATATAGAAAAAAACTATGATGTAGCATGGTAGCGCGCCTGCAACCTTAATTGCTTTTTTTACGTTTATTTTACAAACTTCAAGTTTCACGTAAAAATAAAGTCATTTTTCGTGATCCCCATTAAATTTTGAATCTAAGCCATGTACGCTTGAAGCTACAGCTCAGTTTAATTTTTAAAATATTGAAGAAATAGTCGGGCTTATTTTATCGGCCACATTTTCTAAGCCCATGATTTCACTGTGAGAGCTTACATAAACTAAGCTTTGAAGAAGGTGATTGCATGGTAATTTATATACAAAATACGCGTTCAGGTAAATATGTTTCCGTGTATTCGCATTTGACGTTAATCGACGACAAAAAATTTTAAAATAACTGCGTTTTATTTTTAAATTAAATGGGGAGATACGGAAAATAGACACGGAAAGACAGATATTCGAGGGATACCCCGTAAACAATGCCTGACATGCATCAGACGATACTGAAAAATCTGATCGATTGTACGGGCTTCACTAAGAATCTTAATCGTTTTATCGTGTAAAAAAATTAGATAAAACACAGATCGAAAACGTTAAAATTTTGACGACTAATGTTATTAAAACATTGAAATTAGAGTCGGGTTTAGTTCTGCGTTGCTATTGGCTTTTTGCTCCCGCTCTATAGGAAGGCTTCTTCATCCATTGTGAACTCTCCGCCGGAACTCAGATCCATGTGGTTCAAACTAAAACTGACAAATGAATTAACTAGACATAATTAGTTTTTTCCTATCATTTACCTGACAGCTCTGCAAGTTAAGAAAACAATGCGTTTTAGTTTCCGATTGTAAAAGAAGTAATTATACGACCACAAAGAGCCATCTTCACCAAAAGGATCAGACTCTAGATCTGAGTTGTAACTAATCACCAAAAATATCATTTAAAATAATATAAGAATTCGTATTTTTCTACCCTGGGAGTCACACCTGTAAATGTCACATTCAGGCAAGTTAATTTCGTCGTTAATAGCGGCCCACAGCTGGGCATGTAACTTTGAATTATAGAGATCTCCGGCTGTGGCACTGAGGTTATTATCAACTGCATTCATTACCCACTAAAAAATTCAGCCAAGTTATAGAACCAGTTTTACATGTAAAGATAAATTAAAAAAAAAAAATACCTGAACCGATGGTTCCCGACTAAACTCTTCACTGCGAGCATAAGAGAAATCATAGTCTGGATGAAAGGAGGCATTCAGCGTAGCAATTAGATAAAATAATGTTTTGCGGCTTATTGTGTCACATAACGGGCCCTCTTCATCTCCTGAAACGCTGCAACTGCAATGAAGATGTTGTAAGAATGGTTATTGACTCATTTTATCAAAAAGCTATTGTACTACCTCTGGCTAGTAAAGTAACCTCCAGTTGGTGAAACAGCAAGCGCAGTTTGAGGCGCAGATAACACTTGGAGATCGTGCGGACCAGCGCCCGCCTCTGAATGGAAACGCTTGTAGAGTTGTTTTTCATGCCCGGCCAACTTGCATGAATAACTTTCAATCCTGCAATAAGGACAAAGACTCAAACCATAAGAAACTTGCAAAAACAGAAAAGGCATAGTGGCTTAGCAACCCGTCCGACTCTCTGATTGGTTCTTGGCCAGCCAATGGAAAATCGTGACCTTGACGCTCAGTGACACAAATACTCATGCGAATATGAGTAAACATTGTCGAACGTGCAAACAAAGGCGAAAAACTACTGAAAAACTAGAATCTTTTTTAATGAACAATACTTTACCTTCCAATAATATTGCAATCTCCAGTAAACATGTTAAGCGCAGAGTTTACTTGTTCAAAACGGCTACTCTCTAAAAGCTTCATCTTCAAGTTATTAGTTTTCTCACAAAATTTTAGAGCAATAAGTCACAGGCACAATAGTTGCTTCTATTCAGTTTCTAAGAACACTTCTTGGATGACAAAATACACCTTTTTTTGTGCAAAGACTGACTGTTTCCATGACACAAAAGCTATGGCCCAGTGTTATTGTCACCGTTTGTGGTTTCTGTGTTATGTTGCTTTTTCTACTGTGTCTTTTAGATGAACTCCACATTGACGATTTGATTAATGGCAAAATGAAACACACAGACTCGGAGAGAGAGATCACTGGACGATTGAAGAAACACTGTACAATTTCACGTACTGACAGAGTATGTATTTTTCTGTAAACGATTCTTCTAGCAATGAATTTGTATGGGATTTTTGTAAAACAGGGGATTAGCAGTAAACACTGCGCTCTCAAAACAGTAATCTAGGGATATGTAACTACGCAGAAAAGTTGGCGGCAATCACCAAGAGCAAAACAGCCCAACTATATTTGTTGACGGTTTTTTTTACGCTAGCTCTTGCTTCTTTGTTCTGTTTCCATGGGAACAGCGTTGCCACTTTTCACTATTTTGCTACAATTCTTTTACGTCACGTTGCCAAGAACTCATGATTTCAGGAGTCACGAGTTACAGTGGTTACGCTTGCTGGTGTCTTACTATCTGTACAATAATAAACAAAAATTGGCACACGACAAGCACTGAAGGTTTCTGACGGTCCATAAGCTGGCATCTAACCAGCTTGACTAGGTCATGATAAGTGCATGTGTTCGTTTATCTTTAATAGCTTCCTAGGAAAACTTTCGACTAGGCAACAATTAAATCTTTGTCCGTGAACTTTATAAAATTCATATTTTAACATGAGTTATTAGTAAATTCAAAGTTGGCAACCTCGTAATGACCTGAATGAATACAAGGGAAAGATAGCAAAAATGGCAGAAGAAAGTGAAAAAAAAGTTTTTACGGAGAAACAAGCCACACCCCTATTTCGCCATATCTACCGAGATGGACTCTAGACTATTCTCGCAGTTAACGATGTAGCCACAAGAAGCATCAAATGAGATGATTTTTTTTGTGATACACATGTGACTTCTCATCAGGAAGATTTTCTTTGTTGCCTTATTTTTTTTGTGACTGTTCCAAATTTTATAAAATTTTTCTTCCCGATAAAGTTTAGTTAAGCAAAGCCTGTTTGCGTCTTCAATAGAATCTTTCTTGTGTACCTTGCTGGGTTTACAGGCTTCGATACTAAGTAACTGGCTGAAACTAGATAGTAACTGACAGTATTTTCATGTAAGCAAGAATATTTACTGTATGCATTTCCGAGAGCTGGAACAGAAACTGATACCACAACCAATACCGTGATACTTATCTTATAGAAAAAGAATTGGATTTCGTAAGGACAATAATGCTGAAGAACGGTTTTACAGGAAGAACGGCACTTTTGCAGGCAGAGCCATTGTAAAGGATGCTCGATTTCATATTTTACTTTTTGATTATTCGTTTTCATAACCGCTTGAATAACTACGAAATACGTTCATTTAGCTGCTTGAGATTGTTCAGCGTAGAATGCTAGATTTCCAATGGCCTAACACACTTCGGAAATCTGGTAATCTAAATGTAAACTATTATTTCTAACAAGTTTTTGGCCAGCCGCGTCCTTTAACCTATGTTGCGAGTTAAATTGATCAACATATGAGTTAATTGGTATATACAACCGCAATGATATGGTGCGTATCTTCGGAAAAACAGCTCGAATGGAGCTATTTGAAGATTCAGTTTGCACTAGTGGAGTTGACGATATAAACGACTGGAAAGTGCTGTCGCTCATTTATACGTTGACGTGGCTTCAGTCACGTAGGTTTCAAAGTATCGCCTGATCCTTGAACGCGTGCATCATTTCAATGTATTTAACGACCTAGGGCGTGGTAAACTCTTTCAACTTGCGGTCGACGGCTCAATCAGACGAATCAAAGACATATCAAACACATCCCGGGAACAGAGGTCGTACACGTGCATAATGCGGACGTGGTTCGGCACCGAATACTACTGCATTTATCAGCATTATTTTGCACCACCATTTTGCATCTCTATGAAACGATTTTCCTTCCAGCTTCAAAATTCATGTTCCTATGCAAATAGACGAAACATTCAATCTGCATGCGAAAGTCACACAGTTCGTTTAGATTTTTTAGTAGGAAAAACAAAAGTGCAAGTTGTTGTCTCAAACCTATTAGATTTTCTTAAAGAGAACTTTCATGAACTTCGAAAAGGATATCACGATCCTCACTGAGCAACGATGTTATTTGATCAGCTACGTTGCTGTCAACAGTGAGTTCAATAGTTACATTTAGTAGCTCGAGGATCCTAAGGTTGAAGTGGTGATTAAGACACAACTGCACAACCCTGCGAGACATTTTCTCCCAATGCTATTAAACATGTTGTTTTGAGCAATTTCGTTGATTCTGAAGGGAAATTATGTTTATCCCACCATTTCTGGGCTTCCTCATTAGCCGGGATTAAAGGGAACCAGGTTAATATGATTGACAAACTTGTGTCATTGTTGAAAAAAAGAGTTCCGCCGAACAATTTTTTTCCATAAAACAAAACAAGGGATGAAAGAAGGTAGGCTCCATTGTCGAACAGTATAGCCTACTAATACAAAAAGGAAAACAAAATTTACAGGATTTCCATGACAAGGAAACAATTATAGCTCGACAAAAGGTTAAAGACCATAAAATATACCAGTCCGTTTGCCACACAAGCTAAACATAAAAATTTGCAATTTCTACAATAATAATAAATATACAGGATATAGACATATCTGTAACTCATCGTGGCTCAAGTCACGTTTCCCGAAATCGTTTTTTTGGTGCTTGCTCAATTATCACATCGGTCTTTGGGTGTCACGCCGATAGTGGAGCCACTAGCAAACCAGTAGCTGGACTGTTTAAATTGCCTGTATAGTTTTTGATGAACAACCAGTTCGACGAGGAGAAGCAACCGCTTAGCTTTAACTTCCAGCTCCCTACATTGTCATACTTCGAGGTTGTGGTAGCAGTGTTCTACTCACCCATACATTAAACAACATGGTAACTAAGCTTTTCAAACAATTGAGATTTATTAAATTTTTATTTCAATTACCGCGATTTTTAAGCGAAATCGCTGTAGCTTCATTTTAAGCTCTGCTATGTCTGGGCTGGTAGACAGCGGTCCACTTTCCCTCAGACCGTTTTTCAGTGACTTTGTTATCTCTTTTAAGGCTATACTTGTTTTACGCTATTAAATGTCTTATATTTCTAGGTTTTTTTCATAGAACTATTACTCTGTAACTAAATATAAAGCTTGTGTATCAAGTGGCAGTAAATTTTAACAGCTGCGCATTTATCAATCGCAACATCTATCTCTAAAGAATTTCTGAATTCACGTCTAGAAGCTCCACTTTCTTATAAATATGGTTGTTTGTATCGCCAATATCTTCAGTTCAAAGTTCGAATGTTAGCTGGCTAGACTAAAATTTGAAGCGTAGCAGTTTATCTCTCCTTGAAGCCGGGCTGGTTAACAGACAGTTCACCAAAGTTTGAATTTTGTAGAAGTGTAACACAAAACAGGGCGATAACGTCTTTCTAGCTCCAAACCAAAGCCCAGTCAAAGAGGACGTGGTGACACGATCAACCATACCCCCTTTCCGTCCAGTGAAGTAAAGCTGACATCTCCATTGATCTAAGGAGGTTTCCTTGAAGTGCGTCAATCAACTAAGATAACTAGGTTACACTTGATAACCACTCGTGAAATGCGATGGATGCTAATTCACTACAAAATTTACAAATTTCTTATCAACGATGGATGTCTAGGATTACATCTACAATTCTCTGTTTTCACTATCATTCTAAAAGCACATAGGACCTACTTCGTTAGATGTTGTAAATGCGTTTTACAATTAATTGAGCTTCTTTGTTTTTTCTCGTTGTTTTTCTTTAAAATAGTTGCGCAAATTTCCATGCCCGTTCTTGACCAGGCTTTCAAAGCCCTACAAACGTCATCATGGACAAATGTTGGTGAAAAATTACGCAGAAATTTGCCCAGTGGCTTCCCGCATGGTAACCACTACTGGGGTCACTCCGAACGAAGGTCGTGCAGTTGGTAAGAAGGCCAGTCTTATTGCTCTTCTTAGAAGCTTATCGCCGACTGTTTTTTCCTCGTACGATAGAATGAAATGGATCAATTTAAAACTAAGAAAATCATAATTTTCAAATGACTTCAGACCCTTTTAAAAATATTTTAGGAGCTACTTCTCAATGCCCTTTCCAGGAAAGCGATGGCAACAACATCACCAAGACAACTACTCCGATCATTGATCTTGATTTAATCAATCTTACCAGTAAGTAACGCGCACTTTTAAAATGCTATCAATACTTGGCTCTTCATATGATGTTATCTATTTATCCAATAACAGAAACCAAAGCTTCGATCAAAGTCAACCCAACAACCGAGGGTAATTTACTTTTGATCCTATAAAAACTATAGCCCGAAATTCGAAACACCTTCTCTTCTTGGTTAGGATTCTTTCCCTACGAAGATTTTTTCCGTGATCAGATTTCTAAGAAGAAGCAAGATCACTCTTATCGCGTGTTCAAACGTGTTTTACGTGATGCCGAGAGTTTCCCATTCGCCAAAGAATACTCGTGGGGTGAAAAAGACATCACCGTCTGGTGCTCCAATGACTACTTGGGCATGTCGGCTCATCCCCAAGTCAAAAATGCTATCAAGTATAAACACTAAAATTGAATTTCGCAAGTGTGAATGGAAAATAATTCTTGATATACCATTTTCTATAGGAATGCGGCTGATAAGCACGGAGCGGGAGCTGGTGGTACTCGCAACATTTCTGGCAACACTTTGCTCCACGAAAATTTGGAAACGGAACTCGCCAGTTTACACGAAAAAGAAGCGGCTTTGGTTTTCTCCTCCTGCTACGTAGCTAATGATTCCACCCTGTTTACTTTAGCTAAAGCCCTTCCTGGTAAGATATTTTGGGGTTCGATTTCAATTATCAAGTCGTGTGTAATCTAATGTTACAATAATTGTTCCAATTCAAAGGTTGCCATATCTTCTCGGATGCGGGAAACCATGCCTCGATGATCCAGGGCATCCGTAACAGCGGTGTTCCTCGGCACATCTTTCGCCACAACGACCCAATTCACCTGCGCCAGTTACTGGAGAAGGTGGATCCGGCCGTGCCTAAGATTGTAGCCTTCGAGACAGTTCACTCGATGACTGGAGCCATCTGCCCATTGGCGGAGCTTTGCGAAGTCTCGCACGAATTTGGAGCGCTCACTTTCGTTGATGAAGTCCACGCCGTCGGACTTTATGGCAAGGAAGGCGCTGGAATCGGCCAGAGGGATGGTGTTCTCTCTCAAATGGACGTTATTTCCGGCACTTTAGGTAATTCAATTTTAATCTAAAATATTTTTTCCCTTTCATTGTTTGTTGTTATTTATTTTGACGTTGTATTTTGCGTTCGTCTACGCTGCGTTTCTTTCCACAAATATTTTATTCTGATATTCTTTGAACAGGGAAAGCGTTTGGTAATTTTGGGGGATACATCGCCAGCTCTTCCAACCTGGTGGATATGGTGCGCAGCTATGCCGCTGGCTTCATTTTTACTACTTCACTTCCACCTACTGTCCTGAGCGGAGCGCTTGAGGTATTATTCAGTACTCCTAATACAAGAAGCAATTCAGCAAAATGCAATTTACACAATATTTTTATCAATACAGACTGTACGTATTCTACGTACGGAAGAAGGTAGACAACTGCGCGAATTGCATCAGTTTAATGTTCGTTATTTGCGTACGAAGTTGATGGAAGCAGGAATCTCCGTTGAACATACACCTTCACACATCATTCCCGTCTTCGTAAGTCTTCTTGCTCTTTCAAACCTTGCATTCGCATGAATATTAAAATTTGAGTTGCTACAATTATTTTATTAGGTCGGTGATCCGAAACGTTCAACGCTACTATCCGATGAATTACTACGAGTTCATGGCCACTACGTTCAGGTAGAAGACATAATCATTAGGTGGCTGACTGTATGCTAATTATGTAATTTTACAACGCAGGCAATTAACTATCCGACAGTGCCGCGTGGCCAGGAAAAATTGCGCATTTCTCCGACTCCGCATCACACCGTAGAGATGATGGATCGTTTTGTCGAAGATATGATCGACATTTGGAAAAGTGTTGGGCTCCCCATCAAAAGCAACAAATGCGGAAAGGTATGGAAATTCAAAAATTTGAAAGAATTCTGATTTTCACTAGATGAATTTTGTTTCTTGTAGACTTGTACCATCTGCAGAAAGAACTTCAAATGGAGTAACAACGAAGTGGATTCGGTGATGTCCATGCTGAATGAGAGTTGTCGATTGCCCAATTGCCCACAGGCAGTTGCCATCTGATTTCGAACTAAATCTCGGTCTGACGGAGGGTGCTTCCAAAGAAGCAGAAAGTGCTAACTCTACACTTATGAAAAGAGCTTTACATTATTTTCTACTGGGATAGACTCACGTGACTTGCAAACGCTATTGGTTTTTATAACATATGTCTTAACTTTACTCTGACCTCTAGCAGCCCTCCGTTCAATTTCATACGAGGTTTGTTTGAAATGATGTGTAGAGCTGTTGAATTGGAATTTTAGGTTTATCGGGATTTCTTTAGATCTCTGCATTTAAAGCTTTAGATGATACACCTACACTATTAGCGTAATACAACTTCAGCTATACCGATATTTCCATTTCTACATTTCTTACTATATACGAGCTCAGCAAGCTCATAGCTAACCAGTCTTGGAGGAATAAATCAATAACCTCCAACAGAAGATTAAGGAGATCTGTATTGTTCTACTGAACTAGGTTATATCAGGCGAGATTAAACAAAAACTTGTTTGAATGCAGTTTTATATTCAAACAAAATTTCGTTGTGGTTTGGCCCAAAAGAGTGCTCCATAAGGTTAAATAATCTATCATGCATGTGGCATTTTCGAGTTTACTACATGGCAACATAATATTTATATATAATAGCACGACGTAGTTAACATGCGGTTTTCATATTAGAAAATATAGTAAATGACACGAGACATGGGAAAATTGCGTACATGAAAAAATTGGAAGCATATGCGTATATTATTATTGCTCTTCTGCCATTATACAAACCAAAGTTTCCTTGGTAATGTACGTCAGAAGACTATGACCAATTTAGGTTAAGCGTCAAATAATCTGCCAAACAAAAGGTCAAATGAATATCATTTTATCCCATTGGAACAGATGTTCAGGAAGCAACGCAGCGATAGCGATCTGGTCAGTAGCCAGTCAAGTGAACTCTGGAGTTTATAAAGACTGACATAGACATTACAACAATCAACAATATTGAATTTATTTCTTCCTCGTGTTTTTAAAACTCTACGTCTTTGCAGCATATACAGACGCGGCAAGTGTCTCCAGGATCAGGGGGTAGGAGAGTGCTAACATATTTTTTTTGCCTTTCTCGCTTAGTGGCTGGCGTTTTAATGCTACCGCTGGAGTACAGTATGTCCATTCATTATACAGCACACATGCGTTACGGCTTTGATCCGCTTGTTACAGCTGCCCGCGTTTTTATTAGATCGGAAGAAAAGAAATTAAAAATAGGAAAAAAGTTTTAAAAGCTTACGAGAACGAAAAAAGCACGCGACAGAATCGATAATATATCACATTGCAAATGAGCCATGTCCTCCGTGATCTGCCTATCCAGGAGCCTACCTAGCTACCTACCTAGCCTACCTAGCTATTCTTGCCAACCTTCAACTTCGTGTGCACGTCGTTTAGCTTCACCTGAATCATCTGGTCAAAACCGTTTTTCTTTCATAGCTGACTACCAAGTAATGTTAACATTATTGTAAATCTATTGCACCGTGTATACCAAATGTTGCCGATGTGGTGATTGTGCTGTGCCAGGTAATATAAAACGTAAAATCACTGGTTTGACGAGGAAACCAATAACCCAATCGAAATAACCGTCCTAGTTTGATTATGCCATTTAATTTTTGTCGATTGTCAAAATTTAAAATTTGCGAACATTTGTCTAGTGGTTTAAATAGTAAAGAGAACACAAGTTTCAAAAGTCCTCGATAGTATAGTGGTCAGTATCCCCGCCTGTCACGCGGGAGACCGGGGTTCAATTCCCCGTCGGGGAGGGTCTTATTTTTCCTTTTTTATTTCTGTGATAGTTTTTTTTAAAACAAAATCATTTGTGACTTGAGATTTCCGAGTTCGACCATGATTTATTATTTAGATCTAAAAAATTCATAGCTTGCTGTTTAACCATGAAAGAGATCAAATTATTTGCTCTAAAACAATTTTTACGCATTCTCTTGCAATTATGCTATTAAATAACTTATTTCTAATTGCATTTATACTTTATTTTCTAATTAATTCCGTGACCAGTATGCCTAACCATAAACCACAAAAAACCGTTTTTTTTTATCAAACTGTTGTTTTCAGATAAAAACATATTTTAACAATATTTACATTAAAACATCATTCGCGTTGCAGAAGTTGCAGCATTTATTGCATTTTATTCTTAATCTTTGACAAAACACGTTGAACTACCAGGTTATCTAGCATTAAATCATTCTTTATTTAAATTAAGGTATGCTAGCATTACCAATGTGGAACATGGAATAACTAGCGTGCATGCAAGGTCAAGAAGATTCTAAATCAGGAAGGATCGTGATGGAGCTTGATGTGTGTTGCGGACGGAAAGTAGCAACGCATCCTTCCAAGATGATTACAATTAGGAAAATCCAGCTGATGCAGTAGAAAATGGCTCCAAAATACCAGGTCTTGTAACACACTCGCGCCCAGAGTACGGCGATCCGCGTAATAACACATTGATCTTCGGGAGCCGTCCAGTCGCAAGGAAGCACCACAGTTTCGCTACATTCGCCCTCTCTTGTTTCTCTGCTCAACACGAAGGCTTCATTTTTTATTGTCGCATCGGGAAGGGGCGTCGGAAGAGGAGGGTAAGATAGGGATATGTTCTCTGCGCAAGCGACATAATGTTGTGAGGAGTAAGTTGTGTACTGCGGTAACAAAGCTAAAAGCAGAACATCAACAGCGAGCAGAATGAGTACCAAATTCGCCGTGAAAACAAGAAGGGAACGGCTTTTGGTTTTCCAAGGACTAATGTTGTATGTCTGTTTAGAATAAATGTTCAATATTTAAGCCTAGTTTAACGAAGCAAACGACGTACCTTGATCCATGGGATTCCAATACCCAATTTTTGGAAGGCCGACGTTGCTGCAAGGATCAGGAAAATAACCAGGAATATGATGACGATGAAGTCGAGTGGGAAGACTCGTTGGATGGAGAGTGCAAATCGATCGAGTGGATTGAGTACTTTAACAGTCGGCATCAAATAGCCGACAGTTTCACCGAAGGAGTACATGGCTCGCAAAATACTAATGACAATCTTCGTTCTTATCGGGCCGAATAAAATGGAATGAAATAATTGCAATATACTTGGTCATAAAGAGGGAGACGAATATGAGGAGACCGACAAGCAATCCGACTATGCCGGCGCAGATTTGAGTTGGACGACAGACCATGACAAAGGGTGAAAGCCAATGCTTGATTGTTTCCTTCAGTTGTTCTTCTCTTTCCCGTAAATCAAGATCCTCATGTTCGAGTGAAAGCAGTCGGATTGCTTCCGTTCTCGGTAGCTGATGCACACCTGGTGATATTCTCTAGAACAAACCAGTTATCGCCAAACGGAATTATTCAACAATAGAAGTAATTACCACTCGTGTTTGCTGGATGGCAGATATTTCCCTTTCGATACCAGAGCGGCGATTACGAACATTGGCCAATTCAGTGCGCGGATCGGGATAACCTCGAATATGAGTGATTGGTCCCAATACCATTCCGATGCCCACGTAAGCCGTTATCAAAGTTATTCCAACAATTCTTATGACAGATAACGCAAAGGAGAACATGTCTTCCAATTCTACGATTTAATAAACAACACGCATTTCTTTAGCTCTTCTTCGGAATGATGTGTGGAGTACACAACTGTTCTATTTACCTGAAGTTTTTAAATCGTCTACCATATTGCGAAACTGGTCTTCAAGCGTAGAATTGGGAGCCGGAAGATCTCGTGTAGGCACAACTCCACCGATGGCTAGCAAAACTACGAGTATGACGAGAGACAAGCCGGTGTAACATAACGCCGATAAGACATTCTGACGAGACCTGTCACAAACAAAAACAGTCGAAATAATTGGATCTGGATATGACCATTAAAATTAGCAATCAACAGCACCTTCCAGAGGAACCCGTCTCCGTTTTGTGAAAGAAGTATGCTAAAGGTATGATAACGAACGTTACGAAAAGTGTTGCGATGTAGGACGCTGACGTGCGAAAAAGAATCCGATTACAAAAAAAATTAGCTGTTACAAAATCTCACTTCTGAATCCAACAATAATTGCAAATAATACCGTAGTAAGCAGAGAGAAGAGTGGTGGAAAAGTCATGACGATCTCGCATGTCACTCGCCCACGGCTGAAATTGGCCAGAAGAATTTTTCATGTAACCCACGATGAAAACGTCGATCGGAATCAGCCCTGTTGGCAGCGATGCCATCGTGAGAGCCACGATCGAGACAACCGTTGGAACGCGTTCGGCTGATAGTTTCCCAGTAATGTAGCGGACAAGGAAGGTAAAAAACAGGGCAGAGAGCTATTTCGTTTCAGCCGAGAACGTGTTTCGCCTAAGTTATGGTTGAAAGTAAATGAAATGTGGACGATAAACCTACCAAGACGTAGGTGAAGAAAACCAAAGTGAGCAAGATTCCAATGTTTTGGGGCACAAACGATGCTTGGCCATCGTGAGACATGTTCTCGGCAGGCTCCAGTCTACAAGTAAAAATGCGACATCAGGAAACGACGGCGTCACAACAACGACTGGTAGAGCCTAAAACGTATCATCCATCTGAGCAACATTACAATTTCCAAAGAAAAACAGAAAGGAAGCAAGGTCAATCGCTAGTCACTGTAAGGGAGTTTCTCTGTAATTCTAAGGAAACGACCTTCATTTAAAAGGTATATTGAATGATGATTCGTCTCTTCAACGACCACCGCTTCTTGTGGGAGAAAAAAACAGTGCTTATGTGGTTATTTAACAAATAGAAAGAAAAAATAACAAAATTCATCAAAATTTTCGTACCCGGGAAGCACTGACTAAGAGAATGGTTTTATGAACCGAAATTCTGAAGGACAAAAACAAAACGACTGACTCGATGACAAGATTTATGTATTGCAAATACTGTTATCAAATATGAAGGATGCTAAGGCTGAATATTTGCGAAAGATTTCTTGGGCTACAAATGCAATAAAAATCATGATTAATAATTATATAATAATAATAATATATCATTACTAAATACATAACGCGACAAAATCACCTGGCATAATCAATATGAATGATGGTTTCAATCAAGTGATTGGTTTTCTTGTTATTTTCGCTGCGTTGAAAATAAAATAAGAAAGTACTTTGAGCCCATAACTGTTGGCGCGCTAGTACGATACAGCGCAATCGTGCCACAGAACAATAATCAAAATATGTATAAAACAGCTGTTTTGACGAAAAAACAAATAATTTTTCTTTGATCAGCGTTTGATTTTGAGTATAACATATAATTTATTATACAATTCCAGTGTAGTAATTCTAATGTAGGGTAGGCTACTGGCGCGCTAGCGTTGTGTCAAATATTCGGTGTGTTTAAAAAACGATTAACTTAAAGAAAAAATGAACAACTTTCCCATAATCAACATTCAATTTTGAGTATATTCTGTGATACTCAACCAATTCCAATGAGTGTCCGTTTTTGCCAATTTTTGCGGCAAAATTCCCACGATGTTTTTGGCGTCTATTTAGAAAACCATAAGGCCAATTGAAAAATAACCTTGATTTCCGTGATAAGCATTCAATTCTGAATCAAAATAATGTATTTCAAAGCTAATTTAAATTTTGGCCAAAAGCGAAAAAGTGAGAAGGCTATAGCCTTACCACTTTTGTCAAAATCCGCAAAAAATGAAAACCCTTAGAAACCGATAAAAAATCACACAGTACCAGCAAAATTAAACGCTGATTTCGATAACGTGGTTTATCTTCTCGTCAAACCAACTGTTTTTTCAATAAACGGAAATCAAATGCTGGTAGCGCACATATTTGGGGTTGTTGTTTTTTACGATTTGTCCAATAACTATAAGCCCTCGGAAAAAAACAAACGACATATTTGTGATTTTCGTTTAATTTTGAATCAAAATCATTAATTTTTATAGCTATATCTAGATGTTTCGAAAAAAAAATTAAAAGGCCGAAAAAGTCGGGCTTATTTTGTCGGGGTTAATTTTGAGTATGGCAGAAATTCAGTCTTGTAATTTTGACATTAAATTTGATTTTAGTTAACCTAAAATAGAATGCTGATTTCAGGAAATATATTTGTTTTCTCGTCAAACCAGCCATTTTTGTAATAAATGGAATGAACAGCGCTGCTGGCGCTACAGCATGTATTACCCGTTTTTCCCGTTTATTAAAAAAGCTATAGGCCCAACGTAAAATTAAACTTCATTTTTGTGATTCTCCTTCAATTTCGAATCGGAATCATTATTAAAAAATCAAATTTAAATTTTGGGCCGAAAACGAAAAAGTGAGAAGGCTATAGCCTTACCACTTTTCTCAAAATCGGTTAAAAACTGCATTTCTTTGAATTCACTGAAAATCACACGGCATAATCGAAATTGATCGCTGATTTCGATTCAGCTATCAGTTTGCTAATTAAACCAGTCGTTTTTTATTTCTAACCGTTGGAATTCTCCCCCAAAAATCTTCAAAATCTGACACTCATTTGAATTTTTTTTTTAAATCACAGAATATACATGATATTGAATGCTGATTTCGGAAAAACTGTTTTTTTTCTATTGAATCAACCGTTTTTGAAATACACTACGATGCTGTCACGTACTGGCACGCCAGTGGGCTACAGCGCTGGCTGTATTTGGATGTATTTAAAAAATGGTTGACTGAATAAAAAAAAACAATAATTTCCCGAAAGCATCTTTTAATTTTGTATATAACGCGTAATATATTACAGAATTCCAAGTGGTTAACTTATTCCGTAAAAATTGTTGGACTTGAAAATAAGCCCGACAAAAAATAAGCCCGATTTTTCTAGAAATTTTTTATTTTTACAAAAACTTTAACCAAAACTATTTAGCACTGAAGAGATGGTTCATAGCAATTTACTGGTTTTCTTGTAAAATCAACTAGTGCTATTAGCTCCTAAATTTTCTTTTTTACACCCAAATTTATTTTGCATCCCGCAAACGCTGTAGCGTCCTGGCGTGCCAGTACGTTCAGCGATTGCTCTATTTGGTATATTACAAACATTTGGTGAAAAAATAACAATTTTACCGCAATTAGCATCCAATTTTAAGTATATTCTATGATATTCAACCAATTCCAATGAGTGTCATATTTTGTCGATTTTTGAGGCAAAATTCCCACGGTGTTTTTTACGTTTAATTAAAAAACTATAAAGCCAATTGAAAAATCAACTTGATTTCCGTGATTAGCATTCAATTCTGAATCGAAATCGTATATTTTAAGCCAAATTTGAAATTTGGCCAAAAATGGAAAAGTGCAAAGGCTATATAGCCTTACCACTTTTACCAAAATCAGCAAAAAACGATATCTCTTGGAAACGATTAAAAATCACACTTTATTTATAAAATTGAATGCTGATTTCGAGACAACGATTTGTTTTCTCATTATATCAGCCGTTTTAGAAATATAGCGTAAAACTATTATGCAGCATACTAGCGCTTTAGTATGCTAGCGCACCATCAACCTTTGCTGCTTTTTTACGTTTATTTCGCGAACCTGAAGTTTCACATAAAAATGAATCGGATTTTCGTGATTCTCATTCAATTTTGGTTCAAAATCATTTACTTTAAAAGCCATGAAGGGCCACCGCCTCGTTCTACAGGGTCATTACACCGTTCATTGCGTTACATGAATTTTTTTTAAAGTGATTTTATTATCTGCTACTTCAATGCACTATCAATGGTTCAAGATTTAAAGCCAGGTCATCGTGTATTCATTAATCATTTCCATTCTTCAGTTATCCTATGACTTTATCAAATGTTTAGCAAAGTGGAAGTTGCAAGTGCATAGAATGCCCGCTAGATGGCTACTGTGGTGCCTTACATTTCAAAAATTGCAGGAAAAATGCTGGAAGGACGATGACAATGACGATCACTGTAATCTCAATCTTTTGTCTTTCATTCTAGTAAACCTGGAAAATACTAGACTATATTAAATGTCTGCCACAGACATGTCAACGCTCTCTCAAACAAATGACTCGTTTTCCGTAACGACCTAACGTTATTGCTGCTATTTCGTTCCGATAACAGCTGCTTGATTTGTGCACACAGCATTACGCTCGCTAGAAATGGCAGGAATGCCATAATATTCTTTGAGTTTATAAGAAAGTCACGCGTGCTTGAGAAATACTTCTAATTGCATCTGTTATGTCGGGCCGTTAGAGCAGATTCGCAGCTTAGCCAATATTTTCCGACGCCCATTTTTATTTCCCCATAGATCAACCGGTAGAGAATATCCGCGATTGCATCGTAACGTCGTGTCAGAATCGATTTCAATAAAGAGTCGTAAACGACTTGCCATATTTCGCAAGTTTTTCCCTGAGATTGAAAGAACCAGGGGGGAAAGTAGTGGACGTTTTATTGGTGTCGCACGAAGGCAAACGGTTGTAGCGCTAACGTTTCGCAGAGTCCCAAAAAACAGCGGCAACGCGGAAACAAAAACTCAGCGTAACGATGGCCGTCGGCGATTGAAATATCACAGAAAAAAAAAATTTAAATAAACTGAAGTAAAAGGGAAAATAAAACAGCCGTACCAGCGCGAGCCACCAGAACTCAAACTTCAAGCAAGATTATGATTTTTTTCAAATTTCTTTGCGGCTCGCTGTATTTTTATTGATGACGGCCGACTGCGACACCACTATATACGGCTGACGGGGCAATCTGCCGCGGTTATATTCTCATCGGAATTCCGAGTAATACGACTATCTTTATATCTTTATTGGACTAGAAAATATGTGGCGCGTGCGTAAATAACTTACGCCCCTTTCCTTCGCTCGTTCTCTCGCTGTCGTTCACTCTTATTTCATTTTATGGTATTATAATGACATGGTATATAAGTCTGCTTTTCAAGGCATGGTTCGATGTCAAGCGTTGGCACTAATTAGTCGAACCCTGGCATTGCGCGCAGCCCCACGCTACGAGAAAGAAAGAAGAAAAAAAAATAATGAATAACAATTGGGAGACGAAGATTTGGCCATAAAGATTGTCCACTCCGACTTATAGGGATGTTCATTATAAGCCATCAGTTGCAGCATCAAATATTGTTATAACAACCGGCAATGAATTTCCACACTTTACTCATTCATTTGCATTCCACGTACACCTGTAGAGCCAATTTGCGTAGGGATAGTGAAAAGCATTCTCTCTCCCCCCCCCCCCCCACCCAAAAAAAAAAGCTACGTGTTTTGTTCCGGCTCAAAGTGGATTGACTACTTAGTTTTTATTTCACTCGCTCCGTAGATTGTTCTTCCTTTACTTAAAGAAAGAAGAAAACAAAAAAAAAAAAAAAAAAAAAAAAAATTCACACTTTGACAAAGGGAGATGTTGCGTGTTTGGAAACCAATTATTTCTTGCTCGGTTGTCCATGCGACTCATTCTCGGTGAGAAGGTGCATCAATCTTAATTGCAAACTGGTTTAGGCCGTCGTTTTTCCGTGAAGTGCAGCACATTGAGGCGGTCGCGCTAAAGCCGTTGGCACTGGCTTGTTTTCAACGATTCCGGATAAATATCTTGACCGTGTAATAACTCAACCATCGTTTGATGTCTGTAATGACCAGAACGAGGAATGTGTTACAGGACGAAGTGAAACAATCAGAACGAGAAAACGACAAAGCCTTCGGTGTGTATTGAGTTTTCTTTGAACGGTGGACGATTATCGGGAATTCCATCGCCTGGAACTCAACGGTAATATGTAAAAAAAAGCGGAAAAAAAAAAATAAATAAAAAATAAGGTTCGTCTCCTGTCTGTTGTTATAGACGAACCGATCACGACCCGTGAGGCCTGCATACGTCGCGCTGCTAGCGGAAAGATTTCAAATCTTTCAATCGTTCTTTTTTTCTGGTATGATGATTGTGATTGCGATATACTTTGTCCCGCTTTTTTTTTTTTTTTTTTTTTTATTCAGTGTATTTCTATATTCGACGACATAGTGTCATAGACCCCGCATCGGTGTTAAGTGCTACGCATCAATCATACTTGCAATGCATGCCGAAGAAAATAACACACGACGACGATAGCGTTAGAAAAAAAAAAATGTTTAGTTCTCTCTACGATTGTGACGCATCCTAAGGTCCCTAAAGTAGCGATTAGATAGGCGCCATATATAGAGGGATATGCAGGCATCGGCCGTGTTATTGTTGCTAACAAACGGTCAGTAGTTTCACAATGGCATTTTCATTTCTTGTTACGAATTGGACCTGTAGATAAGGTAGAAACAAATTGAGAAGTTAAGTAGACTATATCGCGTGTTTATGCGAGAGCAATATCATATAAAAGATGTGCAATATTTCGAGATTGCCGGACAGAAAATCGGAAGCAAAGATGGCAAGCAGCAAGAGATATGATAAATTTTGCAAGTCTGATACTATTATTCAAACGCATAATCTTTGAATTCAATAGTGTATATAGAAAAGAATGAATAGCCCGCAATACAAACACCGCATAGCGAGCATAAAATTCTATATTATCTACAACTAAACACCATCCACTATAAATACAGGATACATACAAACACAGCACTTGAGCAATCGATCAAAACTAATCGCTAGATGAAGACAACTGATTGTCGCTTACTGCATTTTTTTTTTCTTTGCCTTTCTCAACCTATTTTGTTTGCCTATTGTTTTCTTCCTTCTTTTTTTTTCTTTTTTTTTTTTATCCGTTATCGTTTTATAATGCGCCCGGCCAGCAGTTGTTTCGTGTTGATCTCACTAGTGCGAAGCAAACGCTGGCAAGGGAATTATGTACAAAAAAAAGACGCGCACACACACATACAACAACAACAAAAAATGAAACGTAGTACGTAGACACACTGCTGTTTAAAAAGATAATACAAGAGAGAGTACACATTAACGGCTGCAAGCCGAATCGCATAAGCGCCAGATAGACATCAGGAATTGTTGGCAGTGTGTGAACGCTTTTGACACGCTGTCTTCCCTTTTTTTTTTTCTCTCCCTCTACGCTTCTCCGGAGCGGATGCTGCGCTCCGGCTTTGCCTTCTCATCTTATACAGCGTTAGCAACGCATATAGGCCTGTACGGTGTGTGTGTGTGTGTGTGTATGTATCTATTCACTGATCTGCGACCATTTCACTGCTGCCCGGGTCACGTGTGCGATAAATACGTAGCGGCCGTAAGGATATACCTTACGTCACACGTCGGTCGCGTGATCTCCCCTCCCCCCCAACGGACGCCTGTCTCCTCCCCCTCTTCTTCATCTGTGATCCCCTCATTGTGTAAGTGTAATCGAATTGGAATCATTTCCTACCACCAACACCGTCCATCCCTCGTCTCCCTTTTGTGTGAGGATAATGGCCATCAACTGTTGTGCGGTTTGCTTCTCTGTCGCCATTTTTTCGCACTCTCCGTCCCGTCTGTCGTGTTAAAAACTATAGGCCTAACCTTAAGAAAATTAACAAATCGTTGAATTATTATGGCCCTGCGTTTACCTACAAAAAAAACCCCAGCTGATTTAACTTAACAACGCATGTTCTTTAAAGAGAATAATGAAAAGCAGATGAGTTCATTAGCGACGCGAAGAAACAAGTAATTATTGTTACGTCAGCGATGCTTAATGGCTACCGTTCGCAGATGTTAGAATAAATGGCATTTAATGACCTTGGCTATATCGATTTCGTAGTCCATCTTGCTTCAGTATTCTCTCACGCCACTTGATTTTCTTCTTCCTCTTTTTTGCTCATTTCCCGCTTGTGCCTGTCGTTCTGATCGCCTTGCTTCTCATGGTATTTAACGTCCGTGTGTCTGTGTGTGTAGCATATATGTGTGCTGTGTGTGCGTATAGCCTTAATCAGAGACTTTGATTGATAGGATTTCCGTGCGATTAGCTCACTGCTCGACTGGATATAATCCGTCAGTCTCTCTTTCTCTTTTCTCTGTTGTGTTCTCTCTAATACATCAGCACGGCAGTGTGTCTGTGTGTGTGTGTGTGTGTGTGTCATGCTGCTGGTGTTTATATACATAAAAGCAGGCGCGACGAGTCCTTCGGCTCTTCGTTACGGTCTTGTCTGCGTGTACGCCGTGTTGACTCTTGAATCTCGCGGCTAAGAAAACGCTTAAAGAGAAGCTTATCAGTCGCAGTGCAGGCCCCGTCGGCATTTTGGCCGGCACATCCATCGCGACCGTCTCGAAAGCGCAGCAGTAGATTGACTTGCTAATTCACAGCAACGGGACACACAAGACGGTGACAGTCTGGACTTTGAGTAGTGGCCTCCCTGTTTTTATAGGAACCCTTCAAACAGGCTGTGTACCAAAGGCTACTGTATGCACAAAGATAATGAATTCATGCACGAACTGCCGCTAGTACGTTCAGTGCTAATCGCATTGCAATCAAAGATTTGAAGGAGTCAATAAAAAAATTTTGTGTTTAATCAATCGATGTGGTTGGATGTGATCATCTTTAACGAATGAAAAAACAAAAATGAAAGTATTTCTTTTATTATTATTATTATTACTATTATTATTTTTCACTTTAACGCGGATGGCAATGCGTGGGCGAAGCGGCGGATCTAATTGCGTTTTCCAGCTCAACGGAGCGAGTAGGTAACAAAGTTCGCACGCTCGGGATCTCATCTCATCTCGACTGACACCTCCGCCGCCCTCCTCTATACGCATCCGCTTTATCCATTCCAGCCTCCCCCTAACCCCTCTCCTCTCTTCCTCCACCCCCTATCAAACTATCATTTCCCTCCTCGTCCCCTCCAACTTCTTTTTTTTCTTTTTTATTCCTATACTTGCTGGTGTCCATAACAAGCTTCCAAGCAAATCCGTTCAACCTCTAAAAATGTATAACAGACGTGAAAGAAAAAAAAAAGAAAAAAGAGGCCCCTTTTATTCGCTAGACAGCATCAACAAAAACGCCAGAAATAATCATCGTAAAAAGATAACGGAGCAGAACAAAAGACATGTCGTCGTATAGGCTCCAGTCGAAAGGGGATGCCACCGTACGATATCCATTTAGAACGCTTGTTTGCTGCCAACACACCGAATAGGAAACAATTCTGGTGACGTTGCGGGAAGAAGACACACACACACACACACACACACACGGATTTTTTTTCGTGTTATGTATGGGAAACTGGATGGTCAAAATAAAAAAAAAAACAAGGAACGTTCGATTTGATTCCCTCCCACTTAAAGAAGTTCGATCAATAGATGGCTCTGTTTTTCTTTATCATCTCTTCCAAAAGCCAAAGAAAAAATAATAAATTTAATTCAATAAATAAAAAAATACGGTGGTGTTTCTCTTAACACATCTAAAGGATAAGAAAAGAGAGGGGGAAAAAAATGTTTGCCTTGTAAGCGTGAAAGTAGGGGGCAAGCTTTACAGCCCCACAGCCGGTTCAAACGACATTCCTTCGAGTAGTGGGCAAAACCTTCCGGGGTGAACAGATCGGACCGAAGTGGATTGTTTATTTCCCTTCTTCGATCCACTGGGGCCTTTCTTTGTGCTCGTACACACCTGGATTATGTGTCTGGAAAATGTCAACCCCGTTAACCATCGAGGCACCTGTTAGAACCCTTACTGCCTATTTAATATCAATAAGATTATATGCGTATCAGCTTGGATTTTATTCTACATGTGTTGTTATAACCATTATTTGAAACCTACGGCCTTTTTTTTTGTTCCCTCTATTTTTTATGTATTCGTACGTCAACGTGCAGCATTTACTGCCGATGGCAGGTATACGTTCATTCCCGTAAGAGCTAAAAAGAATGTTAAGAATTCCCCGAATCTTGATGCCAATGTTGGATATATATACATATATTTTTTTCCTTTTCCTTCCCAATAAATTACTTATACCGTAGGGTACAAAAAAAATGCTTCAAGTGTTTTCAGTGGTCGACCAGCAACAGTCGCACATGTTCTAATAGCGGAAACAGCTGTCGGTCCTATATTGCTGTTTGATGTAGCCCTCTCTTTTTATATTCGTTTCTATTTCAATTCTTATCCGAAATGTTTCCTTTTTCTTTTTTTTTTTTGGTCTTATATCTTCATTCATGTTCATAGAACTGATTTGCCGCAATGCTAACTATTTCCACGGCAATAATTCCTATTTTGTTTTTTCAATAAAAAATATTTTTAAAAAATATCAAAATGAAGAAGAACCGGGAATCCCAGCGGCCAGCGGCACGGATTGCACGTTATGTGAATGTCGAGCATTTTTTTTCTTTCCTGTGCCACTACCAAAATTCAAAGCTCCACGACTTTATAAAGTACTCGCTGAAACGAACGAGGTACGCAAAAGAGCCGTGAGAGAGGAAACAAAAACAAAAAAAAAAAAAAAAAAAGGAATGTCATTCAAATATCGTGGTCCACATTTCATTCGATGACAAAGAGGGCCACCAGCAGTTTCGCAGATGATGGGATTTATTATTATTTTTTAAATCGCTATGTAATATACGTATCAAAAACGTATAGATGCTTTAAAGGGTGGCTGGGTAGGCAGGGGAGGGACGTGAAAAAGAGATGGATGGGAAAAGCGGACACAAGTTCAAACGGGAACAACGTCGAGATGGGCTCTCGGTTTGTTTTTATCCGTTGGACACACATTATAAGCAGCTTAAGTGTTATGATAGGGACACAATGGAGCTGACGTTCGCTTCGTGCCACCATCAGCCATAATGGTTGTCTCTCTCTCTCTCTCTCTCTCTCTCTCTCTCTCTCCCTGCCTGTCTATAGAGCTGACTTTCGTTTTTCCAGCGTGCGCAAAGAAGTTTTATATCCTCGGCCATTGGTGTGATGATGGCATCGGTCGAGCGACAAAAACAGGATTTTGCAACAGCGAAATCTCTATATATTCTTGTCTATGTGCGCCCTCCACCCTCCTTAACTATACACCCTCTGATGGCTTTACTCTTAGTATTTTTTTTTTTTCTTTTGACTTGTGCGTCTGTGTGTGTATTTCTTATGCCGTGTTTTTCTTTTGGAACGCGGCCGCGTTAACTCGGGTCGTGTGCCCGTCGTTGATAAGCTTCCTATCTCTCACTCTCCATCCTTCTCTTTCTCACTCATCTCCATCAACTTGTGTCCCGCATATAGGCCTGTGTTATGTACACATATAACAACCAACAACCGCCCTTCCTATCCCTCTAAATCAAGGCATTTAGCATTGGATCTATAAGCCTATTTATGGTAACGCAAATAGGGACCCTCGGCCTTTTTTTTTTTTAATATTTTTATTTATACATCATTATTCAAAAAAAAATTTGATAAAAACGCGACACGTGATCTATGTCGGTTCAAAGAGCTGAATTTTATTTTATTTTTTTTTTATTTCCTCCTAAAGATTTACGCACGAACTGTTTCGATCGATTGATTCGCCCGCTTGAGTAGCTCCATCTCGACCTGACTCTCAGCCGGGATCTTTAGGCCCAAATAGTCTATCTATAAGAAGTCTAGCTGCTGTGTAAGTGTAGATATCGCATTTCTGGTCCCCTCTTAAAAAAAAAAAAAATCCTATTATTATTATCTTTTTTTTTTTTTTTCAATAAACATAGGGCTAGTATACAGTGGCCGTATTATATAGGCGAAGAGGTTTTGATATAAGAGCGTAGAGAAAACTCAGAGCGATGGTCGGAAAGGAGTTTGACGCCCTGACGGGGGAGGCAAGGCCATGGCTGCGACGCGACTGATAAGAAACAGAGAGAGAGAGAGAGAGAGAGAGAGAGAGAGAGAGAGAGAGAGAGAGAGAGAGAGAGCAAGAGCGACCAAAAGCTTCGCAGCCATTTCGTTGCAAAGAATGGCTGCCACTTTGCCCGACCGACGAGAAACGATATAGTCTGTGCGACCGAACGCGTGAATATCATGCGCTTTTCTAACACCCCCGCGCTCTTATAGTGTTTATGTACAACACCCTCCCCCCCCTCCCACGCTGTGTATGTATGCGACCCGCGCTTTGCTCATCATCACGTCGTTCCAAGTATTGTTGCCTGTATAGATGTCAGATGCCTTTTGTGTCTGTGTGTGTGTGTCTGTCTGTCTGTGTGTGAATTCTGACATCAAAGTCTAAAAAGAGAGAGGCAGGTTTACCAACATTTTCGAACGGGTTCAAGAGTCGAGGGCTGCTGTTGTGCACTGCTTTTTGAAGTCTGTACAACACGATGGCGTATATAAAAGAAGAGCGAAAGTCTTTTGTACGCTCTTGATCGCACCTCACTTGATAGCCGATCGATACAACATCAGCGTTCAAGTTCAACTCTGCGTTATTCATTGAAACATGTAAAATTTACGTTATGATGTTGGAAACCCTTTTGTTTTGTTTTGTTTTGTTTTTATCGAACCCGCGTCTTCTCTGGGAGCGGGGTCTCTAAAATCATTCGATCCTGGTGGGAACCCATAATTCGATGTTCCCTCATTAGGCATTTCTCGCAGTATAGACATCTCGAATTTTTCTTTGAATTCAAAAACGATCTCGTACATTATATTATACGCGTGTGTGTGTGTGTACACAGGCCTGTGCTTGTTGTGTCTATACACAAAGAAAAAACGCAATCAATATTTTTAATTTGAATAGCACGACGAAAACGAGAAGGAGAATAGCGAACTATTGTTCGGATCACGAACGGAAACTTGATGCAAGAGGAGGGCCCTTATTTTTATTGATTTAATTACGACAATAACCTTATTATACTATATAGCCTGCTTTATAGTGATGTTGGGCGTGTGAAGTTGAAGAAAACTCGAATTTTTCGTCCGCTATAGCTCAAGAGGTCAAACATCGTTTGATGATTTCAATTTTTGTTTTCTTCTTTTAGGATTTTGTTTTGTTTTGTTTTGTTTTTTATGTTATCGAGCTGCTGTTCTGCGCAAACATCGTCAAAGATGAAGAGACACGGCGCAGCAATAAGCGGTCGGGGCCTTTATCGATCCTAGACGCGGGATTGGATAGAGGCCCCGGCTCAGGCAACCCTATGATAATACGAACGTCAGGAACTCACGCATGTGCATCGCATATTCCCAAAATGGCCGTTTTTTTGTCCTTTTTTCTTTTTCTTCTTCTTTTCCCTCTTTTCCTGTGTGAGTCAGCTCACTCAATTTCACGAGATGCCGAAATAAAAGAGAACCCCCTTCCCCCAAAACAGCTAAAGAAGAAAAGAAGCCACATAAGATTCTAATCTGATTCCACTTGGCTACGCTATCCCGACATATAACTCCCCCGTCCAACCGTATGGAATAAATAATTAAGTCTATATATATATATATATATATACTGTACGTATACGTTTTATGTACACGCATTTTTATTGCCAACATTCTCTTTCCCTGTGTCCTACTGTATTTATATACAAAGAAATCACAGAGGAAAAAAAAAATGGCGAGAAATATACACATTAGACGGTACGTACCGCTGTTTGTTATCTTGCGAGTTGGATGACTTTCATAGTTCATATATATATCCCATGGCGGAGTCGACTTAAATACACATTGTTTCTACTCCCCATCGTGTGTATATAGAACAGTCAAAAAAAAAAAAAAAAAAAGAACAAAAACTTTACCATATAATAACAAGGCGAAGAGCCGTGAAAGAGAAAGAGAGAAAGAGGAGGGAGGGGGGGGGGGTTCATTGTTCTTTTTACTTATAGATGCGTTGCTACCGGATAAATCCCACCCTTAACGTGAATATTAGAATACATCCTCGTCTTCGACTTGCTTATACGACGATGGTTGGTCGTATACACGTATCAACGCGCGTTTATTGCTATTGCGTAATGAGTATACGGAATTTATCTCGTTCGACGATCGTTTTTTTTTTGTTTTGAATGTTTTTTTTTTCTTACATATTTTCACGCTTTACTAACTAGATGGATGGTTCCGACACGTATGGCAGCGTCTACGCCTACATCGTTGCCGCACATCAACACTTCCTCTCGTGGGTGTGGCCACTACTTTTCATTACGAGAGCTGAAACGTTGGCATCACGCAAGAATTTTTCGTCGCTTTAACACGACATTAACGGCCACGCAAAACAACGAACCTTATTATTATTTTTTTTTTGTTTAAATATTTACACACATTCAGACGTTGTTATACCTTCATTTACATTTTTGCATAAAACATTAAGCTAGTTAACTGTATAGCCGTCATTGTGTGCGTATTGCGTTTCTTTTGGCAGACATTCTTGTCAACACAAGCTGAACTAATCCATTCGCCATGTTCCTTTTTATTTTCTGTTGTTTCTGTCTTTTTTTTTTTTTTTTTTTTTTTTATTGCATTTGATTTTGTTCACTGTACACAATCGAACAACTGGTCAAATAATTCAGATTCGAAAACGATTGGCTCCGTAGATTGCACACGATCCTTTGTTGTTTTCTGTTCGTTTTGTTTTTGTGTGTGTGTGTGTAGCCAACAATGCGGAGCTGGGCTTGTTGACACAAATGAGATGCTGGACGCAGTTGCTGGTTTAGTGGTTTTTATTCATTAGCTCTTTGTATATATATAAGAGCCGGTACTGGTGGAACGACGTGAAACCTGGTGGGACTTATCGGCTATCCGCGTGTTGGCAGCAAACGGAGAAAACACGATAACCAAAGAACCAAAACAAAAAAACATAACCAAAAAACCTGCCACTTATTTCGTAACGGCCACGTCCGCACAGATTGATGATTCCCGTCTGCCGTCCGTCTCTTTACTCTACGTCCATCGGCTAACCGAAGTAGGTAAAAATGTTCAAATTGTTTTGTTTTTTTTGGGTTTCTTTTGGCCGAAGCGTTTGGTCTCATGGAGGCAAAACTTCCTCTCGTCGGCCAAAAAAAAAAACACTCAAACGAAAGGACGCATTTACACGAAAGGTGTCAAGATTAACATGCAGAAAAAGAAAAGTTACAATTAATGATGTCCGTTTGCCTCGTGAAAGCCTTTTCAGGCTACATAGAGTGCTACGATTTGCTAAAGATCGGCCTAGAAACTTAACTGTTTCACTCATACCGAACGTGCTATACCGATGTTATCAATGTGTCCGTTTCCTATGAATATGCGCTTGTCTTTTCCAAAACACGCAATTCCCTACGAATTTTATATTCAACAATAGCCCACGTATTCAAAACTTCCATGATAGATTAGGCCTACCGTAAATTAGCGTTCTAATTCAAAGGCAAGAGTCTTTTCTAAAAAATCGAAATGTTAATCAAGGCCTATCTATCTATACGTGATATACAGACCTATGTTTAGTATACACATTTCTTTTAAAGGGCCTATAATACACAGTTCCGGAATGAAATGCATCATTTCTCTTACCGATTTGGGAGAACACTTCTCTCTAATCTATTTATTCCCCGTCAAGGAAAATTTCCCAAAGATTACCATCACCTGATTGTGTGTGTGTGTGTGTGTGTATAAGTTTTGGGTCGGTACGTTCTGTCGTTATCTCTCTCTCTCTTTTTTTTCCTTTCTCCGCATATATATATATATATATATATATATATATATAAATGCATCAGACATCGCGGGATACATATCGGCGGTGTGTGTACGGACGACATGCCGCCTCGGTTCACACGCATCAGTCAGCGATTCGGATCAAACTCGATTTATTTTTTTTTTAAAAACGTTTATTTATTTATTTATTTTTTTCTTTTTCTTTTTCTATAGCTGTTGTTATTGTTATACTCACGTTGTTGCTTTCCGAGTCACAAGTCTCTCTCTCTCTCTCTATGACAGTCGTATAAGAGTCGAATATGGAACCGCGACGGCTCGTTATCGAGCCATTGTGTCGGCAACCCGCACAACACACACACACACTAGCACAGTCAGAAACGGAATATAAATGCATCGGAAATCAAATGGAGAGGGGGTTGCATTTGAAAAACGAGGGGACTTTTTCGCTCTTTTTTTTTTTTTTTCCTATTCTTCTTCGTGTTTTTTATTTTTTAAATAGTAGAAACCATATTTGATTTGACAAGAAATAATAAAAAAAAAAAAAAAATGGAGGCTGACACGTGCTTGTGCCGCGCGCGACTCAATCCGGTTTGAAAATTTATCGGGAACTATTTGAGGGCGGAGTTTGGCTTGTGGAAATGATCAAAAGAAATTTATTTTTTTGAAACTTTTCCTATCGTAGATCTTGCGACATTTTAAACAAATCGAATCGAAATAAATTAACAAGTCTCTTCTCCTCCCCCTCCTCTCCATTTCCTATTCTCTCACGTATACACAAAGCTCACAAATTTATGTCACCGGTTCCCCCCCCCCCTCCCTTGTTCTTTCCTCTCCGGGCGGCACGCCGCTCGATGCCGCCCATTTTTTTTTTTTAAACAAACAAAAAAAAACAAAAAAAAAAAAACAAAACACTAAAGCATTGAAAATGTGTATTTTTTTTTATTTATTTAATATTTCTATTTGGTTGTTGTTTGTTGTTTTCTTTTTTTTCGAAAAGCTCTTCCTTTAAAAAAGTCCCATTCTTATATAATACACGGTAATATATCTATACACGTCTCATGTGTTTTTTTTGTTTTTTTTTTGCCTTCCACGTAGGGCTGTGTGTGTGTGTGTGTGTGTGTGTTTGAATTCAGTTTTCCGACCATTAAAAATAAATTCAGGGGACGACGAGGGAAAAAAGGGAGAAAAAAAACTTTGGGGGGCTGTTGCGCAGCAGCGACGGAGGTTGTTTGGTCGAAGAAATAAATGACCAGTCAGAAGCTCCAAAAAAATAATAAAAAAAAAAAAAAAGAAGCCCGAAGAAGAAGGGAAAATGTCACCCCCCCCCCCCCCCCCTATTTATACACATACATCCGTATATATATATATATATATATGTTCGTTTTCCGAAAGAGAAGGGTCTTCTTTTTTTTTTTTTTCTTTTTCCTAACATTAACGTAAGGTCGTCGCCGATGGTGAGCTTCTTCTTGTGTTTCATAAGTTTTTTCTTTTTATTATTTTAACATTTTTTTTTTTTTCCTCTTTCTCTCTCTCTCTCCCGGTATTTATATCGCTTGTCACTTTGGACTTCGAGACCGGTTTTTGTTTTGTTTTGTTTTGTTTTTTTCTTCTTTTATTTCACCTTTTTTCGCTCTGCCTTCAGCTCGCCAGTGTTCCTCATTTCGTCCGTATATTAGCGCACACGTTGTTTGTTTTCTTTTTTCAAATCTACGTGTCTCTTCTCTACAACGGCCGTCTATTCCTGACAAGACAAAAAAAAAAAAAAAAAAAGAGATTTATTTTTATAGGGATGTCCTACTCTGTTGTGCCTTTTTTGTTTTGAAAGCGCTTCTTTATATGTAATTAAAGTGCGTGCGTGCGTCTCCAATTGCAACGAGCTTATGCACACAAGCCTTTAATCAATTTTTTTTTTTTTTTGAATTAGTTTTATCATCGTATGGCGGAGCAGTCCGTGCTCGTTCTCGCCACTTCGGATTCAATCTGGGGAAATGATGATAAGCTTTCAACCAGATGTTCACACACACACACACACACACAGATACACACATTCCGTTGCGATAAAAGCTGTTACGCAATGTCATACTTCCCAATTGAAAAGACAATACAAGTGGACGAGTTTATTATCAAAAACGCTCGGACCTTTTTGTTTTCTTTTTTTTTTTTCTGTCACAAAAAAAAAAAAATGGAATGTCGAGTTGAAAGACAACGTCATAACGGGGCAACTTGCCAATGATGTGCCATATATTACAAGGAAAAAAAAAAAAAAAAAAAGGGACAATTCGCCACCACTTGACATACCTGTCTTTGGCTGTCTATTACCAGAGGGAAAGGTCACTCTATTGCTTGAGAACTGTTTTCTTTTCCTCCCTTTTTCCGCAAAAAGCGCCGTTTCGCTTTATATATATACACACACAAAAATATTGTGTGTGAAATGCGGATAAGGCTCTCTCTCCACGCGCTGATTGGATACCTTGATGTTATAGCTTTTTCTTCTCTCTCTCTCTCTGTTTTCCTATACCTATATTTATTTATTTTATTTTTTTTATTTTTGCCTTTAAAATGTTCTTTTTTATTTTATTTATTTTTTTTTTTTTTTTTTTCTCTCGTACATACAAAGTCACAGACAGTCTGGACCCTTCGTCGCATTGCTGACCGGACAGGTTTTTCTTCTTTTTTTTTTTTTTTTTTTTTCTCCAGTTTCCCACACATTCCCTTGTCCTCCCCCCCCTCTCGCACATACACACGCACAAAATGAATAAAAAAAAAAAAAAGAAAAGAAAATAGGTAAAAAAGAAGAAGAAGAGAGAACTCAGTAAAAAAAAAAAAAAAAAAAAAAGAAAAATTTGGCGAGACAGTTCATTTGGAACGGTGTCGCAGTGTCGCAAGCACGCAGACGAAATGGATCACCTGCCGTACATCATTCCAGGAAGGTTCTCTCTGACTTTAAAATTTTTTTTTTTTTTCCCTTTCTAATTCTTCTTCTATGAAATCAAACCGTCTTCTTTTGGTTTTTGTTTTTTTTTTGTTTTTCTTCTGTTGCCTTTCTCTCGCTCTCTCCTCTTTTTTCTTGAACTATTCTCACCATTTTTTATTGCTTCATTGTCTTCATTGTCTTTTTGTCTCAATTCTTTAGATGCTCACATTTGCGTTCGTGACGATGACCGGTCCAATGCGCTGGAGAAATTGCGACGCGCGTCGTAAGATTGAAATGTTATCCTTTTCTTTAATTATTATTATTTTTTTTAAACTCTTTTCCTCCTGACCCCTTTTATTTTTCCGCCGCCCGCATGGGCCGGTTTCGACTCGCCTCCTCCAATTATAAAAAAACGAGATTTCCAAACGAAATAAAATTGTAATTCGAAAAAAAAATTTTAAAAACCAAAACATCACAGACAAAAAAAAAAAAAAAAAAAAATAGACTTGACGAAGTTTTTTTTTTTTTTTCTTTATTTTTGTTTATTGTTCCATGCATTCTTAATCTCTTTTTTTCAACGATTTTCCAAGACAGGCGACGTAATAGCCCAAGACATTTTCGAACATGATCTCTCTCTTTTCAGTCCTCCATAACCGAACATATTTTTATAAAAACTTATAGGTTAAAAAAAAAAAAAAAAAAAAGGCGGCAGTAAAATTTTAAATAAAATACCCCCCGAAAAAAAAAAAAAAAATGCTGTGTGGAGTTTTTTTTTTTGTGTGTGTGTGTGTGTGTGTGTGTTATGTTGCTCTTTTTTTTCCCTCCTGGTTGCGGGACAATAGACGTGCGCTACAACAACAACAAAAAATCCGTCTATATAGGAAACGAGGGGATGTTTGTTTGCTGTTTGTTATGTACGCAACGTAAATGGGCAAAAGCTTAAAAGTTATGGGCCTATATAACGCAGAGACGGGCAGACACGAAAACCAATAGGTGAATGGCGAAACCCCCTTCGCTGAAAAGGGAGAGAATGCACGGTGGTGATATTTATATCAAACCCACAACGGCGTTTGGGTATAGTTGTAAAGCCTACGCGTATACACACAACGAGAATAGGGCAAATATAATAGCGATAGGGCGAACAAAACAAAAAATAATGTCAACCAAAAATTATTATTACATCAAATAAAATAAAAAAAAAAAGAACAGCTTTCAATTTTTGTTTTTCACACCCGTCTTGTATGATGTAATTTGTCAAGTGACGATAGACCCACGAACTGAGTAACGGCTTTATACTTTAGACGTGTAATTATATAAGGCATTAAACAATCATAAGCATTTCTTTTTTTCTTATATAAACGTTGTCACGAATTATTGTCCAGTATGTTAAACAGCGTTTATCATCGCACAAGTCCATGTCGATGCGCAATTAGAGACTTTCAAAAAAAAAAAATAATAATAAAAATATTCAAACAATAAAACCTGTCATAAAAAAAAAAGAAGTCCATCCACATTTCCGACCATCGGGAAACGAGTTGCTTAGTCCCGACCCAGCGCAGCATATCCAAATAATAAGTCATAGCCGTCTCCTCAACCATCCCAAGTATTTATTTATTTATTTTTTTTTTTTTTTTGCCTTCGCATTTATAAAACATTTACAGCCCAGTTGATACTGTAAATGTATATACACAACACAACAGTTGTATACATATAAACTACTCCCGATTGCCAGCTGTTATCTTTTCTTTTGCCCACACATCGGACTGTCTCCACGGCCATTTTTGCTGTGACGATGGCTCCCTTAACTCCTTTTTCCCCTCTTTACCATCACCTCTGAAAAGTCTATACGAAAAAAAAAAAAAAAAAAAAAAAAGAAAGCCGCAGATGCTGTAATCTAAACGAGAGGGCAAACTATACCGTCCGCTTGCAAAGGTATAATAGACGCAAGAGTTTTAAAAACGATTGACTGGTATCTCCTTCTCTCTCTCTCTCTCTCTCTCTCTCTTCTTTGTGTCTATATCCTTTGTGGTTATTGACACAATATATACCGTGCACACATAAGTACATGCATTTATGCAGCAGAGATTGGCTTTTTAAAGCAAACGTTTTTCGGGATGTGCTGCTGCGGCTGTGGCACCCGTGGGGCCATCGGTCGTGCAGGGGGGGGAAACAGTTTTGCTATTCAGCTTTTGAGGAAAATAAAAACCCGAGTCCCCCCCCCCCCCTTCTGTTTATTTGATACTGTCTATATAAATTTTAGTTGCGATGGGTAAGTATGTACATCTCTCTCTCTCTCTCGAGACAGAGAGAGAGAGAGAACGTGATGGTGCATTGCGTCATTGTTCAACTCATTTGCATTGGCAGTGCTCGTCGCCAAAATCACGAGTCAAACCCAAAAACCTTTTGTTCAATTCATTTGATTTTTCTGTGCTCACACCATCATTTATAATAGATGCAACATTCTTGTTTGCCAGTTGTTTTTTTTTTATACAGTAGAACCGGTAGCCCTAACATGGTGTCAGAGTGCGAAAACATAAGACGAAATGAATATATTAAAAAAAAAAAAAAAAAAAAAAAAAGGGCGGAGGAAAAAGAAAAAAAAAGGGGGGGGGGGGGGGGAGAACATGCGAAAATTGACTGCCTCTGTATTATGGAAATTTTTACTTAAAAAAAAATGTGGGGGAGTAAAGAAAAAACAGGAGTGTCGCCATAGTATAGGCCTACTGGAGAAGCAGCCCCCCCTCTCCTCTCATTCCTCTGCTTGTTATACAAAAAAAAAATTTGGGGGTGGTACCCAGCTCAGTGGGCGGTATAGGCCCTGTGTGTTTAAAAAATAGGGAGACCCTTTTTCCTAAGTCCCACTATTTTATTTCGTTTTATTTGGTTATTTTATTTTCGTTTTGTGTGTGTGTGTGTGCGTGTGTGTTGTTGTTGGGTCGTTGGCGCAGATTAGTATACATATAGGCCTATATAGCAGCAGCTCTGAATTGTTCAGCTGCTCATCGGGACAATAGAAATAGGCGCGTGGCTTGATGGCCACTTTTTTTTTTTATTTCTTTTATAAAGCAATTTTCTTTTCTCGTTTTTTGTTTGTTTCGTTCAGAGCGACAAAACCTCCCCCCTTAAAAAAAAAAAAAAAAAAAAAAGGTGAAGGCACATAACCTATGTGTTCGATTCTTAAACTATCGTGCTGTGGAATTGTTATTCTTTTTTTTTTTTTTTTTTTTTTCGAAGTGCAACAATAGGGACCTCTGACCTCTAACCGATTGGACAAAAAAAGAAAAAAATGGGTAGTGCTCAGTGGGCGCCATCATTTTGACGCCAGAAAAAAAAAAAAAAAAAAATACAAGGAAGACTTTTGTGAATAGAAGAAAAGCCATAGCCTTTTCTCGTTTTGTATGGTTTGTTTATTTTGTGTTTGTGTTTGAAGGACCCCTGTCTATGATGTTTTGATTATCGATCAATGACTGAACTTTCTGGCCTTTTTTTTTTTTTTTTTTTTTTTTCTTTTCCCCGTCTCCCATTCATTGCGCGGAAATTCTCTGTGTGTTCAACAATTTGTTTGCCGTGTCAACTCGACTGAATACAATGATTACACTCTTCATAGGTTCCAGCAAACACAACTAGAAAAAAAAACATTTATTGAAAAAAACCGGTTACTTATCGCTAACCGAATGGCGGTGCAGACATACACATACGTAAACGATATTACGTTTCTATTTGTTTGCCATCGTCTTACATTCACATAGACGTTTCACTTGATTTGCAAAGGCCTATTTAGCAATACGTCTGCGAACTCCGGTTTCCAATCCGCACGGAACCGTTACAAAAAAAAAAAAAACTCTTACACAAAAATGAAATTAGATAATCGCTGCGATCTTAATGCGCTTATATATAGAGCGTTAAATAATAATCGGTCACTTTTACGTGTGTCGCTATTTTAAATGTTGATGGTCCGAAACGCGTATCGATTTCCACTGGAGCCCTGTAATACAAAATCCCCCCCCCCCTTTTGCTTTTTTTTTTTTTATGGATGGAACAAAGTATATGTATTTGAGACGCATACTGTACGTGTATATAATTGAAGGAATGAAATCAGCGAGCATCGGAGCGCATCTAAACCCATTACTTTCGAGTCTGTGATCTCACATTCGTAAGGATTTTTTGCTTGCTGGACTTGGTCCTTTCCAGCTTGCTTTTATTCGACGTCTTATCGAGCACGGGCCTGATACATACGGTGTCCAAGAAAATGGGGGGGTGGGGGGGGGGCAGAACAAGTGAGCCGCTTTTTACAAGTATATACGTTCGGCTATTGTAATAACAAATCCGAGAATGGCTAACGAGCTCGCATTAGTGTGTAACATAAGGCTACTTTTGGGAAAATGCTGATACCCCCACTAGCCTATAGGGATGCTTTATACAAACTGGAACGGCAGAAGCGCAAGTTTGTCGGCTCGTTGATGCGCACGGGCTCCCCGTTTATACACGTAAAAAAGGCAGAGGGGTCACGTGGATTTTCGTTTTGCAGCGATGTTCATCCGAATCCAATGAAAAATGGGTAAGATTTACACAAACAAATCGGCGAAAGGAAAGCAGCAATGGGAAGCGGAAGGAAAAAAAAAAACACATTTGAAATCGACTATGACAATGTGTTTACATCATTTATTTTACAATATAAAGAGAAAGAGAAATTTTTTTTTTTTAGCCACAAAGTTGCTCCCTGACGTCCTTCCCTTTTTGCCCGCTTTCATCTACATTTTTTGTTGTTGTTGTTGTACGTTTCCGATGAATAACAATCATAAATGTAAGCAGCTATAGCGTGTACATGACCGTACACTCGTGAAGGTGTGCATATATACGCGTACACATCCATAAGTCTATACACATGTGTGCGTGTCATTGTCGAGTGTAATCGCCGTTCGATCGCATCTCTTTTTTTTTTTGAAACCCCCTCCAAGTTTCTCCCATTGTCGAGTTCCTTTCTTATTTCTATCTTCTTCTTCTTTTTTTTTCCACCGTCAGAAAGCGAGAGAGAGCGAGAGACCGAGAGAGATGGAACGGTGAGACTGGAGCTGATCGAGGTAGATGGGAAGAGTGCGACGATCCAAAAGAAGAGCAAAGGCCAGTAGTTCATCTATGTATCAGAGATCTCCAATCCTGATACATTCACACATATGGTCTCCCACAATCCTATGCACTATATACAAGTCTGTATCTTTACTTCATTTTTTTTTTTTCTTTTTCTCTCTTCTGCTTCGTACATTTGATCATATTCAAAAGGCGTATGTTTTCTTTATTCTTCCATCAGCCTAGAGGGCGAGAGAGAGAGAAAAAAAAAAAATTCGAACATAATAGAGTGACAACACAGCAGCACCAGCAGCACTAAATTGAAAATAGAAAAAAAAAAAAAAACGGATAAGAAGAAATAAATATATATATAGGCCGTCCATCTGTCGCGATGCGATAGGCTCTGCTATTTTCCGTGTAAGTCCTTTTTCTTTTTTTTTTCGATAAGAGAATTTCGAATGTATTCGTCATTGTATGGGTGGCAACAGAAGGGATCTTAGTGTGATACAATGAAAAGAGACCTCATACGGTAAAAAGACACCACAATCTGATTGCCATCCAACTGGTCGCGCGCCCGCTTCATGTACTTTTTTTTTTTCTATTTAATGCACACACACACCAACGAACGGCTGCATATTTATCACAAATCTGATGTACCATCTTCCGTTTTTTTTTCTTTTTTTTTTTTTTTTGGCTAAGCGCTTCCCTATTGGCTGCTATTTGCAGGCCTATAAAGAGAGTCTACACGACACTCTGTTATCATTTCATTTTTCTATTGGAATTGAAGTATTTTTTTTTTCTTTATTTCCGAAGGCCTAAAGAAGGACAAAATTCTATCTATAGCGGTCGCAGCATCTGCCATCTTGCCGTTTTTTTTTTTTGTAATAACAAATCATTATCTCTGGAATGTGTTACGTATAAATACGGAAGTTCAACGAAAAAAAAAAAAAAATGCGCGTCTCTTTCACAGTTCCATATGTTGAACGTAAAATGATTCGAAGATGGATCACGAAGCGAGACTGATGTAATAGACATATAACTTTGACAACCGGCAAATCATTTGACTGAGGTTTTGATCGTCATATCGGGAAACACATAGTCCAATGTAATGTTTGAAAAACAGAAAACAAAAGCCAATCGACAGTGGTTAAAAAAAAAAAAGGGGGAAATAAGAGTATTCACAAAGCTATTGAAATAAAAAATGCAGCCTTCTTCTACCAGCGCATATTTGTATTTTCTAAGGCGCAACATTTCGTGCGGGACCGACAGGAAGGACGTAAGGAAGGATTGAAAAAAAATAATAAATAAGACAAACGGAGAAGAACGCGCTATGCGCAACGGAGCGCATCCGGTTTCCGTCCGTGTACATATACAGTCGCTGTGTGTAGAGAGAGAGAGAGAGAGAGAGAGAGAGAGAGAGAGAGAGAGAGAGAGAGAGAGAGAGAGAGAGAGAGAGAGAGAGCCTATAGACACATCATCATCATCCAGTCGGTATATTGTTCGGTATTATTACGCATGGCGAGAGAAAGCCGACGTCTCGCGTCGCTGGACTTTCGCAATGCGCCACACAATCCCACGAACGACGTTTGGCCCCCAAAAGAAAAATAGATGTTCCACGTTATAGTCTGCATTACGTACATAGCCATCCAGCGAAAATTTTCATTTATAAGCATTCTTAGTTTGTTTTTTTTTTTGTTTTGTTTTTATTCGAAAGTATATTATTATACATCGGGAAACACACACACACACACTACAAAAAAAAGGGGGAAAAAGAAATGAAAGGAGAAAATAAAAAAAAAGAAGAATCAAATGGAATGAAATAAAAAGAAACAAAAAAAAAAAAAAAAGAAGTAAAAAAAAAAAAAAGAGAGATGGAGAAAGAGAGGTTTGATAGCATCGCTATTTTGGCTTAAGCTATTGGCCCATAAGACAAGAGGGAGTGCTGCTGGGAAAAAGAAAAAAAGAAGCAGAACAACACACATATATATATCGCTCGTCGTCCCCCCCCCCCTCCTTCTTCTTCTTCCTCCGGAATAGCCTTCAAGTCTGGCCGTCGCGTCGATCCAGCAGCCTCAACGTACACGCATGCACATATACTAGACAGCTAAGAGCAGGTTCTATGCGCGCATTGGTTTTAAATCCCCCGTCGAGTGTCTTTCTTTTTTTCTTTTTTGCACCAAGAAAAAAAAAAAAAGAAGAAACTAACCACGTACATACTATAACGCCCATTGTCCCTGTCTCTTTATTGATGGGCTACAGCCAAAAAAAAAAAAAGAAAAGAAAAAGAAAACGGGCCAACAGCTCAACTTCTTAAAACAATCAATGGAATTGCTCGCCACCGCAGACTGGCGACGGACCTTTACTGTCTTTTTTTTTTTTTTTTTTATAAAAGTATTTTCATTTTTCAATCCTCTTTCTTCACTACTTCCCGTCCGACTTCCGAATTTTTCTCCTTTAAAAAAAAAAAAAAAATTATATCCCCATTTTATTTTTTGTCCCTCATCAACGTCGGAATCGCTCGAGACTCAATGCCACTTATTAAGATTGCAGTCTATATGGACTTGTGTCCATCATCCACTGACAGTTTGTCCTTCTTTCACTGACTGCCCCCAATGTTTAATTCGGTCTACGACCCCCAGTCGTGTCGAAACAAAAAAAAAAAAAAAAAAAAAAAAAAAAAAAAGAAAAAACAATTGGCTAATATATTTCCCCTATATATCAATCGTAGGGTATATATATATTTTTTGTATATAGACATTTCAAACTGAGCATCGTATAAATGTTTACAAAAAGATGACTGCGATCCGCTCGGTTTTTTTTTATTGGCTCTTTTAAACAAGATGTACTCTATGGCCTTTATACGCATCATTGTCTTTTTTTTTTTGTCCTAAATCGTATCATATAAACATTTTCATGCTATTGGTCCCGCAAGATGGATATCGCTACCTCTTTTTTTTTCTTCTTCTTCTTTTCATAGGTTAATAAAAATTTACTAAAAAAGACACGATGGCAAAAACATTTGAGAATAAAAAAAAAAAAAAAAAAAAATCATTTGAGTTTCATGGTCGACTATATTAGTGTTAGCAGATAGCCCCGGTTGGTTGTGTATATAAAGGACAAATTGAGTTGTTTTGAAACGGACATTTTTGTTTTTGTTTTTTTTTTCGCTTCAATTTTGCGTCCCGCTAGATAAAACGGCGGAATGTGATCCAATCTGCATCGTTCAACTGCTGTGTTTTTGTTTATTGAAAATTAAAAAAAAAAAAAAAAAAAGGGTTTTTAAAAGAGGAACGAAGTCTTCGAAGTCCATTATGCGGACGATAAAAAAGGACGGACAGTTGACACGAATGTTTCTCCCCTTTTTTTTTTTTGTTGTCATTCTTTTGACTATAGAAAGACATTTGAAAGATACACACGTATATCGGACGTAGCGTACATTGATTACTTAATAGAAAATAGTTGATGCAGAAGTGTGGTGGAACACGTAGAAAGTTGACACATCCCCGTTGCGGGTCGGCTTGGTTTGGGAAGAGGCGCCGTACTGTCTCTGTTGTCGCTGTCACGAAAGGACAGAGAGAGATAGAGAGAGAAACAATAGCCCGACAAACATCAGTAAGAAACCAAAAAAAAAAAAAATAATAATAATAAATGGATCGAACTGTGTTATTTAAAAAAAAAAAAATGCCTAACACGAAAAATAAAAAGAATTTCAAAAGAAGAAAGGAAATTCTTGATCTTCTAGTTCGTTCTTCATTCTTCTATATCGAGTTTTCGTGATCAATTGAAGACCACACACGAAGCTCCCGAACTATTTTTTTTTTTTTTGTGTGTTTCCTTTACAGCAGTGAACCACCTCGCTTTCTCAAATTCGGCTCAAAAATCAAGCAGATCGATATACCACGAACTTGTATTTCATTCCCACTCCAATGGGCCCGCGCTGTCAATGGCGTACCGGTACAACATCTCGACAGTTTCAAGTGGCTCTTCTCTTTGATATTCCCAGAATTGATTATTACATTTTTTTTTTTTTTTTTTTTTTTTTTTTTTTCAAATTCGACCCAAAATTCTTTTTCTTTTTTTTGGGGGGGGGGAGGGAGCTTTTGTATTGCGTCAAGTTTTAACACAGAAGACAAGGCGAAAGGAGAGCGGCGCCATGTTTTCTCATTTTCAATTCTATTTGTTGGCCTCTCTCTCTCTCTCCCTTTTATTTCTTGTGCATCTACAACACACAACTCATTGGGCTTTATTATTATTATTTTTTAGTTTTTCAATGTTCAATTTTTTTTTCTTCTTCTCCTTCGTGTTTTCTATTCTATGTCAACACATTGTTCGGGTCACGAAGCGGGACGTGCTCTATCACAAGATCCGACCCGGACCAAACAAGCGCGTCCGTGCCCCCCTCCACAAACATCTCGCCCTTTGGACTATATTCTTTTCTTTTCTTTTTTTTTTTTTTCCTCTTCTGTTTCTTATTCTATCGCTTGTTAATAACTTTTGATTGTCTGCCAGTTGGGGTTGAATGGTGCTTCTGTAGTTTCATACATGTCGAGTCCCCTCCGCCTCCTCCTACCCCCCAAGAAACAGAAAATAGATTCACTACGTATAGGGGTGGGCGTTTAGTTTTTCTTACTCGAGTGGCAAACACAGATGATTCACGTCCCTCTAATCGCACTGAATTTTCTTAGAAAAAAAAAAATGAAAATTCAATGCCGAAAGAATTAAGACGATGACTATTAGAGATGAAGAGCACACGATTGCCTTTCTTTTGTCATTCAAATGATGTTTCTTATTTGAAGGAGAGTTATGTGATTATTTCGTGCGTATAGGAGAACAACGGGCGCACAGGTGATGAAGAGTCAAATGATTCAAGATGAAAGTTGCACGATGATTTTCAATTGACTTCGCAAGTCCCTCCTTTTATTTTCTTTTTTTGCGCACAAGTGCCAGTGTGTGTGTGTGTGTGTTGGTGAAAAGCCCCCTTATCCTTTGGCTGTCTCGTCAATTGTGTTCGGTCATTGTACGTCCGTTTTTGTGTGTTTAGTAAAGAAGAAAAAAAAATGTAGGCAAGAAGCGAAAGGAAAAAAAAAAAGGCTGACATTCTCCTTTAGAAAAGAAGGTATATACTATACAGAACAATAATAAAAAGCTGTGAGCGTGCCCGGTGGTTTCTTCCTCCTTATTTTCAAGCTTCTTTCTAGGTTTTTTTTTTTTTTTTTTTTTTTATACGTGTATACCAATATAGTCGTGCCGTATGTGACAGTGTGTAGCAAAAAAAAAAAAAAAAAAAAAGAGCTAAAAAGAATGGGGGGAGGGTTGGACTAGACTTTCTCACCAAGGGGGGGTTGGCTCCTTGTCACAATTCGCCCTCCCTCTCTCTTCACCCCCATCAAGTCGAAATGTTGTATCGTTTTGGCTGCCAACCGGCCTTCTAACATATACGTATAGCTCCTCTTATGTATGCCATTGGCTCTACAATGTTTTTACTCGCAAACGTTCGGTGCGGGCTAAATGTACAGAACTACAACAAGAAAAATAATGTAAAAAAAAAAAAAAAAAAAAAGAGGAGAAACAATGGGTCGGAGGGGGTAACTCTTGACCAAACAGTGCCATTAGTCACTATGGTTACCTCATGCGGTGTGGGAGTGGGAGAATCGGTAGAGGAACAAGAGACCAGCACTACTTTACAATGGCCGCTCTTTATCAAATTCGTTCAAACAATATATGAATATAAAAAATGATTTTATTTTTTTCACGTTGCAGCATCTTCTGCTGATTAATAAGGCGATTGCGATTGACATGATTTTTTTCTTTTTTTTTTTTTTTTTTTTTTTTTTCCCTTCATGTTCTTATCCGCCTCCCCGCGCTATTGAAATTCTTGTGAATTTTTTATCAGGGACAACTCATCATCGTGTTTCGTTGGAGGCCCATAGAGAAAAAAAGGTGGAGGATGTATTATAGCCTCTAAAAAAGAAAAAAAAAGAAAAAAAGAAGATGAACATCGCACGTTCGCACACATCGAAAGGTGTGAGAGATGATGAGGAAAAAAGAAAAGGAGGAGGAAAACAAACAACGTTGGTCGTCATGTAATCAACAGCTCATCGCGTTAAGGGATTAGGAACACGATGATTGGCCTCTAATTGAATGAAGATACGCCTCCCTTCCCCTCCCCCCCCCCTTCTCGCTTGATATTTTTTCTAATCTCGAGTCTCGTAAATCAAAAGGCACTACATCAAGATCGTTGAGCCCGCCAAAATATTGGATTTACAACAGCGTCGTATAAAACGCGAGGCGTTAGCTGAACGAGCGAAAACAAAGCTGGATAACTTATAAGCGAAATCCCGAGTTGTGTGACGAACTCGCATCTGCGATGCGATTGATATAATTACAAGGTGAGAAAGCGTAATGTGAAGTGGGGTTTTTCATTAGACTAGTATTTGGGTTAGACGTGTTTGTATATTTCAATGAAATCGGAAAAATAAATAAACAAAACAATTTCAATTGCAAATGACGAGAGACGTGCGAAACAGTTGCCATTCGGCGACGTTTGTGTGGTCAGCCAGCAGCCTTGATCGATTGCAACAGCTAGCCGATGATTAATTCATATCTATCTCTGAAAGCCAATCTCAAATGAAATAGAGTCGTCCGTTGTCGTATAGGGCGCTTGGCTGTCGCTTCGTCTGAGTAATGTCAGGCTATTGCCAAACTTCTGTTTATACATGCAGAGAGTTAGTACGTGACTGGCAAGCCAACAACGGGCGCAAATCACGTAACAGGAGCCGAAGTCATTTGACGAATTTCAAGCCAAGAGTATAAATATATAATACAACAGGGAAAAAGATAAATATACTGTATAACAATCAAATCAGCTGATTTCGAATGCGGCACCCATGACACTCATGTGAGCGAAAATAACCGCATTTTTCTCGCACTTTTCCCCATTTCGCCTGAGAATCTGACACGGGCGATGACGTGCCAATGTTGATAAGACTTAATTGATGTACGCACAATAACACCACTGTGCCGCCAGCAAAGAACGGAGACAATGAAAAACGGGAGAGATGTGTAGCACCCCTCCCCTCAAAAAACTGTTGGCGTACTGTTTATTAACATATGCGTATATGCCCGAAAGGATAAAAATATCTAAATATATTTCAACGGTTCAGCATAGAACGACAGGGTCCATTTTGGTCAGCATTGGCACGTTTCCATCTTGATAACGTTTTTCAAAACGCGCATCAACCACAAAAAGTCCCGGAGCTGACACTTCAAGCGTCGCCCTCTCCCCCTCCCCACCATTCGCTCAGTAGTTTGACCAACGAAAAAAAAATAAAATAATAATAATAAGCCATTCTTTGCCTTCCTTTTCTTGTTAGTAAATAGGCTATAGAACAACCTGGAAAAGAGAGAGAGAGAGAGAGAGAGAGAGAGAGAGAGAGAGAGAAAGAGAGAGAACATCATTGGAAATTCATCATCATGCTCACGAGTGCATGACAGGCAGGCAGCTGAGCGGAATATTCAATCCGGTTGCTGGCTATTCGAACCAGTAGCTGGAACACTAGTCATCATTATAAGTTGTCTCCTGCAGCGCCATTTTTTTTTTTTTTTTTTTTTAATATCTATATATTTTTAATTACAAGAATTTAATGCCTCACTGTCTGTGTGTATAGTTCCCCCTGTTTTCTTTTTTAAAATAAAATCTCTTGTTTTCTAGAGAGAAAGAGAGAGAGAGAGAGAGATCCCCGGGGTCACTTGCTTGTCTTCAACACCTTTCCACTCCAAATATTGACAGTATAAGACAAAGCCCTTGTCCAGTTCAGCCATCCTATAAGAAACTGATTATAACTGTAAAGATTAACAGACCTTCTATACAACTCAACGATCTGTGCTTTCAATTGAGAGAGCACGAGACTTAGACGGAAGTGAATGGCTGAATACTCTTCTTCTTCATAGGCCATCGAGCAAAGCACACAACCACCAAAAGGGGTAATACACACACACACAAGCTTCTGAATAGTCTTTTTTTTTTCAGCCCTTAACCAGCAGCCCAAGTAGCAGCCAGTAAGGAACTGAAGATGCCATCATCATCTTTTCTAGTCCCCCTTTTTATTATTTTTTTTTCTTCGTCTTGGTGGGGGGCTAATGCCCAGTGTCGCCGGGTTATATTTTTTACACACTCTCCCCCCCCTCGATATTCACCTGGAAAACGATGGTGAGTTTTTTTTTTTTTTAGGCCTATATACAGTATATGTGAAGGAGACCCTGGAGATTTGAAGTCCCATTGATTTTGTACTGGAAACCAAAAAAAAAAGGCTATATCTATACAAATATGGTATTCTTTTTTTGTGTGTGTAGTGGTCTATATGGGCCTGCGTTTAGGCCACTGTGTGTGTTGATATATACTATGGGGTCATATATATGTTCTATGCGCAGTCCCAATTTATATATCTACATAGGGGCCTTTATTATATGGTCAATGCGTATCTATGGACAGCCGATTCAAGTCGCTTGTTTTGCTTTTCCATGACTGACTTAAATCTGACTCTAATCCCCTTGTTTGGACTGTTGGTGAACAACAGGAAACAATGTGCACATACATTTGGGATGTACAGTATAGATGGCCATAAAGATGGGCAGTATTATAATTGTGTACGATCTATATGGGACTTGGGCAGTAATGGAGTCAGGTCTCTAAAGAACAATGCGCTGCTGTATAGCTGAGAGGACGATGACATTTAAATCAAAACTATACGGAAGGAAACAAACTGCAGGGTACCTCTGAATAATCGGCTATACGCAGTGTTATATCGTATACGCCTATACGCAACATGCAAATCGTGTTAAACTAAGTAGGTGTTGGGGTTTCATATTTCGTCCTATTAGTCTTCATCCCGAACTGCGAAAGAAAACAAAATGTTTTATTGGGGATGTAAATACATCATTTTTTTTTTTTTTTCAAGTCACCCCCCCCCCCTCCACTTGCCGAATGGAAGGAAAAGGGCAAACGTCAGAACAGCTCTTTAAAGGAAAAAAAACGAAAATCGTGCTGCTCTATATAGGAAGCGAGATGACTGCAGCTATAGAGCAAACGTTATCTCTCTCCCAGGACCTATATAATAGAAGTTAGGAGAGAGACAAGAGAGCGACGAAGAGAAGGGTGGAGAGGAAAACAAAAAAGAATTGTCGCACAGTTTTTATAGATCCATGGTGGCTTTGGTCTTGCTGTACATTCAGGAGTAATAGCCGCACGGCTGGTACTGACTCCGTGCGGCCCCAAAAACTGTTGAAAAAAATTCAAAATGAACAAAAAAAGAAGAGGGGGACACACAGTTGTAGATATATATATATATACGCATTTCATGCATACATAGCCCCGTCGTTTGATGTTATCTGTCGTGATGGTCACTATCTTAATACCCATTCAAACTGTATTATACAGCCTAAAATATAAGATAGGCCTATACTACACAGTTCTTCGTTTCCCTTTTTTTTTTTTTTTTTTTTTTTTTTTCCAAATTCCCTTTTGTTCAAACGTGCTGCACGCAGGGTAGCGGGAAAACAAACGACCATATGTACTATTTATTATTTTGTCTAAAAATGCACCACCACCACACATATAGGAATGGTAGCACCAGCTGCCTGTTATATATGTGTATAGGGCAGTGTGCCCAAACGCTATCAAATGTATATACTGTAGGAGCCTATAAATACACACACACATTTTAATTCGAAAAGAGACGTTCAACTTGACTGAGGGAGTTTAACACAAATAGACATACACGTACAATATATTACTATAGCGTCTAGTATATAAGAAAAGAAAAATAAAGAATAAGATGAGGGGAAAAACTGTGTATAGGAAAAAAAAAAAAAAAAAAAAAAAGAAAAGAAGAAACGGGCGAGAAAATCGAGGAAGGTAAAGGGAAAAAAAAAAATAAAATAGGGAACTTTATCAAGGTTCGGGATCGGTGCTGCTCCGTCTTTTTCTCTTGGACAGACGGGCAAAGAGCTGGAACGCGAGACAGGGAAAGAAAAAGAAAAAAAAAAAAAAACGTGGAACATGTGCCATCTTTCTCCCTTATTCACCCACCACCCTCTTCTTTTTAGCCTTCAACAGTAAACAGCTACGTGTACACGTTCCGTAGGACATGTGATAAATGTTTTTCCTCCGTAACGTTCGAAATAACATTCGAGTTCTTCTTCTTTTATTTTTTGACATATACTGCCCTTTTGCCTTTTTTTTTTTTTTTTTTTTTTTTTTTCCTTCGTCTTGTGTTTCCTTCTTTTTTTGTCTTCTATGTGGGACCCCATCTCTTCCTTTCGGTACAACTTTCTCTTCCGCCTGGCCCGCTAATATTAATCGATTGCAATTGGGTTCAAACTGCTGATTACCTTCGCGATTAGATTAGCCCCCGAAGGGGGGGGGCTTCGTCGTAGATCAATCTGTCTCCGGCTTCGGCTCCGCACTATATATAACAAGCAAGAGTATATTATAACTGATATATTACGTCTATACCATGTCGCATTTAAAAAATTGTGAAAATTACAAGAGGTTGTTCGTAACTGCGTAGTTTTTTTTTTATTATCCCAACACGTTGCTTTGGGAAACATTGAAATTTGGAAACATTTTTTTAAAACTATAATTCCTGCAATTAAAAAAAAAAAAAAAAAAAAAAAAAAATTTTTATGTCGAATTGAAGCCTTCATGGTTTCGGTGTGTGACTGTCCGTGTGAAATGCACGCATGCTAATAGTGATGAGGGGGGTTGTGTCAGAGAAGGATGGACCAAAAAAAAAAAAAAAAAAAAAAAGGGAATAGATGGATGAAAAAAAATTCTAGAAGTGAAATGCCGCTGCCTTAGGGTTGACGTCACTCTCTTGTCTCGCCATCTCTCTGATGCATAGTCCTCCTCGGCTTACCGGATGAAAAAAAAAAAAAAAAAATTTTTTTTTTTTTTTTTTTTTTTCCTTTTCCTAATGGACGTTTAACCTTCCTTTCTTCTGCTTCTATTTTTCCCGAAAAAAAAATAAAGGACCAAACTATTTTTTATTTTATTTTCAAAAATCAAATTGCAGCCATTTGCTGCCGAGAGCTGCTAGAATAAGAGTGTGTTTATTATCATGCACATCCACCAACGACGCGTACATTTAAGAAAAGAATAAAAAAAAAATAAGAAAGAAAAGAGGAGGGTATAATACAATAGGAGAGATGGCCACTTTGTGCTGCCACTGCGTCCGCATAAGCGATGGGCAGTCAGCAAGACGAGTGAACTTATAAATGGTGGCATATAGCTACACGCAGCACACATTGACCTTAAACTGACCTGGCGGCATTTGGATAGAGAACAGTCGGGCCGTTTAAGAGCGTAAAAAAAAAAAAAAAAAAAAGAAATATTTGAAGGCGAAAGCAGAGGTTATATTGTAGTATGTGTACAGAAAGGCAAATGATGGGGAAAAGAGCACTTACTTGCCAATCATTGCTGCGGGTGCAACATGTCAAAAAAGGGATGAAATACTTTCTTATACATTCACTTGATGTCCATTGCCTTTTCATCCTGCATAGGCCCTCCCCCCCCCCCACCCTCCTTAACATACCGCCAACAATTTCTTCTCTTTTCATTTTTTTTTTTTTTTTTTTTGACAAGAGAAAATAACTCGTAGCTTTATCCGTCTAATATAAACTTCCCCCTCCGAAAGTTGATTTCCCGGTTGAGATTAAGACGTTATATATCTTCTGTGCTGATCAACTATCTTTTTTTTTTCCCCTCCACATGACCTTTCTCACAATTTTTTTTTTTTTTTTTCCAACTACTCGCCGCGTCTTTTTTAAAATGTGCACAACACATAGACGGGCATATTGAGAGGTATAAATCGATTGGCCTCGAAAACGATTTGATTCGGCAAATTTGCACGCGTATATGCCGCACGCAAGAAAGAAGAAAGGACCTTTATAATAATATCTATCAAAGTCTTTTGTGTGATGCGCATTCTGACTGGTTGTATCATTTATAATCCGTACCGTGTATAGGCCATAGAGTTCTCTGCTGTGCTGTGATGTGGAATATATATATGTACGGAACTTGGCATTCTTTGCGGGATCTCTTGCCGCGCGGTCACTATAACGCAATGACATTTACTGGCCCTATAGGCGAGCAGGAAAGGGGGAGGGATATCATCAATGATGGATGTCAACTCTTCATCGTTCCTTTTCCTCTATATATGTGTATATATATACGCCATTTATGCATAAGCTATAGCTCGGACCTTATAGGCTACGAGTCAACATCCAAGCCCGGCTGATTTTGATTACAGATAATACCGGCCATACAAACATAGAAGACAAACCCGGCTGTTTGTTACATTATTTTGTTTTTTTTTTTTTTTTTGTTTTTTTTTTTTTGTTTTGTTTCAAAATAATACACGAGCACATATAAGACGATATGGAAAAGAGGCTTCTATTACACACAAAATGTTTAGTTTTATTTATTTATTTATTTATTTATTTAGTTTTTTTTTTTGTTTTTGCTGCGTGAGAAGGACGCAAGGAAAGGAGGCCCTGGCGATGTGCGATTCCCACCGCCAGATAAGAGATAATATAACATCCGTATTAAATTTTATGTGATGTTGTCGTTTCCTCCTATATAACCTCAACTCCCCCCTGTCTTTCTGTATGTTTGCCCATCTTTTTTAGTTTTTTTTTTTTTGTTTCTTTTCTGTTTTTCTCTGTTGGATATGCGTTTTGCTGGCTCCTGCTGCTGCCGTTGTTTTTTCTTGCTCTCGCTGTTGCTGCTGCTGCTATGTCGCCTGATGGAACGTTGACATGATGCATGAGCTAGAGTTCGTCTTCTTCTTCTTTTTTTTTTTTTTTTTTTTTCTTTTCCCCCTTCGTTATCAAGACGAGATATCACCGTTTGTCCTATAGAGTTTCTTCTTCTTCTTGTTTCTTTGACTTCCCAGAGTTCGGCCATGCCACGTCGCTGCTGTACATTTTTTTTTTTTCCTGCTTTCCTTTTCCTCTCGCCCTCTTCTATATATATATATTTTTTTCCCCTTCGTTTCTTCGTCTCTCTCTCTCTCTCCCTTTTTAAGGGTAGTTAGTTTTTTTTTTTTTTTCTTTTCTCGCGTTCTGGAACTCCGTGACACGGTGGTTGGTTACAGTGAGCGGCCAGCACGCAAATCAACAGAGCGACAGTTTGATTTTGTATGCGATATGGCATCAGAGATGAGACAAGAACGAAAACAAAAAATAAAAAGGGAATAATGAAATACAAATCTAAATATTTATTTTTATTTAAAAACAAAAACAAAAAACACAACAGATACACACACGTACACACGAAGAAACAAAGGGAGAAAAAATGTATATAACCGTCAACCCCCCTCTGATGCTACCGAAGCGACCGCAACACACACGGCGACACACGAAGATGGAATAAACAAGGAATTAAATTATACAGGCTAAATAGATTGACGTATACAGAAACCAGAAGAACACGAAAAACAAAAACAAAAAAATGAAATGAAATTTGAAAAAAAAATTCGACAGGTAAAACAAAAGAAATGAGGGAAAAGCGGACAGCCACTCGACAGTTTGTTCTCACGATCGCATCTACGGGTAAGAGATGAAGCCAAAAAGATTAAAGAGGCGACAAAAACCTTTGACAATCCACGAAACCACGAATTATAGAAAAAGAAAAAAGGACTGGCATTTCTCGTGGATAAGCGATGATGTACAATAAACACATCGAATAATGAGCAAACACACACACACACACACAGCACACACGCATCAGGAATGAGAAAGAGTTCCCAAACGAAGTGTATTTATCAAATGAAACAAATGCCAAAAAAAAACAAGTTTATTTTGTTTTGCTTTTTTTTTTTTTTTCTTTCTCTATTATCCTTTGCTCCTCGTCGATCCAGTTTATATGGATGTGCTCAATTATTTACTGTGTACGTTTTAAGGGGTTCGTAGCACCTCATAATTATTTATGTGGTACACGATTCGCTTTGTCGCTATACGCCAAACGCCATCCTTATATCATCAGGTTGGTTTCTGCTCTTTTATTTATTCTTTTTATTTTATTTTATTTTTTTTTTTGCTCTTTAACATTTCAGATTTTTTCGGTCGATATTCTATGTGACCAAAGTCGTGCGTTCCACTCTACACGTATACATATATACATATACACCGAGCCTATCTGCTAGTTCTATATAACAAACAGGCATAGATGGCGTTTAACGACTAATCACTCGACCGCTTTTGAAGTCTATCTCTAGAAGAACATCAACATGACTTTGATTAATCTCTTGATGTAATGTACACACACACACACACACACACACACACATCGCTCTTATATACACATTTCACACGTCCTTTTTATCGTCGTGCGCGTTATAGGCCTCTCTCCTGTTAGTGAATCCGACGTTATCATTGAAAATGCCTCTGCTTGTTGCCTGAAATTTTCTATTCCCTTTCCGTAGTGCCTGATGTTAGACATCAGATATAGACGTGTCCAAACGGACATTCTTCGACACATTTTTTTTTCGTTTTGTTTTGTTTTGGTTTCTTCTTGTGTTAATTGTTCATTTTAATCGAACGTCGAAATCATTTCATGAAACCTAAAAACAAACAAACAAAAAAAAACAGTTTCGTAAGTTCTATATCCGATTGTACCCTAGCTCTTGTTTGTGTGTATCTGTATATGTATATATATATATTTGCTCTTCGTATTGATCGACCACGTCAGTGTATAGAGGGCAAAGGATCACGAGAATAGCGCGCTAGAAGGAGAAAGAGGGTTAAAAAAAAAAAGAAAAAAAGAGCCAAAAATCAGATGTGTGTTTTGTATGTATGTGAATCTTCCGGGAAAACCCGACGGAATCGACTGGCAGAATCTGTAACGATGCAGATAAGAACGTTCGCTTGCTAGTTCGCTCTCGATCTCTGGGCCCCTTGACACGACTTTGCTTTTCTTTTTTAGCTCTTTCTCTCTCTATACGCAAGCCATCGCTGTGTATATATACTGTTCAAAAACTTATATTCTATTTTTTTTTTTTTTTTTTTTCACTCTCTTCTAAAAGGGATGAAGGATGGATAATATCCGCCCCGCTCTGGAAGAAGAACGAAAGGCAAACGAAAGGGAAAAAAAAAAGTAACATGATGGGTCCCTCTTGTGTATCACGAGAATAGAAGAAGAAGAAGAAAGAAAGAAAGAAAGAAAGAAAAGAAAAAAAAAGAAAAGAAAAGAAAAAAAAAAAGGGACGTGTGGCTTCTAGGATTGGCTGCAAGCGAAGCGGATGGGCGGGGCTTAGAGACTGATTGGGAGCCGGTGGGGGATAGTTGGGTTGGCTGGTAACTGGAACCAGACCCGCCTGGTGGTCAGGGCTGGAGCCAATGGGAGCCGAGCCGACCATGGCTGTGGCATGGAGGCCGACTTGGTCCGATGGAGGCTGATCCGAGCTGGTCTCATCAGTTCGGCCATCGCTTCCGACAGCCGAGGAACCCACTCTACGGAGCTCTCTTATAGTATATACACACTCGCCCGTCTCTCTCTCTCAGATCCCCAGTACAATTCAACAGCAGCCGCACTCCTATCTCAATCTCGTTACTATATCGCTTAGACTCATTGCATCTTCAGATCTTAAGCAGCACTCACGGCTGCCAAATCGTTTTCAATTGACAGCAATTGTTTCAAAGTATTTGTTTTGTTTGTTTTGTTTTTTTTTGCGCGCGCGTGTGTGTGTGTGTGCTTTTGCGTGTGAACTGTTTTTTCCTCGAAATCGAGTGACTTGATCTTAGTGACTCCGCGATTCATCGTAGTGATATATATACAGAAATATATATATATTTTAAATTGTTTGCCAATTTTTTGAATCGTTCGTCTGAGTTCGTCGTCCGCCATGGAGATGAACGCGGTCGATCAGCGTTCGTGGTACGAACTAGCGGCTTCGCAGTCGCGACACCAACAGCAACAGGAAGCCGGATCCAACGGCAACGGCGGCTTGTCCGTCGGCGGTAGCCTGCAACAGCAGCAACAGCAACAGGAGCAGGAAGTGCAGGATATGTTTTTCCCTGTCGCTTTGGATTCAACCGGATCCGCCGCGTCCTCCAGTGCTAACAGCGGCTCGCCGCAGCAGCGCGCACGCCAGCAATATTACCAGCAAGTCCATCATCACGCCGCTCAGATGCATTCGGCTTACAACACGGCCGCTGCCGCTTCTCACGGTACTTGAATTACCATTTCTCTCGATATCGTTCGAATCATTTGAGTTTTTTTTTTCTTTGTGCCCATCCAATGATCGATGTCTTGACGTGATTGATGAGCCCGTGAGCTAGTCCCACCCTATCTCATTATTATGGGTTACATATTGAAATGTAGACCATATTATTATTATTATTTTTATTATTTTTTTTTTAAATAACAGATTAGGGGAGTCATGACACTTGCCTTTTATAATTCCCTTTTTTTTTTTTTTTATCCCTTAAGGATTTGGGGAAGACTATCGTTGGGAATTAGACTAGTTGGTTTATAGTCTACCCTTATGGTCTCACCCCATTCGTTTTTTTTTTCATTAGTGAATGGCATAAAAGAAATGAAATAGATTTTTTTTTTCCAACAGCTATTATTTAAGGCGTCTATATAGATGTTGCGTGCCGTTCGACATTCAACGAAAAAAAACAAACAAAAGGAGGAGGACAAACAAAAATGAAAAGAAAAAAAAAAACTAGAATTATATAACCGGACTGTTGTGGCGATGTCCGCCGGCTTTTAAAGCAGCGACGAACGCTGGATCACGCACTCATAAAAACCGTGGCACCGTGTCCATACTCTTTGACTCCAGGTCCCATCGTCAGTATACTATGACTATATAGCCTATATATATAGGCTATATATATATATATATATATAAGCCATCGCGGATGATTAACCAGAAGTTTTAATATAGGGAAAGAAACTCGACCAACAACGAGACGATAGTTATACAACGAAACTGTATAAGAAATTAACGGACATATAAATATTTTGAAAGAAAAAAGTAAAATGTTAGGATAGAAGAGTCGAAGGTAGAACGATGTCATATAAGTGTTTTTGTTTTGTTTTTTTTTTTTTTTTTTTTTTTTTAAAAAAAAAGGAAGAAATATATATATATATTACGATGGCGGACGAGAGCAATTCCGTCTATGCAGCCGCCGGCGGCTGGTCTGTCCTTTCTTGCGTCTCATCTAGCCTATAAAAACATTATAAAAAAAAAAAAAATTCTCTGTTCACCGCCGCGCTCTGTTGTTGACATGGGAGAGCGAAGAGCAATCCTCTTGAGTGAGGAAAAAAAAAAAAAAGAAATAGGCTTGTATAGGGTCCGGTTGTAGTTCTCTAAAGGCCTACATATACATACAGGTTAAAAGCCGAACATTCTGTATAGCAAAAAAAAAAAAAAAAAAAATAATAATAACATTTTGAAAAAAAAAAAAATTGATATTGGAATTTCATTTGGCCGACTTTTTTACGATACATTTTTTGTGTGACCACTAAACTATTTGGCAATGTAGCCTTGAACATTTCGAAATGCTCAGACACATCAATTTAGGAAGGGCAAAAAGCAAAGAAATGACGTAGATAAGACTGGAGAGCGAAAAGAAATAAATACATATCAAACAAGCCAAACCTGATCAGAACCCGTTTATCGTCCAATACATACACGTAAGACAATAGGGCGTTTGAAATTAAAAAAAAAAAATAAAATAAAATAAAATAAATAATAATCGCTAGGTGAACGCGTGTGCGTGTGTGTGTGTGTGTGCAATGGGACCTGGTGTCGATCGTGTAACAGTCGATCCGGTTAACGATGACGAATAATCGAATGTCGCCCAATGGTGTTCAGACAATTCATCAATTCGTGATACAAATCATCATGCCATAACTGCGCCGTCCAGACGGTCGCCAAGGCGTCGTCTCAACAAACAAAGGAGGTGGGGGGGGGGGGCAAGAAAAAAGAACATGTTCCTTACATTTTTTTTTTTTGTTTTTTTACTTCCACCCGGCTGTTTTGTTTTGTTTCTTGTGAGACACACACACGCACACAAAACGAATGTTGTATGTATATGTATAAATATATAAGGCAAACAGACGTAGAGATGAAGAGGGAAAAGCCAAAAAAAAAAAAAAAACCAAAAAAGTAGAAAAAGAGAAATTGAGAGCAGCGCGAGGGAAATGCGGGCGCCTGTTGGTTCCGGCGGCGTCGTCGTCGTCCGTTGGCCCGCCGTCAGTGTCACGACAAACGTTTCACTAGCGAAGGGTAGAAGACAGGGTGTGAGAGTATATAAGACTCTCTCTCGTATTTATTTTTTATTTTTTATTTTTTTCCCAGGATAGAAGGGTAGATTGTCCTTCATTGTGACTTTGTGTGTATGTGACATAATATATATGTATAAGGCCCGGCGTTGGAGTGCGGAACAAAAATCGAAGGTTTTATTTATTTGTTTATTATTTATTTTATTTTTTTTTTTGAGCTGTCTGAATAGAGGTGTTCATAGTTTAGACGGCAACACAAGAAGTAGGGAGCGCCTGTAATACGTACACAGCGAAAAAGGAAGAAGAGGAAATCAAACTTCATTTCCGAAGGCGGGAGGTTCCATTTCCGGCCTCACGATGGCATGGAAAAAAACGGATCGTATTTTTTCGTCCTAAAAATCGCCGACCTCCTATTCTCTACAAACCCGTACAAGAAAAAAAAAAAAAAAAAAAAAAACAATCTGGGGGATGAAACGTTATCTTAAATGACGTTACACGATGATGTCCACCATTTCCAGTTGACTGCGTATCCATTTACGAAGTCGTAGATGGTCATAATCTTAAACCGTTTGGCGTTCATTGCTGAACGATTAGATAATCATTTTAAGAAACGTGTTTTGTTTTTTTTCTTTTTCCAATTTGTTGTTCTTATGTCTTCGTATGCATATTAAAAAATTAAAAAAAAAAAAAAAAAAAAAAAAGAAAACATTTTATAACTGATACATATTATAACATTAAACAATTCAGCGGCCCGGATGTCGAGCAGCCAGATGTGCCGGCCACACTTTGGCGTGCCCGTGCCGACCCTGCCGTGGCTCACGCCACACCCGACGCAGGCCGACGCCAAGTCGATGATGGCACCTCATCATCCGCACGCCCACCATCACCATCACCATCCGGCCCACCATCCATCGGCCTGGTCTCCGTTCGCCGCCAGCGCTGTGGCCGCTCAGGCCGCCCAACAGCAGGCGTCCGCCACCGGCGGCGGATCCTCGTCCTCGTCGTCTAGCGGCAAAGCCGCCCATCCGCACTCTAGTCCACATTTGCTGACCTTCCCGCCGACTCCGCCCGAAGATGCGGCCACCGAATCGGCCGCCGCCGCTGCCGCAGCCGCCGCAGCCGCCGCCACAGCCGCCGCCAACCAAGATTTCCAGCAACAGCAGCAGCAGCAGCAACAACAGCAACAACAACAACAGCAACAACAACAGCGAAATAACCTGTCGGCGGCTGTGGCCATGGACTTGGCCGGCGGATCGTCCAGCCCGGTCGACAACAAATCCTCACTGTCCAGCTCGTTTTCCTGTTTCTCCTCGCCGAGTGACTTGAAAATGATGGGCGGCTTCAACAGTTCGAGCGCGGCCAACGGCGAGAATCACAAGTCGAACGCTTCGGCTGGCCAGCACGGAAGCGGAGGCAGCGCCAACGCCAGCAGCGTCTCGGGCTTGATGTTCGCCGCCGCCGGATTCGCCGCCGGATCTTCCTTTCCGGCCTGCTCCGTCGCCGGGAAGCCCCGCGAAGGTAGCCACAGTCCGGTCAATAGTAACGGAAACGTATTCGCCATTCCGGCGTCCGCCTCCCCAGCTTCGTCCACTTCGTCCGCCTCCTCTTCCTCTTGTTCCACACCCGCCCTACCCACCTCTTCGGCCTACAGTAGTTTACCACCGCCGCTGACTCCGCACCAAGCCAGCGGCGGCGGCGGCCAGCAGCAGACGTCCGCCGGCTCTAGCTCCTATTCTTACGGCGGATCGACGCCAACGGCGGCCGACTACTCGGCCGCTGCCGTCGCCGCTTACGGCGCCGCCGGATTCCATTCGGCCGTCCATCATCATTCGCATGCGCACCATCAACAGGCCGGCTCCGTGTTCAGCGCCAAATCGCTCCACCACCACCACCACCATCAGTCGGCCCGTCCGCGGACCAAAACGCGTTCATCCGCCGGTAAAAAAAAACGTTAAACGGAAAAGAAAAAAAAAAAAAAAAAAAAAAAATGGCCGTTTTAAAATTCTTATTAACTTCTCTCCTCCCGGGCTAACTAATTTCACTCACCTTGATGACTATAGCACATCAATTTAAAGCTTTTTGAAAGATAGGCCTATATTAACATTTCCGCAAAATAATATTCTCTGGGCTCTGGTTTGCTTTAATTTTTTTTTTTTTTTTTTTTTTTTTTTTTGGAACACTCCGGCTGCTTATTTACATATAGGCCTTTCTTTTTTTTTTTTTTTTTTTTTTTTTTTTTATCAAAAATAATATTTATTCCTGGTGGTGGTTCGGTGTGTAGCCTAATGGCCTAACATTTTCCTGCCCTTCTCCTTAACTCCTCTCTCTCTCTCTCTCTCTCTCTCTCTCTCTCTTGTGCAATCGAAGCGTTTTCATTGCGCCAACTAAACGCATCAAAACGTTATAGGCCTCAATATATAGAGGGTAACCATTGAATGTATACTTCTCTTGGCCTCTATTTCTTCCGGGGAAGTCCCATCCATCGCTACTTCCCAGATGGATTGCTTTAGCTAACACACACACACACACAAACACACGCGCGCCTTGTATTTTCTTTTGATTTTCACATGTCAATATCTCCTGAAGCGTTTGGCTCAAGTTCCGGTGTGGGGGAAGTTTGGCTCGCGCCCTCAATTCGATCAAGCCGAACGCCCACGTCTGTTTTTGTTTCAAGCTATTGCGCATTACATTGTGTAATATCATGCACAATGAAAAGAGCGATTACGACGAAGGGTTTCTTACTTTCTTGCCCTTCAACGTCCTATAAAATAACACACACACAGACACACACACACAGACAGAGAAAAAGAACTAGGGGAAAAGCAAATCATCCGCATCTCCCGCACGAACATTTCCGGCTATCTCTTTGCTATTCCGTGTACTGTTATCACTTCCCTCTCTGTTCTCGCATTTTCTTTTCTCCTTGAACGCTTTCATTTCTATCATCGAATAGGCCAAAGCTTTCGTATATTTTGGCCATTGATCTAAATCGTTTGTTTTAAACGAAGAAGCGAACCTAAATTGCGTTCGAACACAACAGTTTCTCAGCAATGCATTTGCTCGTTGTTTTCAAAAACAAAACAGGGATGCGTGTTGACAGAAAGAAGCAATATGAAATTAAAACAAAAAATGGCACGCGAGTCGAACGACGCGCCCTTTTAACCCCGCGATCGTGAACTCTTACCGTGCACCCTTTTAAAAACCCGCTGATTGCGAGCCCTTTTGACCTCTCGATGGCAACCTTCGCCTTTTTTTTTTATTCTCTTTCAATGCACGGGCTGTTTCTTTCCTTTTTTTTTTTTTGGAGTAGCGTGCGTGTGTGGTCTTGGTCGCACTTTCTGTGTCTCTTGTCTTTAATATTCAAACTCTCCTATATTTTTATTGCTGGCGTCCGCGCCATCATTTGAAAGCGGTTTCATGTTCCTCGTTCTTATGTCATTTTTTTTTTTTTGTGTAGATTTATATATTTATTTATTTTCTAAAAAATACGGTCTTTCTTATTTTTGTGTGCTCATGGAAATCCGAAAAAAAAACAACAACATAAAAACAAAAGAGGGCCGCGAGTGCGTCAACTGTGGAGCAACGTCGACTCCTCTATGGCGGCGGGACGGCACTGGTCACTACTTGTGCAACGCTTGTGGACTTTACTACAAGATGAACGGGCAGAACCGGCCGCTCATCAAGCCCAAGCGCAGACTGGTAAGTGTAAGTCGAATTCCAATTATTTATTCTCACTTCACTTGCTATTTCAAACTGCGATTTCCTTCTTCCTGCCTAACTCTTGCGATGGCAACGCTGTACAACGACAACGCAATGTCCAACAACTCGGTTTCATTCAATTCCGACGGCTGTAGGACACGCAGAGTGAGAACTATTCAGCCAAAATCAATTCTAAACATCTTTTCGAATCAAAAACGTATGCAAATGATGGCTAACACACACACAGAAGTAAAAAAAAAAAAAATAATAAATAAAACCTGTCTGCGTTAGAGACGGAAGAAAACAGCTGGGAAGAAAAAAAAAAAACAAAACGAAAAGAAAACGGAATGAATAAAGAATAAAGAACAGAATGAGCAGACGAATGGAAAGCTGCAGGGATAGCCCGGTCCTTTTTTTTTTTTTTTTGTTTGTCGGGCGATCGTTTCGACCCGATAAGCACATCCGCCGTGACAAGGCAACCAGGGACCTCAATCCCCCCCCCCCTCTCTCCTGTTCAATTTCTACCTTCAAAAGAAAAAAAAAAAAACGTCTCGTTCTTTTGGCAACGTCGTTTCGTTCTACGCAGCCATTCGTGTTTTGTTTCTCTCTCTTGTTGGGTTGTTGCCGCAATTTCAACGACAGTAAACTGCCGTTGCCCCGAAACTGACGTGAAACGAGAAGGAAAATTCGGAGGGGATTGCAAAACGGGACACTTAAAAATGTAAACGAAAAGATGCTGATGTGTGACCAATAGAGTCGTCAATGCAGCGAAAAATAAAAGAAAAATTCATTTGAAATCCATTAGAGAAGAAAGGCCACAAAATTTGTGTTTTGTTTCACCTACCTCGGGTGGCCATTGCTGTCCAATAGGCTCTTTCTGTCCACCCCCCCCCCCCCAAAAAAAAAAAAACAAATTGAGGAAAAAGAAAAAGGACACACATATGTATGGAGCCATCTGTTCCAACTGTCAAAATCAAAATGCGTGATGGCCTTGTGGCGTAAAGAAAAAAAAAAAAAACGGGAGTGTGTTGCCATGTTTTTTTGTTTTTTTTTTGTTTGTATGTGTGTGTGTGTGTCGCAGATCGATGACGACCAACCGAATACTTGAAAAAAAAAAAAACCTGCGACAAACGCCCAACATGTGCGTGGCCAGTTCAAGAAAGCCTTGTTTTTTTTTTTTAGTTAGAAAAAAATTATTTTTCCGAAATAATGTTAGTTGGGGAAAAATAATAAATTCAACGAAACATGCAAAACAAAACAAACATGACAACCCGGAAAAAAAAAAATCGAAGGGGAGGGGGGGGGGATACGTAATCATTTGTTTTCATTTGAAACTCGTTTGAGAACCCATACCCTTCTAAAAAAAAAAAAAAAAAAAAAATTTGGATATAGCGAAGGTCGAACCCAAGTGTCTGGAAGTGTGGAATAAAGGTGGAGGAATGAAAAAAAAAAAGAAAAAGAAAAAGTGGGACTGTTTTGTGTCAAATTGTATTAGGCCGTTTTGCTTACATAGCTTACGTTTCAGCGGGGAGGCTTTACGCGGGGTCAAGGGTCAAGTGACGTTAACGATCCACCCAGGTACATATATTCCACCAACTCCCCCCCCCCCCCACAATTTTTTGTGTTTTGTTTTGAAGAAAAAGGGGGAAGGGAGGGGGGGGGGCCTAAATAAATGCGGAGGCGACATAGATATCCAAATCCGGGCAGTAGCTTCAACCCGTCCGTCCAAAGTCACTACCTGCCTACCGTGTGTATAACATATATATATATTTATATATATTCTTTCCTATTTAGCATATGTAGTGTCTGTACACCTTTTTTTTTTTTTTTTCTAAGAGGGGGCAAGTGAAATTTGTGGGAGGTTTTTGCCACTCGAAGGCCTAGTCAGCTGTGGCCATTTCCAGTTGTGTCTTGTGTAAAAAGAAAACTTAAAAAAAAAAAAAATAATAATAATAATAATAAGAGATAGTTTTCTCATTCGAGGTGGGTGGCGCTTCTGTCGACCCCCCATCTCTACAAGACAATGTTCCAGTAGACCCTGTGGTCTGGTTTTTTTTGGTTTCTTCCTACAGAGAGGAGCAAAAGAAAAGGTTTCGAAATAAAAAAAAAAAAAAGACACATCTACTCAAAATGCAGTGAAACACAGCAGAGATCGACACGAAAAAGCGATGGGTGTTAATAATAAAATATATATATATATATATATATACAGATAGGAAAGCAAAGGGGAATTTTTTTTTTTTTTTTTTTTTTTTTTTTATGTATAAGGGGTTGTCAGGGATTTTGCGTTAAGCTTTCTTTGCCGACGGCTTCGATCGAAAGAGCGGGCCCCCCTACCTGCGAGCTTTTCAAAACAAAAGAAATGTTTAGACTTGCATTCGATTTTCTATTCGTTTTTAGATTAGCATATGTATATCTCTCACTGCTTTTGTTTTCGGGGCAATTGATATATAAGAGCAAATGCTGGAACACACACGTAGGCTACCACAGAAGGCCTACATCATTTTCTCTAGCAATCGGAATTGAATGAAAAAAGAGTTTTGAAGTGCGTTCCTACTTGCGGAAGTCAAACGTTGCGAGTTGGATATCGACATTGACATCGATTTTAACCGGTTCACTGTTATTTAATTACTTAAAAAAACTGCTTTCCTGGGCTATTCTAATTTGCTTTCGAATCGATAACGACCGTGAGCTGTTGGGCTAAATTCCAGACACGCATAAAAAAAAATGTTTATTTCTTTAATTCAACGAGCCACTTGATCCATCGTCGTTATCGATTCGTAATTTTTACAACATTCTCGACTTACATTTTCTAAATGATTGTCTTCTTTGCATTTTGATTATGTACAGTCGGCGGCAAGAAGGGCGGGCACGACGTGCGCCAACTGCAAGACGACCATGACGACGCTGTGGCGGCGCAACCACAACGGCGAGCCGGTCTGCAACGCCTGCGGACTCTACTACAAACTTCACAACGTGAGTCGCTTATCAATTATCACATCTCTATCTCTCTCTCTCTCTCTCTCTCTCTCTCCTTTTTCTTTTTTTAATTCATTCGTTGCTGTACTGGGGAATGTGTTTCTAAGCACAACAATTTCCCTATTCAATGGATACCGTTAATGCGCATTAGAGATGGCGGGCTAGATTACAAGTAACGCACATGATGGTTACAGTATATCTACACAGCTCCCCCCAACAACAACAACAACAACAACAACAAAATCTGCCAACATTTTTTTATTTCATTCGATTATTTGATAGTTTTAACGTGCATACGAAGGGCCGGAGTGCGTATACGTAGTGAATTGGACACACACACAAAGCCGTCCAACTTGTAAGACAGTCCTTATCTCATTTTCGATAAGAGATCGAATAGGGGGGGGAGGGGGGGGGTTCACCCCCTCTCTTTCAAACGTCGCATTGTGGTCGATTTAATTGCTATACAATTTCGTCTGGTATTTGTCCAATGGCTTTGTCAGTGTATCGACGAGCTTGTGAAACATTCAACTCATCCATTCAAACCGATAAAAAGGAAGAAAAAAAAAAAAATGCAATTGAAAAAAGAAAGGGGCCAAACCCTGCGGATTTATTCTTTCAATCTGCTTTTTTTTTTTTTTTTTTTTAAATTTCCTTCTTCTTCTATAGTAGTTACTATTTAGAAGCATGAATAATAGTGGTGTGCTATAGAGAAGTCTCAGTCAGATAGGCTGTAAAGGCGATACCTATACACGCACTCGAACATTGGGTGACAATCCGCATAGATATGTACACACAACAAACCGTCCCTTTTTCTTTTTTCTTCTTTTGCTATTCAATTGCTACTGGAATTGTGATGAAAAAGGAGGAGTAGCATCGTAGATCTGTTTTGACCTGGTCAATGGAGAGGCCAATCAAAAAGCCTGACTATATAACAAGAGATGGGAGGTTCTTTATATTGATAGTTTTACATTGTATAGTTTTTTTTGTTTGTTTTTTTTTTTTTCTTCTTGGGCCCTTGTATTTGTTCGTGTATGTACACAACAATTTTTCAAGTGCTCTGGCGCTTTACGCGCTCGCGCCGGATTCACTTTATTGTGTGTGTGTGTGTGTAGCTGCTTAGATATAGGCTTGGAGACGTGTATAGAGGATGAACCCTCTCGACAGTGGCCTATACCTCTTTTGAAATTGGTCTATGCGACCAATTTCTCGGTTCAACTCATTTTCCTTTCATTTTTACTGTTGAACCCGGTTATTTTTGGTAGGTCGAGCTTCCGAAATAAAAAAAAAAAAAAACGGGCCTAAATTGGATGGGAATTTTGGCCCGTTTTTTTTTTTTTTTTTCTTTTTTTGTTAGGGATCTGTTTTGATCGGATAGAAATAAAAAGAGGAAATCAAAATAACCGATTTTCAAGAACGGAAAAACAGGGGGTCACAGCAGCTGTTGTTTTGCGAGAGAGACGGCAGATGACATAGCGAATGTTTCAAGTCGATGCTTCGGTATGTTGTTTTGCGGCCTACGTCTATAACGTTACGGTCGTTCTACAAGCAAACTATTCGATGAAAATGAAATCAAGTGGAACTCGAAATCGTGAGCCTGCGTATTTAAAACAAAAAAAAAAAAAAAAAAAAAACTTCCCTCTTGTCTAAATCGTTATGATAAAAAAAACAAAAAAGGAATTGAAGTTTCAAACTGCACGGGGGCCCGCGAACTGGATTCCCTTGTCAAACTCTTAAAACCCGACAAAACATTTCTTTTAAAACCGAAAAAAAAAACAAAAAAACAAAGTTGCATTTTCATCCTACACATACACACACACACACACACACACACACACACGTATAAAACAGATACCGGAGGTCGGTTCTATCGTCTTCTCTTCTTATACATTCTTAATCGGGAAAGCTGCGTGAATCGCCGCCGCCGTAGCCGCCGTGTGGGTCTGATTTATTCCGGCGAAAAAAAAAAAAAAAAAATGGATAGAAAGAAAAAAAAAAAAAAAAAAAAAAAGAAAGGACCTCCTGAGGATTTTTCTTTCTTTTTTTTTTTTTTTTTTTTTCATACGTGTCTACTCAAACGGAGCCAGGAGTCAAGTAGAGGTGCGCTAGAGCTATCTGCGCACAAGCGCCTCTGTTCTGATTTATTATTATTCGCTTCGTAATATCTTGTATGGACGTGATTTATAATAGAACTGCGCTTGATAGGCAGATTTCTTGTGCTGCTCGCGCACTACACTGTGTGTGTGTGTACGACAAGATGCGTTCAGATTAGACGGGCACACCAACATAAAAAAAAAAAAAAAAAAAAAATACAACAACCAACAGCAAAAAGGAGTTTAAAAAAAAAAATGGAGAAAAGAGAGCGCGCGCGCGCGCGCACAATCAAAATGACGCGACGCATTCCAATGGGTCGGAATGTTTCTCCATTTTTTTTTTTTTCTTCCTTCTTTAAATTACGAAAAAAAAAAAAAAAATAGTTGTATTAATCTCGATTTTTTTGTTGTTGTTGTTGTATAGCCTCCTGCTACATAACCGTGTAATTCAGCTATTCGCCTGGGACAATAGGTGCCGTTCCTTTCGGGGTCATGCAAACGAGGCGATGTATATAAGACGGAATTTAAAAAAAAAAAAATAATAATAATAATAAGAGTAAGACGAGTAATGCGAAAATGCAGGAAATTCCATAACTCGATCTGTTGTATGGGGAGAAAAAAAAAAAATGCCGGTGACAATTTGTTGTCGTGGCCGTTGGGGGGGGGGGGGGGGGATAACGTAGACGAAGTAAAAGAAGGTCCCTTAAAAAAAAAAAAAAAGAAACAGACGCAGCCAATCAGAACGGTGAACGTCGTGACGTGACCGTTGTGAATTCTTGAAATAAAATTTCAAAAAACAAAAAAAAAAAATGAAATGAAATGAAATGTTATTATGCGAGCTCTCTGGCTCTTTCTCGAAGTCTATACGGTATTACTAAGGAGATAGCGATCAGCATCCGGTTTCCGGCTTCTCTTAATGCTTAGAAAATTGGAGGGTTTTTACTTCTTTAAATATATATACAGTATATATATATTTTTTTAGTTTACTCTCTCGCGACTAAGTGTCTACTTCTATCGTGCTGCATTTCTTTAAATCAGAAAAAAAAAAAAAAGAACAATGGAAGTCTATGTAGGGACGATATAGGTGCACACACTGCCGGATTAATCCGCCATCGACAGTTGCTAATCGCCAGACAAAAACAAACAATCGTTAAAAGGGGGAAAAAAAAAACTAAGGGACCTGTTTTCTACTTGAAGTTTAAAAAAAAAAAATTTCTTTCTATTCTCTTCTTTATTTATTTATTTTTTTTTGTTGTTGTTGAGGACAATGTGAAAAAGCTCTTCCTTCTTCCGAAACTAATCCCATTGGAATGTCGAGATAGATGCGGACAAGTAAAAAATCATATAAGAGCATCCAAATCAAGAGTTTTCTCTTGCTGAAGGTGTGCACAGTTTTGAAAAAGAGAGGAAGAGGTTTGAACCATGGAGAAAGAGACAACATGTAGTGAACAGAAAAGAAAACATTGAAAATTAGGACCACTCACCTGAGTCTTCTGCTTCCATCCACTCTTCTTCTACTTCATCGTTCTTTCTTAACATTTTATATTGTACATTGTGTCTCTCTGAGTGGGAGGTATATATGCGTACATACAAATGAGAAGGGGGGGTCTTAAAAGAAAAAAAAAAAAAAAAAGTGGCTGAAGTGGATTGGCGCCAGTTGATACTTTGACCCCGGTGCGTACAAGCCCCCGTGCCCCTCATATATATAAGAAAACAAGGCGCCTTGCTGCTGGTTCCTTGATTTTTTTTTTTTTTTTCCTCTTGCTTTGAAACATACATACAATATATAATATTTTATTATTATTTAAAACAGCAATGTCTGACTTCCATCTATTTTTTTTTTTTTTTTTTTTTTTTTTTTTACCTTTCTTATTTCTCTTTCAACTACCTATTTTTATGAAGCGTCATTTTCGTGAGCTGCTGCTGCTGCTACAGGCAGAAATGTCAATTCATGCTTCAGCTGCGCCGGCGCCGAGCCGCCCCTTTTTTTTTTTTTTTTTTTTTCCTTCTTCCCTCTTTATTTTATTTTTTTCTTTTCTGTATATACATGTGTATATACCGCATATTTAGTCAGCTATATAATATAAATAAATGTAACAAAAATATAGAAACAGTGGAGGTAAAAAAAAAAAAAAAAAAAAAAAAACTGCCTGGCGCCCTCATCATTAGCAGAGAGCGCATTAAAATCGTTTTTTTTTTTTTTTTTTTTCGAAATAGACATTAAGAAATTGATGGTTGTTTTCTTCTTCTTTTCCTCCTTGCTTTCTTTTTATAGACATCAGATCTTTCTATTTTTTTTTGGTAGAGGTTTTTTTTTTTTTTTTTTTTTTTCGGTTTTAGGCCTTGTGTGTGTGTGTGTGTGTGTGTGTGTGTGTGGATATGCACAACAGCATTAGGATGTCGCCATTCCGTCTTGGTCTTAATACGGAACCTAGACGGATATGTAGGAAACAAGACCAAAATAAAAATTCAGACAGCCGCGACAGTTTCTTTTTCGTCTGGAGACCTTGTGACCTCTCTCTTTTTGCCTTCTTCATTCAATCCTTAAAAAAAAGGGCTGCATATTAAAGAACATTCTTTTCTTTCGGTAGCCCCCCCCCCTCCTCCCCCTTCTTTCTCTTGGCATGTCACTCTTGCTTATAACCACATATAGACGATGGAGAAAGGGAAAACATGTCCTCATATTCATCAAAGAATTTGTGGAGATGGCCCATATTTTCAAATCTCTGGGCCTAATGTTTTTAGTTGAAGAACACACAGCGGCGATAATTAGCGCGCACAAGCGCACGTCCCTGGGAATTCTTTCATTTTTTTTTTTTTTCAAGTGGTCATGTCCATCACATTTCGATGGGAATTTTAAACGGACCATTCTCATTTTCTTCCAGACTTCTTCTTCTTCTTCTAAATTTTATTAAAAAAAAAAAAAAAAAAAGAGGACTTACGTTTTAGTGTGTGTGAAGCAGCTCAACGCCTCACAGATGTGCGTGATGATTCGGAAGTTGGTGAGCTTCATTACATCATCGTTCTCGCCTTGTTTTTCATTTTTATATTGCAACGCTTTTTTAAACGGCATCACAATGTGATTACGACCAGCGCGCGCGCGCTCCTTCTCAGCTCTTCTATATTTTTTATATATTTATATATATATATTTTTTTTCTTGGAGGACCCGAATGGATCTCTAAGAAAAGCAAAAAAAAAAAAAAAAAAAAAGAAAGAGGGGGGTCAAGCGCCATCCAATTAGCGGGCGCAGCAGGTTGCGAGCGCCCACGGTCCGGGGGTACTCGAAGACCCCAAATCAAGTCAAAAGAAATTTTTTATTCTTTTTTTTTTTTTTTTTTTTTTTTTCTTTTTTTAAATATACATATAAAAAAAAAATTAAAGGAATGAGTCGCCAACACTTTTCGTCTATAGCCAACAGCGGCAAACAACAAGTTATTTCATTTTTGGTTTTTGGTTTTATTACGAAAGAAAAATTCAACGTAACTCTGAATTTTTTTTTTTTTAAGATGTCCAGCAGTGGAGTGGAGGTTTGCTCTTCTTGTAGATCAGCCGTGAGGCGCGCGTGCTCAAATAAAAAAAAAAAAATGTTTTCATTTTTTTTTTTCTTTGATCTTGAGGATGGTGAACCCCGTTGGGTTTCTTCTTTTATTATTATTTTTTTCTTAGAAAAAAAAAAAAAAAAAGATTATTTGATTTATACGGTGAATATAGAGTTCAGCTAGGCGCCTCTGGAAATTACCCACACCTTGTCTATACTATTTCTGTGAAGCGTTAACACCTATTTGAGAAAACCAAAAAAAAATCCAATCAAAAAAGAACTTTGGCGCTCAAAATTCAAAACAAAAATCTTTGGGTTTTACCTTAAAAAGAAGAACATCATTCCAAAGACATCAAAAAAGCTTGACGATTGAAAACCGAGGAGTTTGTCGTTGAAAAAAAAAAATGGCCATCAGTTGTGGTCACAACTTGATTTGAAAATGGTAACAAGGCGCGGGTCTTGTCTCCAAAGGCGTTGACACCCACATTTGGGTTTTTGTTTTGTTTTTGTTTTCTTCTTTGTATATAGACCTTAGATCTCCCGGTGCAAAAGCCCAAACATTCCACTCACGTTTGCTCTCCTGCGTGATTGAAACAAGAAACACGCACACTGTCGGCAACGGTCCAAAACCCCAAGCCATACATCCTTATTCCTTTAAACACATCTCTAAACAAGAGGGTCCGTACAAGTCGAAACCCAACTCTGTCCTTATTCAAATGATTTCGCATCGTTTTCTTGCGCATTTGATTTAAAAAATCAACAACTTATTCTAATAGAATCATTTCTCTTCTTCTTCTTTGTTTTTTTTTTTTTGTTTTTTTTGTTTTTTTTTTTTACATTTTTTTATCGTAATCATCCCAAATGAATAAGACGACGGGGGTAAAAACAAAAACAAAAATGAAATAGTTTAGCGATGTATTTATATCCGTTCGGGTCACGGGTCGAGTCACGCTCTTCTTGATATTTATTTATTATTTTTTAGTGGTGTATATATATATATTTTTTTTTTGTTTCCCTCGTTACCCACTTTCCCGCTCGTTTGATTTATGATGATTCTTCTTTTTTTTTTTTTTCCCCTCCAACTGGCGCGACTACACACGTTTAAAATATCCCAACATACTGCCGATTAATCCGGATGACTGCTGAATTTCAGTTTTCCCTTTTATTTTTTTGTTTTCGGTGGGATAACACACAGGCCCTTTTGCTAGTCGAGCCACGTTAAGTCTCTTTTCGTTTGGTGTGTGTGTGTGTGTGTGTGTGTGTGTGTGTGTGTGTGTGTGTTGGGGTTATGGCCGCGGTCAGTGGCTCCTGCTGCTGAGCTCGGGGTATATTTCCATTAGTTTGAACGACGGGAGGTCGGCACTACTGGCTGTTCTAGACTTTTGCTTGCAGACGGTACAGGGAAAAAAACAGAAGGGCGAAATCAGACAAAATGTGAAAGATAAATATTTCAAAAGAAATAAGAAAAAAGAAAATAGGAGAGGTGCAACTGTATCCCGAAATGGTGCCACGGCAATAATAATCGATTGTTTATTGATTCTCTTCCATGTTTTTGTTTTTTTTAATACATACTGTACGTGTGTAGTACATCGTCTTGAAAACCCCCGCGTTCTATGTAAAAATCAGATCGAAAAGCTTTCTGCTTTTTTTGTTTTTGTTTTTGTTTTCCCCTTTGCTGATCAGTTGCGACGGCCCATATTTCCCTATCGAGACGTACAAAGTATAAGCCAGACGTGATTGAATTTAAACAAATGCAATGGCCCAGTGAATACAGATGGGCCTATCATACCGATATGTGTGTATCTGTTTTTAACAAAATCCATTCCGATACATTCGCTGTGCCAAGTCTTAAGCGATTGATTTCTCGATAACAAAGGGAAGCCCCGCGTGTGTAAATTCGAGCTTTCGGATGCGGATAATGTAATGCAGTTATATATGAATTAGAAATAGAAAAGTCTTACGTTTTCTATACGATACTGTACGTCTGTCATGCCAAACAGTTCAAATATCGCGCGCATGCGCGGTCACTGGCACGCCGCCGTGTGGGGGGCCACGCCTCGTTTCAACGTCACGAAGCCACTGCCCTTTGCTGTTTTGTGTGAGGTGGGTTTGCTTAATTATTCAGCCGATGTTTCACGGTTCAAAAAAAAAAAAAAGAAACAATTGAAAAAAAAATAATCGAAAAGGATAAAAGCGAATGAACTTGGCTTGGAGGTCGTGTTGGGAAAGAAAATCTTGAGTGTCACACACAGGACAAAGCCACACTCACGCGGGACCACCCGGCTCTGCTTTAAGTATTGGCCCCGATAATCGGGTACCATTGCAAAATGAGATCTTAAAGAAAGAAATTAAACAATCAGTTTGTGGCAATGATCGGCTTCGTGACGTGCATTTCCTCTTTATCAATACACGCGATGCACAACCGTATCGACTTGTCGCTTTATACTTGAGTGGTGTACCAATTGGTTCCCATTTTCCAATCATCTTTTTCGAAAGGCGATGATTGTGAAGGAGGGGGGGGGGGGAACCCGAGTCGAGCAGTCGACAGAAATACCGTGAAAATGGCGGCCAAACAAGGTGGTAATTACTTTGGGCGACACAAAAGCATGTAGACCACGAATGTCTACCGTCCTCTTCTTTGCTCGTCGTTTTTATTTTATTTTATTTTTTTTTTTGAATGCTGCAGACATCGTCAGACGGCGGCAATTCAAATTGCCTCTCATTCCAATTTCCTTTTCTTTTCTTTTTTTTCAACTTTCTTACCTCACCCTCTTATTCCTTCTAGACTATGGATTTAATTCTATTTAAATTTACACACACACACACACACACAAAACACCCCCCCCCCCCCCCCCCCCCCCCCCCCAAACACAAGCGGACTTTTTTGAAGAAAAAAAAATAAAAAAAAGAACAACATCGCAGGTTTAAAAAAAAAACACGTTTTGCTTGGCCCTTTTGTTAGTATTTACACGTATTGGTTGACCTTGTTAACGCTCGGTTGGACCAATTAAGGCCTTTTGAATGCGGTGTGTGTGTGCCAGAGAACTGACGCATAGTGTCTATCCTGCACACACACACACACACACACACACACACACACACACAAAACGCCAAGCAAAAATTTGTGTTTTTCTATTCTTCTTTTTTCTTTTTTTTTTTTTTTTCGTTGTTTGGGGTATTTTTTTTTTTTTCTTATCTTTCCTTCTTTCGTTTTGATGTATTTTTTTTTTTTTTTTTTTTTTTTTGTTGTTGTCTGCGATAGCAGTTGGCAGTCGGTTTGTCCACCGTTCGGTTGACAAGTTCCAGTCGTGTGATTTTTCCAGTTCTAAAAAAGCCCTTCCCATTTATTTATTTTTTTTTCCCTTCTCTCCCCAAAAAAAAAAAACAGGAAAAAATCCATTTTTTTTTTCTTTCTTTATTAAGATTTTTTTATTATCATTGTTTGTTTGTCTCAAAGGGTGGGCCAAGCCTTTTATTTAATTTTTTTTTTTTTTCGAAATTTTTTCTCCATCGCATTTCATTTTTTTTTTTTTTTTTGTTTTCGCGTCCGCTCGTGTTGTTGGGGTTAGTAACTGTTGAACGACAGTCACGCCGCTTTAGCGGCTCGGTCGCCAACGCGGCCGACGCCCGCCGCAAGAGAACAAAAGAGCCGATAGATACAAACGATTAATTGATTTTTTTTTTTTTTTTTTCGTTTTTTATTCTTCTTCATCTTCTTTCAAAAGATCGCATTCATCTTTATTTTCGTGCGCAGCTTTGTTTTGTTTTTCACGAACGATTTCATTTTGATTTTGATTTCATTTTTTTTTTTTTTCTTCTCTCTTTCATTCTTTTGGGAACGGACATTCCAGCAGAGAACCGTTGGAGTTTTCCTTTGAATTTTTTTTTTTTTTTTTAGAATTATCTGAATTTCGAGTTGCCACAGATTTTTTTTTTTTTTTTTTTTTTTTTGGTTCGAAATAAGGTCACGCCATCTTTTCACGCGCCACTACGTTTTGGAATGGCGCTTCTGACATTGTGGAATTTAACCACTTTTTATACTTTGCTTACTTTATTTTTTATTTTTTATTTTTTTTTTGGAATTGAAGAATTTAGTTTTTATGACAACTTAATTTTTTTTTTTTTTTTTTTTTCAATTGGCACTCCAACTATTATTATGTAACAATGTTGACCATAGAGATAAAGGCATTCTCTTGCAATTAAACATTCGTTTTCATTGCTGGACGCCAATCGTTCGATAAATTTGCATATTGTATTCAAAATTCAAAAACTAAATGCATTTTTATATCCTTTTTGAAATGGAAAAAAAAAAAAAAAAACAGGTGAACCGGCCGTTGACGATGAAGAAAGAAGGAATCCAGACTCGTAACCGAAAGCTGTCGTCCAAATCCAAGAAGAAGAAGGGATCCATCTCGTCATCAGCTTCGGCTTCAGCTGGATGCCATTTGGGCAGTTTCCAGGATGTGATGTCCATGGGAGCTGGTAGCGCGCTGGACAAAGCAGCCGCAGCGGCCGCAGCTGCCGCCGCCGCCGGATTCCCGAGTTTCGCCGCTGCGGCAGCCGTCGCTTCGGCCGCCGGAGCTTCGTCGGCCATGTCGCACTACGCCGTCTACGCCGGCAACGGTCAGATGCATCACCCGGCTCATCATCATCCTCACATGAACCACTCGGCCGCTCAGATGGGCGGCTTCCATCACCACGGCAGTCCGTCTGGACCGCCTCCGGGTTCCATGGCCATCCACCACTCGATGGGCGGCATCTCCTCCTCCGCCCTCGGCTTGGGCTCTACCTTTAATTCAATGGTACGTTATCAAAATAGATTACCCGTCACGCTTCTATTTGCGTTCTTTCTTGAGTACTTTGATGGCTCCATTCTGAGCTCAATCGAAACACGATGATAACGAGCTACTCGACAGTAGCCATTCGTCCCATGTCGAATTTTCAGATGAGGGTGACGTAAAAAAAAAAAAAAAAAAAAAAAAAAAAAAAAAACATAGGGGCGTTTAAAAACATGGGAAATTAATTAAGGAGAAAAAAAAAAATAACATCTTGATATGGAAATGATTGAATCAAAAACATTAATCATTTTCTCTCTTGGATATAGGCTTCCTGGCGGACGGATTTCAGCACTTAAGAAAAAAACAATGAGGCAACTAGGTGAATCGAGGAATCCAGTTGGGACAACACGTCACCACACAAAAAAACTCCACCGTTCTCTCTCTCTCTCTCCCTCTCTTTTTTGTTTTGAAATCGAACATAATTCGCACATACGATTAATAATGTTTACTTTGTTCCACTATACACCTATACACCCCCGGATTCATCACGACACACACTCGTCCTTTTCTATATATATACAAAAAAATAATAATAATAATTTTTAGAGTAATAATAACAAGCATTATCGATTTGCGATGTCCTCTTTTTCCTCAACCTCCCCCCCCCCCCCCCTTCCTCCAACGCGCTATATAGACATGTGTATAATATAATTTTCAATTCATAGTCGGGAAATCAGAATCATTCATAACAAAAACGAGAAGATGAAATGAAACGAAGCCATATGTTATTTAGTGTTTGGCTGTTTAAAAAAAAAAAAAAAAAAAAAACAAGAAAAGGAAAGAAAAAAAAAACGTGTACATGTAAAAGCACATAGAGATGACAACAACAACAAAAATGAACGCGAAAGAAAAAAGAAAATCAAATTCAAAACATCAGCCGTTTAAATATATTCGAAAAACAAAAAAATAGAAAAGACATTTTTCTTTTGTTTCAAAGAAAAAAATTCATTTTCGGTCTGTAATTTTTTTTTTTTTTTTTTTTTTTTTTTTTTTTTTTAACTGTTCATTTGTATCTCTTCCAAAAGATTGATTTGTTTATTTACTTTGTTTTTATTTTATTTTTTGCTTCATTCTTTTTTTTTTTTTTTTTTTTTTGCTTTTCCACATACATCCTCGGTTACCCCCCCCCCCTTCACACATATACTATGATATATTCCATTTGTATACGTTATACCAAGGAACTAGCAGCATCGTCCCGAGAACTGCCGCGTACGCCCCCTCTCTCTTTCCCTTATACCCATCACTACTATATTATTATAATTATTATTAAATGAATAAAGCCACGTGTGTATGGATGTATCTCTGTGTGTACGAGTGTGCATATGTGTGTGTAATATAAACGTCAAGAGCTTATCGTTAGCGTACTGTCTTTAAATCCATCATTCGAAAATACATTCAATAATTGCAATGGTTCGGCGTTTGATTGAGTGAAAGGGCCCCATGCAATAAACAACCAGTTAAAAAGAAGGGGGGGGGGGGGGATGGAATTAAAGTCGACAGGATCGCGATCAAGTTGTGGACATTCCAAAAGAAAACCGCAACACAAAATCTCGCAATCTAATGGCAATTGACGCATGCGCGTTTCTATCGGCTCACGTGATTCCTTCGCGCTGCCGCGCCCTAATCGATTGCAAACGAAACGACGAAAGTTAATACTAGTACATGCAATTAACGTAGCAACTATACGTGGCTGATTAATAGACTACACACTTATGCGTATGCAGCACTCGATAGAGTCAGAACGTAAGTTGCGATCCACCAGCTTTCCCACGGCTTCATTCCCTCGTAGCAGCACCCAACAATAATTTATGCCTTTCTCTGCAAATGAACGTATTAATAAAACTAGGCAAATGACACGCAAAAAAAAAAAAAAAAAAAAAAGGGAGTGAACTCAACTAGGAGAGGACAACAAAAAAAAAAAAAAAAAACGTTGGTGACAAAAAAGAAAGCCCTCGTTAAAAGAATTATGTCAATTGTGAATGAGCCCTGGAAAAAAGAAAAGAAAAAAGGAAATTAGATTTACTCGTTTCAACATTCCTGTTGCTCGTTAGAATTGTTGATGTTGTTCTGCAGCTGTCCGAAAATCTGCATATGTATAGTTACGCACATGACATAATTCATTCATTTCCTTTTGTTCGTCTATAGTACAAACATGAAAAAGCGCAGCATTACGAAACGTCATCACCTGTTAAGTCCACTTGTCTCTTTGTTTATATATTCGACGACGACGACCCCAAAACCCAACCAAAAGATCAGATAACTCGGCCATCCGTGCGTCTGACTCGTTTCTATCTAGCTCCGTATGGAATGATGTCTGTATATCTGGCATTCTTGTATGCAAAATGCAACGACAATCGACACCGTCTGTATACATTAACTTTATCCCCATTCGATAGTTTTCGCTCAAGTTTTGTTAGCTGCGCCCAATCTCGCACGCATATATACAGTTGTGTGAAATGACAAACTGAAAGATGAAGAATGAAGCGATGGTGCGACAATGTAAATACACTTGTCCCTTTGGCTGTGTGTTTCATCGATAAGCATTCACATTATTGTTGTACTACATTTCCCCCCCCCCCCCATTTTTCGTGTACAGCAAATAGAAAATGGAGACGGCGCACTGCGGCGAAGACGCCGACAGTCCATTACTCGCCGTTTCAAAAAGATGACAATAAAAAGGACATTTTCCGAATAGATCGATGGGGTCGAAAAAAAAAAAAAAAAGAAGAACACTATACATCTATAGAAATGTGGGAAGAAAAGCGCAATGGGGGAAGTCGAACAGCAGCCAAAAATATGTGGTATTACCTCGTGCACAAGAATAACGTTTATAACGTTGACAATACAACACACAAGAGAGGCACCTCTTTCTTTTCTTTCGAAAAACGCCAACAAAAGAAAATCCATAGAATGTGAAATACACGTACGAATACAACACGCTCTGTATACACAAGGTGATTCTGTATAAAAGTGTCATTTTCAGTAACAGGTCTGGCGAGACTATCCTATTCAAATGCAAATGTCATCGAAAAATTCATTCTTCATTCGTTCTTCTATTTTTCTATGCAAACCAACCACGACCCGTGTTTTCTGACCTTTCCTTTTTTTTTTTTTTTTTTTTTTTTTTTTTTCAAAAACGAATGCGCATCTCGGGTATAAATTGGCTTCGAAATGGCGTACAACAACAACAAGGGTCACGTTGTTTAGTGGTAATGCAAATACAGGAAAATGGTTCGCACCATTTAACGCGCTACATGGCAACGCCATCGACCTGTCATCCTCTGCCATTCCATTTGCTCGCCCTTTTTTCTTTTTCTTTTTAATTTTCATTTGAACAATGGATTTTTGCAATTTGCTTCGCGTTCTGCACGTCCATTGTTTGTCCAGTTTGTTTCTTTATTTTTTTTTTTTTTCCCCCTCTCATCCGATATGGAAACAGGAACAAACGTGTGACACAAAGCGGGTCGCGACTGAATTAATAAATCTATTCTCCTCCATGCATCTTCTGGCATTTTAGATTTAAATTTATTCTTTTTTTTTTTTTTTTTTTTCGAAAAAGAAAAATGAAGCGAAGACGTGAATAATGGAGATTTTAAAAAAAGAAAGATGAATATAAACTGATTAAGAAAATCTGCCGTGTTTGGTGCGGTCCCGCGTCATCTTGCGGTTCATCATCGACGTTCAAAGGCAGGAGAGTTACGTTCAAACTTGATTCTAATCGACGTCCACGCTGTCGTGAATCGGGGAAAAAAAAAGGAAGGTGTTACACATTTATATTCACACCTTGTATAGGGCCAACTTTTTATTTCTTTCACGAATGGGGCAACTGTCGGCATTGAGAATGTTTCTTTTTATAAACTCCTATAACATCCTCGTGCAGATCTATAAACAGGGCGTGAGCAAGCCGACAACATTTTCGGCAAAAGATGAATGTTTTAGAGATACGAAACGCGCGCAACTTTCGATTGGAAAAAGAAGGAGAAAATACAATCTTTTAAATGTTTCAATCTAAACTCGTATTTTTCCGTCCTTTATACCAAAAAAACAAATAAATAAATAAATAAATAAAAATTAAAAAAAAGAAGTTAAACAATATCCCCGTTTTAATGTTGACCCAAAATGTAAGGCAAAAAACGGAAGGGATTATTTTCAAAGAAACTTCTTTTCTTTAACTTAACGGGTAGATTGAATGTCATTTGCCGCCGTTGTGACATGTCCTCCTTTCTGGCGTTTGACAAACAAAAATCAAAACACACACACACACACACGCACACACACAAAGCGCCGCATATATACTTATTATATATATGTATACATGCAGGGCGGCAACATAAAAATAGAAACACCATGTCGCCATAGTGGGCCGAAAAAAAAAAAAAGCGCGTCTGCAAGTGAAAAAGGACAGAAATTGTCATCGTCAAGAGAGCGTGTGCGTTATCTCTGCGGGTTTTTAGACGACGACAATATAAGAAAAAGAACTAGACGAAGAGGAGGGAGACACACACACACACACACACAAAAAAAGTATAGAACTTGTTATTGAAGACGGCGCCCAGAATCTTGTTCCTTGTGCCTTCTTCTTTTCTTTTTTTTTTTTTTTTTATATTTTTACTTGTCGCACCGACGCCGCTAACGTCGCTTCTTTTAAATCTTTCGTTCTACTTGTCCCTTTATATATATATATATATTTTTTTTTTTTTTTCTTATCTCATTCAAACCACACAGCCAAAGGAGAAATCCGACACGCAGTTTGGGTTTCCCCCCTTATTTTCTCCTTTATTTTGTGGTTGTTCCGCACTATACGCTATCTTTACTTGCCTCGTTTTCTTTTTCATCATTTCTTTTTCAATATCTAGTTGATGACTGCTCCCTGTATATAGCTTCCCCTTATAGAAGGCCGTCGTCTGGCTGGTGCGTGTCCGTCTTGCGGAATCCCGGCCCATTTTTGTGTTTCCAAACAAACACCGTGGCGCCACCATCGTGTGTATACACATCCCCCCTTAAAAAAAAAAAAAAAAAAAAGAGGAAAGAATAACAACATGACAACATCACAAGACTTGGGACACAAACGATATTTCTTCATCGTTCCGTTATAATTTTTCGAGCTTCGAGCTTTTTTATTTCTTTATTTTTTTTTTTTTTTTGAAGTTGCCATTTTCTTGTTTGTTATTTCCCCCCGCATTTTCTACTTGGCCTTTTTTCTTGAAGTCGATCTTAATGCGCTTCAAATTTTTATTTTTAATTTTTTTTTATATACTGTTCAACACAAGAAAGGGCCATAAGGAATTGTAGTCTATATTGGGCTCTATTATATTTCGTGCCGCAACGGGTGCGAGAATGACGACGCCAGCACTCGGCATGTCCAAACAAGTGCATCTGACGCCACACTGTCGCCATCAATTTTGCCTGTTTCTTTTTTTTTTTTTTTTATTATATATTCCACCGTTCATTCATATTTAACACGACGACCATGTAGCCATGCATCACAACAGGATGTTTCTTTTTTTAACGCGTGTACAATTACAGATTGAAAAGGAAAAATGAAGTGTCGGCCTAAACTCGCGCACCCGACGACGCGGATGAGTCAATTCTACCATTTCACGTATTGTTATACGTTATATACGCACTCAATTAACTCGATTGATCCTTTTCTGGCTAAGTTCTTTTTTTTTTTTTTTTTTTTGTTATGTTGTTGGATGGCGACTTGTGTTTGTTAGTTGTGACTTTCATTATCAACGTCTTAATCAAAACACGGCCCCCCCCCCCCAAAATGGATCGTGAATGATGTGAGTGGGAACGACGAAGAACGTCTCAAATTGTAGCGATTATAAAAGATATGTTAGCTATACAAAACAATAATAATAACAAAATAAAATGTGATGTCTCATTCATTTTAATAGCCATAATCGCACCTCTTTCTCCTATCCCCTCCCCCCACAATTTTGCCCACCGTTCTTTCCTGCGCCTATAGACGCGCGATTTTACTATTCTTCATCCCACCTTTGATTTCTTTTCCTTTCCATCCCGTGTGTACGTTTTGAAGTTGAATGACACCTAATTATCTATCGATTATCGCGCCCAATTTTTCTCGCCTACGTATTTTTTATTTCACTTTTACAAATTGCCTTTTTCCCCCACTTTTTTTTTTAAATTCAAATTTCAAAAACCCGGCATTATGTTGCGCTGTCCAATGGCTTCTTGTTTATCTCTTTTCTAATCATGACTCTGTGATTTTCATTCCGCAAAAGGATACTTTTCGCTGACCTCCACAATTGTTCGTCAGGTCCTCGTAATCAACACGCTCTAAATATTATTGCCCTATTAAATTTCGTTTTAGCGGTCCTATATTTCATCCCCCCCCTCCACCACACGTTGCCATCTCACATTTGATTTCTTTTTCTACATTTATTTTTCATCTTTGCGAAAGTATAGGGAAAAAAACGTTGGCCATCACAACTCTATTATTGTTGGAATGTTTCGTGATTGGTTGATACTATATTATGCTTCAAAATAAAAATAGGACAGCCAAAAAAATACAAAATGATGTTGAAAAATATAATAGACGCATAGAAAAGGCCATGGGTCCGGCTCGAGGCAGGTGGGCCGTTCGGACATTATCGTTCGGCCAGTTTTTTTTTTTTCTCAGTCGTTTATTTATTTATTTTTTTTTTTTTTTTTCACACGTTGGGCAAGTTAAACGGCGATAGCTATATAAAACATAAAAGCTTCTGATAGACACTCTGTATATAGACGAAGGGTTGAGTGGCAAAAGAAAGAGGCCCATCAATATAGACGAAATGATTTGCATCATCCAAAAACGGTGCCGTAACGAAATGCTTTGGGGAAAATAAGAAAGGGGCTCGCGGTTCTTATGTGTAACGACCGAGCCCACCACTGTGACGTTGATTGGGGGACTTCTAATACATTAAGTGCGTCTTATTGCCTTGTTGTACACATAGCCAATCGTTTGCCTCCCCTGAACTTGCCTATTAAAAAAAATACATAACAACAAACAACGGGGAATTTCGATGTTTTATTTTACTTTATTTTTTTTTTTTCTTTTCTTTTTCTTTCCCCCCTCGTGAAAAATGCAGCTATATATAGACGCCAAAACATTTCGTTTGCACTTAACGTGAAGTATGGCGTGGTACTCAATAAATCAATAGGGCCAACCAACGAGATATCGGGTCAATCGAGAATTCCACGTCTCGTCATTTCGTGTAGAGGGTCCAAAATATAAATAAAATAGGCATCCGAAAATCCTCAATTTTCTCGATAATGACGGCCAGAAAATAAATGTGAATTAAAGGGAGTTAAGTTCGAGAAGGACAACAACAACAGCAATAAAAAATTTTTTTTCGAAATTGATGAAAATCAAACCGCAATCGTTTTGTAAGAGTTATGGATTAAAAAAAAAAAATTGAGAGAATCGTAAAGCAAATGGAAAACATTTAAAAATAAATAGACATACTTGTCTAATTAAAAGGGGGGAACAAAAGCATATGTATCCTGCCGAGCTGGACAAGCGGAGGAGGAGACCGATTGTCGGACAGGCGATGGGGGATGGAGCGTGTGTCGCGCAGGCGGAGTCAGCCATCCGAAAAGCTGACTGATGAGGTGAGCGAAGTCACCGCCGGACAACAACAAAAAAAAGATGTATATAAAAATTTATTCGATGAAAGAGAGAAAGATGAACATCGAACACGAGGAAAAATCCAGCAAGAAAAAAAAAAAAACGACACACAAATCAAAAAATGTGGGAGAATACGAGTCAACCAAACAAGACGACAAGGGCAAAAAAAAAAAAAATATATAGAAATAAAAAAGAAAAATAAAGAGACACGTCCACGAAATGTCAAAAACAGTCAGCCAGTAGTGGCATAAGAAAGACAGAAGAGAGAGTAGCCCTCGACTCCCGCAGAGAGGCCATCAAAAGCCAATAGCTATGTACTATATAGTTGTTGTATATAACAGCTCGCGAAACATCACCCTCTATATAAGGTAACCCAAACGTTAGGCCTTTTACATGTTTAGGGAACCTGCCAAAGTTTATGGGGGAAAGACAAGGCAGCACAACAGAAATCGGATTTTTTTTTTTTTTTCTATCCACAGTGGGACGATCAATTAAGGTTAAGGGCGTGAGAAAAGATGGGCCCAACACGCCAACCCCCTACAACTACTACGACTACTGCCCCACACACACACACACACGTTAAACGAAGGGCAACTCATCAAACATTTAAAAACGACAGGAGAGCCCCCCCTCCGAAAAGAAAAAGGCAAGTAAAGCTCCCCCTTTTTTTTTTGGAACTGGTATAGGTCTACGATACCTTCCATGACGTACGTGTTTATACCTTTTTTTTTTTTTTAACTTTCCTTTTTTTTTTTTTTTGCTAGTTGGACTAAACAACAGCAAGATGGGAAAAAAAAAGAGAAGGAAAGAAGACAATCTTCTTCGAATGCATAGCACATGTATATTATAACCTCCCGTTGTTCCAGCCCACCCCCGTGCTTGCTGTGCTTCTGCTCTAGCTCCCTTTGGCTACCTATAAGGTAGGCAAGCTCGGCCAGAGGTCCCCCTTTTTCTTCCCTCTTCAAAGTCTCTCTGTTTTGAATTTTTTTTTTTTTTTTTTTTTTTTTTTTGCTCTTTTTCGCTGCGGAATTTCCATTAAAAATGGAAGAGAAAAAAAAAATGTCTTGTTTTCTTCCCCTCTTTCTTTTTTCTTTCATTTTTATTGCTATATACTTTGAAGACTGCACGCTGGTGTATCTGTGCCCCCCCCCCCCCCTCAAAGAAGAAAAAAAAATGGACGACCTGTTTTGCAAATGTCGTTCTTTCTGCTACTACACGATGGGCAAAGGTGAGAAGGGGCGACATTTTTTTTTTTTTTTGTTTCGTTTGCCAATACTATGTGTCTCGCATGTATATTACCCCCACGAGGCAAACCATCCATCATTCAGGAAAAAAAAAAAAAAAAAAGGGGGGAGCTCTGGCCCTTTTTTTTTTTATTTTTATAGTACGGTCATTAATCCCCCCTGCGCTTAACTACCGCTGATGAATCATCATTTCGGATAAGTGCGCCGTCTACCTCAATACCTGGGCCCCGTGTCTCAAGAATGTTGTTCGGTTCTCTCCAAACTGTTGGAATGCGTCGCTTTATGATGTTGGCTAACGTTTTCCAAAACATTTAACGTCGTCTATATAGCAGTCGAACTCACAAATGGTTTCGTATTGCCAAACAACAACTTTTCCTTTTTGCAATGGCGTATTCTTTATAGATATATATTTTTTTTTACAGACAAACTGAAATGACTGGCGACCCTTTGGCTAGTAAAAAAAAAAAAAAAAGAAACCAAACAATCACAAAATACAAACGTTTTTATGAAAATATTTGGTTTTTCTTTTCTTTAACTTGAATGGCCCTTTCGAAATGAACAAGCTAACCGTTTTCACGAACGAAACTGGTAAAAAACACACACACACACACGCAAACAGCTACATAAAGAAAAGAAAATGAAGAGACAGGTGCCAAATTATCCAATATTCCAAAAGCGAAATACTCCAAATGAATGGGGAAAACAAAAACAAAAACAAAAAATATGTGAGGGCCAACATCCCAGCCAGCGCGTATATACAGCACAAACATCGGCCTGATTGGATTGAGCATCCCCCCGTGTTTTTTCAAAAACCTGCCGCCTCATTAGTCGGCTGCAATTTCTTTTTTTTTTTCGCCCCCAACAGTCGAACACGCATCACATGATTGTTGGTCAAAACCCGCTATTGTGTGTACATATAGTAATACAAAAAAAAAAAACTATTTATTTATTTTAGTTTTCTTTTTTTTTTTTTTTCCTTTTCCATTTCGCATGAAGTCAATTCGCAGGTGCCCCGTTGTCGGCGCGCTCATCGATTGGGTCGTGGAGGTGCTAGAAAACAAACTGGAAAAACATTTTTTTTAAACCGGCGCTCGGGCTAACAGTTGCATGGCGGATAGCGGCGTCGTTGATGATGAATTGCTCTTAATCACACGTTGCGACCGGCTAACAAGGTTTTTTTTTTTTTTTCCTCTACCGCTTGACCCTCTCTCATCGTGTGAATGGGGATAGACCTGGGATAGACAAAAAAAAAAAAAAACCACAAGTCTATACAGACAGAGGAGCAAAATAACGAATTAAAAAAACAAACTGACCGTTCTTCTTCTTCTGTGGGCGGTACGCCCACTAAACGGCATATACCCCGCCGGGTAGAGTACCCATCATCATCAAATAGCAATGTTTTTGAATCACCTTATTTCTTCTTTTTCTCTCTTTTTTTTATAGTTTTTTTTTTTTTTTTCGTTTCTCATTGGTTTTGACGTGTGTTTGTTTAAAAAAAAAAAAAAAAAACTCGGAAAAATAGAAACGATGCGGCGAAAATTGAACTCAATTTTTTTTTAAATTAAATCTCTTTCTCTCTTTTTATTATTCTTAAAGTGCAATCCAAATTTCCGAGACCAAGAACGATTTTTTTCTCAGCCTGTAGAAATATGTGTGCTCTGCATAACACAGCCTGTGAGGATGGCCTTTCGAGAGCAGCCCCCATATCTTTAGCTTTATGTCGAGGATTATATAGCCGTAAGGTGAAGGGCTATTCCCTAAAAACCAATTGATTTACATATCAAAAGATGGTGGTGGAATGCTATACGATCACTGTGCGTGGCATTGGCTCCTACATATGAAAAGAATGGGGAAAACAAGGAAGACACGAAGAGAAAGAGGGCGAAAGCGAGATACATGTATTATAGAAAAAAAAAAAGAAAATGATAATCTTACACTCACTAGAAGTGTAAAAGCGCCCCCTTTTTGTTGCTCTGCTCGTGTTTGCATATGTGTGTGCGTGTTGGGCGGGGTGTCCGGTTATTTCCACGTCTATTTTCCCGCATTTTTCCCCACCATTTCACAACGGTCACGAAGATTCAAAAAGAAAAACCAGAAACACGATGGACATTTTTACCCATCGATACGGATAGATATCAATAAATTCAACTACGATCTATTAATATAAAACACGCATGCTGGTGGGCCGAATTCTTCGCTGGCTTGTTGCCTGTTCACCGTTCAACAATAGAAACAGAGAAGAGGGCAAGAAGAAAAGAAAGATTTATCATGTTTGAGAATAGTAAGAGTGGGGGCATAACAAAAACAAACACACGGGACTAACAATGCCACTCTTATACTTTACGGTTTGATTCCTTGTGTATTTCTCGCTGTTCCCTTTTTTTTCCCTGTTTTTTCATGTGTATTTTTTTAATGTTATTGTTGCGTTTGTCCCAAACCAGATTCAAAGAAATATGAAGGGAAAATAGTAGGAGAAAGACAGACGTTTAATTGACCCTTTTTTTTTTTTCTCCAATTCAAACTTGGATGCATTTGTCGCATTCCGGAGATCTTCTTGGACTCTCTTTGACAGTCCAGTGCAATTGGAAAGAGAGAGAGAGCTCATTAGTATTTTTACGCCATAATGGTTCTAACAACCAAACAACCTAAATTTCCGAAATTGAAATCATCGAGAGTGAATTTAATTGCAATTTTGTCCGGTGGATGTAGCCCTTAAGTTCAATAGCCCGCTTCATTCTTCTTACCCCCCTCTAATGGAAGCGCATAATTTAGCCATTCATTAAACAAAAAACAAAAAAAATAAAGAGGGCAGGTTATTATACGCGGCCAGTATATATACGTATATATATATATATATATATATATATATACACGCCGGTACTTATACAATACGCACCAACAGCCGTGGGGGGGGGGGGCCATCTGCGCCTCGTAATCCATTGTAATCCTTTCGCGATGACCTGGAATATGTACACATATATAAAACGAATAGATTCCGTAAATGAACACGGGACTTTAGTTAGAAAAAGAAAAAAAATTAGGCGATTAATATATGAAACAGCTCTCTTCCTGCTGCGGTTAATGGTATGCCGCGTACGCGCGCTATATAGCTGTTATTCTTTATTTATTGAATGTGCTGCGTTTTTATTCCGTGCATAGCGAACGCTTGTGCGATGGCCACTTATGAGTTAAATGGTGGAAAAAAAAGAGAAAGATTAGGGTTTTTTTTTTTTGTATATTACTTTTATGCGTTAAATATTAGACTTGCGCGCGTTCTATGGCCGGGCCATTTTGCAGCTCGTTACGAAGCAATGTGTTTATATACATTTTTTTTTTTTTTTTTGGATGGGTGTGTTGCAGCAGCAGGTTTTTTTATTTTTTTTTATTGGGGCCTTGCAGCGACGCAAGCGCGCACTCTGTACGGGTGACTTATATGTCAAGTCGTCTCTTTTCTGGCTCATTAAATATTCAACGCAGGTGCGCTGCTGTTCATTGTTCCTTCTCTCTTTTCCCATCTCACTTCTTTTGTTTTAAGTATTAATTTTTTTTTTTAATTCCATTTTCTCTTTTTCTCTTCGTTTTTGTTTTTGTTTTTTGTTGCTTTACGTGTTTCTCACGAACAGGACAAAGAAGAAGAAAAAAAGTCTATGGAAAGCCATGGGATACGACATATATTGCAAGCGTTGATAAAAACAAAAGCCAAACACACCGAACAACTCGAACGATTTTCATCGGCGATCCTGTCGCATTGATAATTGCATCTGCTGGACAAGAACCTCGTGAGAAATCACGAGAAGTTGGTCAAACAATCAAACGAAAAAAAAAAAAACAATCATTCGAATAGCGGGAATTTCGTAGGGAAACAAAATGCCCTCGCCAAGTGAGGAAATAGATATATGCAAAAGTAAAAGCGCTACAAGAGAAAAGAAAAAAACAAATGATAATAAGCCCAACGTCATTAATCTGTCGAACCGCAAGGCGCTGCAGCGGCACCTGCTCGATTACAAAATTCACTAATGAACTTGAATAGTTGCATGGATAATTAAAGCCGCGTCTATGTAGGCCTATAGCCTCCACATAACAAGTTGGAGGCAGACTAGGGTGGTGCATTCCCGCGATCGTCGATTCTCTATATTTTTGTTTTTTTTCCCCTTTCTATGACCTGTTAGAAAAAGCTGCGGCCGCATAAAAATCCAAACAGCCTGGACAACACCAGAGAAAGCCAACCAAACGATCTAATACATCGTTTTAATCAGGACCCGCCGGGTCGGCCGCCATAACGAACGGTGCACTGCATCCAATAAATACACGGAAAATTATTCATGCACACCAAACACACACACACAAAAAAAATTCCATGAAAAATTTGGTTGTAAATTTTGGATTGCATCATCTGACGTGCACGTTACGAAGACCCAACAAAATACGAACACACATGTCATTATCAAATGCCCACGTTAAAAAAATGCATTTCTTTCAAATGTCAATTGAATTTTCAATCATCATTTTTTTTTTTTTGGGAGCGTCAAAAATCATCGCGTGGTGGACGGTGATCTTTCTTTCGGCCATCCTCACAGTTTGCTAGTGGCGGTGATGATGAAGGATGAATAGAAAAAGAAAAAGAGGGGGGGGGGAGAGAGATGAAGATTAACCGCAATGTTTGTCTTGTGTGTATACACAGCATTCAACAGCCATAAATTACGCTGCGTGTGTGTCTATGTAAGCCATAAGAGAAAGAGAAAATGCCATAAGAACAGTTGAGGGAGGGAAACCCTCTCGATCAGAAGAACACGACCACGCCTACCAGTGCCTCCTCCTCTTCGAGCCATGATGAACACACTCCATCTCTCTCTCTCTCTCTCTCTCTCTCTCTCTCTCTTTTGGATCCTTTCTTCTTCTTCTTCTCTTTTTATTTCTAGCGCGTTCTTCTCCTTTTCTTTTTTTTTATGACTCTATACTTTCTATGTACACTCACACGGGCCTATTTGACTGGCTAAAGTTTCGTTTGAAACGAAGGCAAGGCACAGAGCCAACGGAGGTGTTGTAAGTCACGAAGGCTGCACGAGTAAAGTGGACGAAATAGGAACTGGCGTGACACCGAGTCCATTGCTAAAGCGTCTTTACGTGCAGCGTGCAGACAAGTCAGAAAATTAATGTTGAAAGAGGGGTTTAATAAAAAAAAAAAAAAAACGAAATGAAAAATTGGGGATGATGAAGAATGACGAAAAATAAATAGGAATAAAACGAAGAGCGAAGGAGAGAGGCGAGCAAAAGAAAAAAGAGCTGCGAGCAGTTTGTGTGCTCGCTCGGACGGCATTCGATCAAGCGTAATGGACGGGCAACGACGTTCTAATGACAGCCTCGTTCCAATTGGATTATTATTGATACATTTCATCATTGAAATGGACCGGCCGTTTTTGACTTTCGTTTGCTCTTCGGCCAACACGGCGCGCACGCAGTCGCTTTACAATTCGAAACGCAACGGACGGGACAACTAAGAGGCGAGAGCAACAGTCACGAACAGGTATTAACGTGAAATTAACCATTGTTTCCCACACCCAACATCAAGGCCAACAGCAACTTAAAAAAGCCCTCGATATGTACACACACACACACACACACAGGGGGCAAAACCTATCCAAGTTATAATCATCTCTGACGTGCCAGCCTTCCTCTTCAATTTCGTTTTCTTCATTTTCCCTTGTGAATGCCATTTGTTCATCAATGAGTAAACAAGAAATAAACCCCCTCAAAAATAAAAAAAAAAATGAAAGAAAAAATCGTCTAGTCTTCCTTTTAAATATTTCCAGTCTAATTTTTAACTATCTCTGTGTTACCATTTGAATATAGGCCTAATAAAAACGGCGTAATTAATTATTAATCACGTATAGCAATCGAAAATGTTCTAATCTCACAATAACAAAACTAAAAAAAAAAAAAAAAAAAAAGATACAAACGGGATGGATATCATGTTAACAGCTCTATGAATCCAAACTTGTGTCACGTAAACGTGTCGAACGGGTATATATAGATAGTGCGTACTTATCGCCCGTGTTTCTTCACGGAGATGCGCGCGCGCGCTCCAATTAACTCGAGAGCCCGGGCTAATAATTGGCGACTGGCCGCCCCTTAAAAAATCTTATCGAGAGAAAGGCGAGGCGAAGCGATCTACAAACTAGATGATTCTATAACCTGCTGGTCGAAATCTAATCAAGCCCGGTGAAAGAAAAGGAGGAGCAAGACGGGCTTTATACGAAATGAGAAAGCAACAAAGAAAAGAAGTGTTGTTTTGCTTTTCTCTCTCTTTTTTCTTTTTGAATGTTTCACTTGTGTTCCTTTTTTTTTGTTATTTTGTTTTGTTTATTTATTTACTCCTTTTTTTTTCCTGTTTCCTTTTTGTCTTTTCTCATTCCTACTCGATCGTCCCGACGCGCCGGCGATGGTGTAATGATATGCAAAGTTGCGGTCCATTCTTTAACGCGCGGGATTGCCGAACACAACATACACACACAACAGCACGGTCTCTATCTTTTTTTTTTTTCTTTCCCCTCCAATTCCTTTTTCTTTTTTTCCTCATTTTTTGAAAAATATTTTTCTCGGTCGTTCTCCTTTCTTTTTACTTCCATTTGTTTTTCTTTCTGGAAATTCTGCGCGCACGACGAACGTTGCCGGCGCGCGGAACGTGCTCTTATAACAATCACGACAAGCTCTTTATTATTATTATCATTTCTGCCTCCCTTCCAGCACTACCGGCTCTTGCGCAGTCCATCTATTTTAATTTCTCTACTTATCTATTCTTTCGTTCTCTTTGGGAAAAAAAAGGATGGAAGTAAAGAGGTGCTGGGTCTTGTTATTCGCTCCGTTTGCTGTGAGGGCTGTTAGTTGTTAGAGACTTTGAGAACAATGTCCTCGTATAATACAGTTGGCTTGTTCTTTATTCTTTTTTTTTTTTTTTTTTTTTTCTTTTTCTTTTCTTCCCCTGCCGTCAAGAAAGCACGGCTTGTTCATTATTCAAACGACCGGCACGTTTCTTGTTTCTTTCTTCTTCTTCATCACAAAAGCACACACACGCAACACTTACCCAAGTCCCAATAGCTGCTTTATTCGGCCATGGCGATGGGGACTTGATGTCTTGACCACATCAAGACAAAACACGAAAAACAAGTAAGACAAAAAAAAAAACAAAAAAAAAAAAAAGAAGGAGATTTAAAAATTATGAAGAAAGTCGAGACATTTTTTGGTGCCAAAGTGTAGATGAATTATTTTCTAGTAGGGACGACATTCTTCAGCATGTCATTTCAAACCGACCCTATCTCTTTGTCTTTTTTTTCTTCTTCATCATCATCAATTGCTGCCTAGCGCTGCTCTTTTGATTTCAACCGTCTTTCCCTTTGTTTTTTTTGTCCACAACTCGAGCGCATGCGTATGTGTGTCCAGCGCACGTATGAACACGACAGTCATCAAAAACACGGGCAAAAAAACAAAAAACAAACTGAAGATGCATCGAGTCGGGCGGACGTTGCAATGGTCCTGTCTAAGCGCCATCGTTAGCCAATCGATCACGATCGTAAAGCTGAAAAAAAAAAAGAAAAGCAAGAGAACAAGAAGAAGAAGGGAAAAAAAAAGAAAAAGAGGTTTTTTTTTTCGAATGAGGTGACGTTAGTGGGCGTTACAAAGACAACAGGAAGGTTGGAATAGAGCGAGAAAGAAAATTGGGTTCGATCTCTCAGTCAAAGCATAAAGAAGGATGTCGTGCTACGGATCGTAGCGTTAGATATAACAACAACAACAACACAAAAAAAAAAAGGAAAACAATGAAAATAAGCAGAAAAACAGGGAGGAGGGGTGGAGGGGTGGAGAAATAAGGTAACAAGGAAACAAGTTCGAAAAACCCCGGCGACATTCTACGCTCTGGCTCTCCTGGCCATCATCGATCATCGTGCAACTTGCACATGACCACACACACCAACATATAGCGCTATATATATATACAACTATATATATATATATACTTCTGTAGGCTATAGTACGAGGACTTGCAGCGTGACATCTATGCCTTCTGTCTCTCTCTCTCTCTCTCTCCCTTTTCTGTCTTTTTCTTTTCTACCTTGTTCGTTCTCTGCCTTTTTTTTTAGATGTTTATCTCACCTGGCCACAGAATTGTACGCACTCTCCACGCCATCGTCGCACGCCCTCTCGAAGACTATGTGCCTGATGTCAGTTCTCTTTCCGTTTCTCTCCGTTTTCTCTTTATTTTTATTTCTTTTTTCATAAATCTATTTTTTTTTTAAAGGACTCCAGCGACCAACAGCAGCTCGCGTTGGCCAAGCGAGAGAATAAACCGTCGAAGCGATGTCTTTTTTTTTTCTTCGTGTTCTCTTCTCCGTGAAAGAAAACAAGCCAACAGCCAACAGCTTGCGCGCATAAAAGCAGAATTTTTTTTAGATAGAGAACCAAACAGGTTATGTTTTTTTGTTTGTTTCTGTTCTTCGAAGACCACCTCCCTGTCATTTGAATACGCGTTCACCGTATAGCCTCTCTCTCTCTCTATGCGTCATGTATTTTTTTTTTTTTTTTTGTGTGTGCGTGTGTTTGTATCCCATTTTTTTTAACGATTATTTTTAACTGCGTGCCCGATGTCAACTCGACAGTCTGCGATTAACTCCGCCAAAAAAGTTTAGCAATACACATCTTCTCTGAGTTTTTTTTTTTTGTTTTTTTTTTAAAGTTACCCTCCCAACGCATTTTACCTGTAGAATGTTAGCGCTTATCGAAGGGACACATGGAGGCCCTTTTGCGTTGATGTGTCTAACAGCAGTCTGGCCGTCACCAGCCGTCCCTCGTAGTGGCGCTACTTTGGCAATGCCAAAATGGACTATACCAAAGTAAAAGGAAACATTTCATCTTTGTCTCGTTTTGTTGGAAAACAAGGAAAAAATATATATATACATATAAGAAAATTTAAAAAATATATACGATGGTGCGTGGAGGGGAAGACCTGGGGATGACAGTGTGTTGTGAGAAAGAGAGAACCTGTCTAGTCAACTGTCCGTTTCCTGTTTTTCTTAATGATCTAGCAAAGAGCGAGCAAGCAAAAAAGAAACAAAAAAAAAAAAAAAAAAAAGATAGAAAAGTGTCGTTGTTTCTCAACTTACGGTCCAGCAGCCTTGACAAGCCAATCTGGACAAGTGAGCAGCCCGGGCTATTCCGTGCCAGTGGCTTTGCAGCAGCAGGTCAAAATTGAGAAGGAAATATATTTTTTTTTTTTAACAGAAATAAAATAAATAAAAATGAAAATGAGAAAATCAATGAAAAAAACACAACGAAGTGAAAAAAAAAAGAAGGAATAAAAGTTTATGTGTGTAGGGAGAGAAAAAAATGGCGTACAACACGCAAACACGACACAGGTAGAGGAAAAAATAGGCGCTGCCACCGATAGAGCCTTACTGTTTGACTCTTTTAATGGCCGAAACGAGAAAAAAACAGACAAAAAAAAACAAAAAACAGAATGTCACGCAAAGGTAGAAGTTGAAACAATCGAGGAAGCCGCCCTCATTATCTCCAAGCAAAAGGAAACCAACCGGAACTCGTTTTTTTTTTCTTTTCAATTTCTTCTTCGCCCCTTTTTTTTTAATTTTGTCATTCGTGTCCTTCTTTGGCTTTGTTTATAATAAGCCTGATAAAATTCCTTTTATTTTCCTTATTAATGGCGAACTATTTGAGTCTCCATCTTTTGTCAGAAAATTCATTCTTTCACTCACAATCTTACAAGTGTTAGGAGAACAGTATTTTATTGCTTGGTCTTCACAATAACATTATAGCGAAAAAATTAAAAAAATACACATGTTCACTACTTGCATTCGGCTTTCATTATTAATTATTATTTGTTTATCTGTTCGTTGTTTCGACGTTCATTTGTTAGAGGAGCGAATTATATTCCGTTCCTTAGCCGTTTTCGTTTTTTTAAAGGTACAAGTTAGTGTTCCAATCAAGCTATGCTAATGCAATATTGATTATGCTTTCTTGCTTTTTTTTTTCCTGAGCTATTGATGTGGTTATGTTTGTTGTTTTTCTCTCTACTGTTAGTTTTATCTCACTACTCACTTTTTTTTTCCCCTCTATCTCTTTTTTTCCAATTACTTGTAATTGCGGCTCGTTACCACTCCGGCGCCAGTATTGCCTACCAACCGGCCATCTCTACGGTATGTAGACCTAGTGAATGTATAGAGAGCTATACGAAAAGTAGAGAAACCGCTGGGCAATATAGAGTGAGAGAAGAAAAAATCCATTAGGTCTGTATAGGCCTATACTATGTCTACCGTCTTTTAGCCTATCTGTTCCTCTTTAATGCTCACACATTCTTATACGTTCAACCATGCCTAGGCATATATACTCGCTTTCTTCTGTTCTGTTAAAGACCTGCCAAAAGAACAAGGCCCCAAAAGGGAAAAAAAAAAGGAGAATGATGTCGTGCTAGAGACCTACTCTGCGACGGATAGAAGAGCAGTTTTATGCAGGGCTGCAGGTAATCAGACACGGCGCCCTAGTCAATTGTTTAGTTCGGCTGCTGGCTATAGTGATGTTGTCTGAGAGCTTTTTTCTTCCCTCTGACTCGCGAAAAAAAAAGGGGCAACATAAATAACCGTAAAAATAAAAAATATGTGTATAAATCGGGGCTCGTTGGTCAAAATGAGCAAGAGACAGTTGACCCCCCCCCCCCCCCAGCAGCCCAATCGAATGTGCCCCACGCCTATTGTCCTAGCTTTTCTTTTCTTTTGAAGTAAAACAAATCCTTTTAACGACCCGCAGGTATAAATGGCAACAGCACTGAACTTGCACAATTACCTTTCTATGTGAGCCAATACCCCATCGCACAATCAATTCGAAACGACAAAAGTTAAGTTCTTAATGGCGAAATCTCAAGCAATTGTCTGACATGCATTAAACGTTAGTACTTTTGTAATTCTGTTTTTAATGGGAAAAAGAGGGTGATAACCTATTAAAGTAAAGAAATGCTTAGCCATACTGTAGTTTTCATCTCCTTGGCTCCATTTACCACAGCCCAATATTTCATTAAGTTTTTTTTTGTTTTCTTAAATTTTCCTGCTCTTTTTTTTCGGTTCTTTAACAAGAAGAAAATGGAGCGCCGTGTTGCATCCCACCTTTTGACATATGGAGGTGGAGGAAAGAGAATTCATAACGATTGTCTACGCCTCTTCATCACGATGCGCTAAGTGGGCTCCGGCTGCGGCCGCGCGCTTGTCTGGCAACCATTTCGCCGGACGTTTCGGAACGGACGATGAGACGAGCCAAACTCTCGAAGCGAAAACATTTTTGTGTGTGTGGATGACAGAACCGTTTGGTACCACCTCTTCTTTCCCATGATTTCTCTTCAAAATTCCGAAACCATTTCAGTTCTCAAGCGAAACAATCTCCAAACACACGAAATAAATAAAAACCAAATCATTTCCATTACGATAATTTGCCTTGGCGTTACACTCATTTTTTTTTTTAAAGGTATGTCGATCTCACCTATTAAAGCAATCAGGGTTACACGTGTCCATATACAAGAGAAGAAAGAAAAAAAAATCCCAAAACAGACAAGATTAAAAAGAAAATAAATATTTAAAAAAGAAAAAGGGGAGAAGTATGCTTGTTTAAAGAGTCGTAAAACAATCTGTACGATAGGAGATCAATCAACTCAATATGCATCGCGCTTGATGAAGCTACACATCTTTTTTGAAGTTTCTTACATGCCGTATATAGCTATGGCAGTTTCGTATATATTTATTTCTCTTTCGGTTATCAGGTGTGGGTCTCTACGATCTAATCAATTATGGCCGCGCGAGCGCGCGTGTGTGCGTGTGTTTTCGACTGGCCGAAGAAACGTTGCGACTGGCACGGCAGAGAGAGAGAGAGAATGAGAAGAAAAAAATAAAATAAAATAAAAACGAGAACGAAGAAACTTGAAACCTCGATGAGAAACCGATTGGAGCGCTCGATTTCTCTGGAAACTGCTGCCGCGTATTACGAACGCTTTAGATTTGTCGTCTTCCTTTTCTCGTTGCCTCTGAACGTGCATCTTCATCGTAGTGACAATGCCTCCAGCTCATATAATAAGCCTTCTTTCTCCCCTTTTTCTTTTTCTTGTCTCTCATCTTTTGCCTCTCTTCGTTGCTTTTTCTTTTCCACTTCGCGCCCGATTGTTCTTTCCTTCTTCCTTTTTTTTCTTTTTATCTCGACATGACACTCCCAAGCAGCTCCATAGACGGACGACTCTATCGCTGGCACGCCGTCCATCTACCAGCCGTGTAGGTTGACGCAATCCGATTGTCTTCGCTTGGCCAGCACGATGTGTTGAGAAACGGATAAAGATTCATGACACCAAAGCACAAGGAGGCACGCACGAATTAAATAGGGGAAACATTTCACACCGGAAATTTAGATGAAAGCCACGACTATCGTTACAAAGACGAAGTTTTTTTAGTGTAACAAAAATGAGGTGATTTGCGGCTGGTTGCGGATGCTATTTTGTACTGGGCAAAGGGAGCTAAAAGGCGAAACGATGCAATTTTGCTATCAAGTGTATTGTACAGTTGAATCACGTGAGAGAAACAGAGAAAATGAAGTCAAATCGCAATGAGGTTGCGATCTAGCTGAGGTTGAAATCGTAGAAGTTTGGCATATTCAGTCAACAAGTACCGCCAATAACACTCGACGTCACTCATTTTCAAATGGTTCCAGATCAGCTCATACCCTCTAGCGGCGATGCGTGAAACTAGATCGTCGTTTTCCTGCGCAAAGCGGACGAGCCGCAATAAATCACGTTGCGTTGCGCTACTCGGCACTGGAATGTAATGTACCCACGGTTTCAGTGCTGGATAGAAGAATTCAATCCAGTCATCACCAACGTGAAATACGAGCGATTTGCACAGGAAGAGATGCTTGAAGCGGAAGCTAGCGGCAACACCTCTGTAGTTGAACAAGTACTTATAGGAGCAATGATCTTCTAAACTGACTTCTTTAGCCGGCGCAGCACCAAGAGTGTCCTAAACATGCGAAAATATAATAGTCATATTCTTTTATAAAAGTATATCCAATGGGATATGGAAATTAATTTGAACAAAAGAAATTAAGCAAATTCATGGTAGCTACATACCGCATCTGATTTCCAGGCCTGATTTTTCGTATATTGAGCGTCGATCAAATCTGGCCTTTCACGCGAGAGTAAAATCAATGGGTCTCTCTCCGAGCTAGTTCTTGATCCTCGGAAAAACGCCTGTGATTTCTTCTCATTCCAAGGATACATGGCAGCCATTTTATCAATTGATATCCTGTGCTGATCCCAGCGTCCCAAGCCTCTGGGATACAGACTTATAGCTGGACCTCCTTCCCAAAAAGTCCAAGCAGGATACATTATGTCAAGATAATCTTTCGTCTGTCAAATACAAGGAGTATTTATACATGTATTTTTCATTAATACAATACCCTTAATTCCTATAAACTTAACAGCACCTTGCTAAATGAAAATACTGGTGAAAGTTCCCCGAAATGACGACTAACTTGGGGCCAATCCCTGCTATTAATGATCAGTTCCATATCTGGCAAATCTTTTATGATTTTAAGTATAAAGTACTCAACGCCTGAACATCGGGAGGGGAACAGGCAATGAGGTTCGCGGTAAAGTTTGTGGCCAATGATTTGGTACTTCGTACCTCTATTTATTAAAGAGAAAAAGAAAATGTTTATGAATTTAAAAAAAAATACATACAGAACCCTAGCTATGTTTTAAAATATCGTGCTGACAACACAAACATAAGCTTTCATATGGCTATTATGAAACACTGTTACCTGACCTATGGCCACACTGGTAATGGTTCTAGTTCAATATTCTGCCAACAGCCAATTTTAATACACGATAAAAATTCATGGCACACATGTTCAAAGAGCAGTTGTTTACATTAAACATTGAATAAATTTACCTGTCTTTTGCATTGTCAAGCATAATCTTTGTTATTCCAGTATGTTGAAACACTTTTAAATCTTCGTCAACAACAGGAGTAATGCAGGAGCAGTTTTGAAAGAGACATGGTTTATAGTCAGCCGATGCCTTAGATATTAGTTCTGTGAATTCACTCCACTTTTCACTGATTTCTGCAGGATTTGCAAAACAAATAAGGGATTACAGTTTTTAAAATTAACTAATGGTTGCATTTGGTTGGAAAGGGCAAATAGAAATTAAGACATATCCAATGAATACATTTTTCTTTAAAAATATGATTTGCCTAGCTACCCATGTCATTACCGTGAAAATCAAACTTTTCGTCTTCATTCTGTTTGCAATCATCTTCTTTGAAGCAATATCCGTTTCCTTTTGAGACACATCTTACTACTCCTAGTTTGGAAATAAGTAACAAAATAAAGATCTGGACGATTGAGTTAAAGTAAGTAATCATTTTGAAACGAACATTCCATTGCTTTCAAAAATCTCCATGAAATTTTGTTTCTGCAATTCTGCTACGTTGCAAGATGTATTTACGGGATCATCAAAACATGACCTACATACAAAGTTTACGAAATAGAAGTTTGAGCAGGGTGGGTTTGAATAGAATATTGGGTTCAGTAGAATATTTGGTTTTATAAGTATGAGTTTGTAGGAGATTTACATGCTGTTTTATAATAAATGAACTATACGAAAAACTATTCATCAACTAACACTAATGAAGGTTTCATGAATGGAGCCATGGAAGGCTCGTTCGGTGGCTGAGTGCCTTGCTCACGCCTCACGCTGTGGCGAGAATCACCAACACTAGAATCGAAAAAAATCGGTATCAACTAATGATGTATCGCCTTATCGATATCCCAATCTATTTACCAGCGGAAGACGTAGCAGACGATGGTACTTCTTCCCTTTAATCTTTCTGGTTATAAGTTTCGCCCGTCTGGTGTTATTTACAATTTGTGGCCAGCTTAAGTAATTGTGAAGTTGTATTCGGGAAAAAAAGTTGTCATGTTCTCATTGGGGAAAAAATCTAATCCTGCCTCCGAATCGAAATCGAATGAACCTGTTGCAGGCGTGAAAGCAAAAAACCTTGCACAAGTATCTTAATAAAAAATGTTTTCGCACTTCCATCATATTCTAAGTATGTATCCTGCATTCAGTTTGGCTTTCTAGACATGGGGTTTCAAAATGATGGGATGGTTGGTGAAGCAGATACTGATGATGATCTTGAAGCTGAACTTGCTGCCTTGACAAAAGGCACACAACCAAGTCGTGAAAAAAAAAGTAAACACTATAAATCTTTACTATTTCATTGTTAACTTTGTAAAGTATTATAGTTGAACATAAGTCATTTTATGTTCTAGGAGAATAAGGTAAAACAACCAATAACTGTTTTTTAAAATGAAAATCAACATTTGCTTTTGAATGAATTCATAATGTAGTAATTTACCTTTTATTTTTACTCTATTCCTTTCAAAGCAGCCAGGAAAATGATTTCAGAGAAAGAATTAGCTGCCTTGGTTTCTAGTAGTATGGCTGATATACCATCTGATGCAGAAATCTCAGACATAGATGATGCAGAAGTTGAGGTACTTTCTGTATAAATGAAACTTAAAAATGTAGCCCAAAATGTAAATATCTGTATGATTCAGGATGCTCGGAGAACTTTGTGGCGAAGAAGAGGATCGAGAACCTCCAAAGATACAAACGCAAGCTCCCACAATGAATCCAGAAGAAATTATCAAACTGCTAAATGAAAGGAGAGAAATGTATAAAGTGGCCGAAAGTAATGCCAATAAAATGGGTGATACAATAAGAGCAAGAAGGTAATTCAATTTGTTTCACATGGATACATATGATGACAACAAAATCCTTCAGGTTTAATAGAGGAGTAAAATCTTTAAATGATATGCTGAAGCAAACACTTTCAGGAAAAGTGATTTCTATGGAAGATATCCCTCCTCCTTTGGCAGAATCTAATAAAACTTTATCAAGTAAGTCGCATATTTGCCATACGCCATATTTGTAGACTGATAATTTTTCTGCCTTTCAGAAGTAGTTCCGAAAGAAGACGTTACGAATATAGATAATTTAGACGTACCAGCTTCTTGAAAAAAAGGTGACAATACCGTTCCTGTCCTTCCAAAACCTATGGTGCCCGTGCGAGTTGTCCCTCTACCTCCAAGTACCGCACCACCCATTCCACCCAGAGTATCAGTGCTTAATTCTGTAGCTGAAATCGATCAGCAGGAACCCAATGAATGCGTTTTGACTCAGCCTTCAAAAGGTATTTAATGTTTAACCTTTTGTAGTTTCGTTCTAGCTTCTTACTTTTACTACTTTACCTCAGACATTGAAAAAGCTTTAGCGCGTAGACAGGAGTTTAAAAATGCAGCTTTGCAAGCTAAACGCGCAGGAGAGCACGCAGCAGCATTGCAACTTGTTCGTCTAGTCAAAGTAAACCATACCTTAAATAATTTTTTTAAGGATTGCGTATCATTTCCTTCTTGCAATTATAGGTATGTGATCAGATGGTTGATTCCGCAAAGCAAGGTCTTCCTGTAGATTGGTCTTGCTTGCCTTCAGTTGACATAGTGGGGAGTGAAAACAGTATTCCGCCGAACGTCGTTGAAAAAGCTTCAAGTAATAAGTAATACGGTTCGTCCAATTACATCGCGTTTAATTACTAACTCTTGTGCATTCGATGGTAGGGAAAATCCACCTAAAGTCATTGGTCATTACACCCAACTTGTATGGGCCACTTCCTACACCGTAGGCTGTGAGTGGCTTATTACCAATCAATAGCTGTAAGAAATTCAATGTTTCTTTACACAAGAAACGTTTCCGTTCCAAATATATTAATATTTGTGTTTACACATATTTTTGAACAGGTTTTTGGTGTCAAGTTTCCGTACAATCGATTGTACGTGTGCAATTACGGTCCAGCTGGAAATTTTATCGATTCACCAGCCTACGAGCAAGGAACGGCTGGATCTGCCTGTCCATCTCCAACTTCAAACAATAATGGGCTGTGCGCTTGAAAATGCATTTCTAATAAATCCTACCTGCCTTTATTCCTTTCTGAAATGGCAGTAGTTTATTTCCTCTAGCAGCTGTTTTTTTTTATTTACTTTTAATAAATGTTGAAAACATAACAGTAGAATTAATACACTTATGTATAACAGTTGGTTGTTTCATTTCTTTTTTTTTGCAAAAAAACTTATTTTTCAAATGTCTTTTGGGCCAGGTGCCCAACCGTTGTCTCGGCGATTGAGTGGCATCGCTACTCGGCCAGCATCTTTTCAACGAATGTGATCAAGGCTTCCACTGCAGGGTCATTCAGTCCACTCGATGAGTGTTGCATAATTTATGATCTCTATTTATTGTTTGTGACATAAAAATTCACAGAGGAATGTGGATTTGATCTGCCGAAAGGGCATTGATCTCATGAACCTTTCCAAGAGATAAATGAGAAAATTGGTTTTCCCAATCACAGCGCAATTTTCAACCATAGTTGAGAAATAACTAACTACTCGAGACTATTGGGATCACTTTCAATATGAAGTAGGCTATATTAAATGGAAGCGAAGCATAAAGTGCCCCTAGCTACTACACCGAAACCCCCAAGTACTACACGACCAAGGCGCCCGAATACTACACTACGGCATCCTACTACACTACTACGTGTGCTGCTCCGACGTACTACACTACTACATATGCTGCTCCGATGTACTCCACCACTACGTATGCAGCCCCCACTTACTACTCTACAAAGGCGCCCGAGTATTAACCACAACATATGCGGCTCCTATTTACTATTCGGAGGTACCGAGATACTACTCCCCACCGAGCTATTACACAGAGGCGTCGGTGTATTCCACAACAACCTACGCCACTCCAAGCTACTACACTGAAGCTCCCACCTACTATACCACAAAAGCCCCTGAGTATTACACCACAACGTACGCTTCTCCGTCTTACTACACTGAGGCCTCGAAATATTACTCTGCACCGAGCTACACAACAACTGTGTCGTACTACACCACGGCAGAGGCGCCCAAGTACTACGTAGCTCCAACATACTACACCACAGCTGCCCCATCTTACTACCCTGTGCCGACATACTATACTGAAGCCCCGCAGTCCCACGCTGACCCATGTTACTACACAACGGCTGCTCCTTCGTACGAGGTGGAAACTAGCTACTACGCCACAAAGGCTGCTGAATACTACACTACCACGTACGCTGCTCCAGCTTACTACACTGAGGCTCCGCAATACTACACTACAAAGGCTCCGCAATACTCCGCAACGTATGCTGCACCAAGCTACTATACAGTGCCCCCCCCCAAGTACTACACCACAACTTACGCAGCCCCCGCTTACTACACTGATGCTCCGCAATATTACGCTACAAAGGCAGCCGAGTACAACACCACACCGTATGCCGCACCATGCTATTACACTGAAGCTCCAACGTACTACACAACCACGTATGTCACTCCCAGCTACTAGAGCGAGGCAATGAAGCACAACACAGCTCCAAGGTACTACCAGACTGAAGCCCCCCACTACTACACAACGAAATCGCCAGAGTACTACACTACCAGTTACGCCGCTCCCAGATACTACGTCGAGGCTCCAGCTTATTGCACAACAACGTACGCCACCCCCTACAGTGCGCCACCGAAGCATTATTCATCGTGAAATTGCGCTATCCGTCAAGCTCGATGACGGAAGAATCAGATCTTGTTTTATTATTTGTTGTCTTAGTTTCGAAATGTGTATTTCCCTGCCATGTACTTACGCATTAACTAGTCGTTCCATACAAATGTGGTTTATAAATGGAATCTCAATACAGCTATAATGCCGTTACCAAATTCCTTTGGTTTTATTCTTTATCACATAAAGCGGATGAAGCGGTTTAAATTTGTGTTCGTACAATATCGTAATTTCTTAGCACGATTATGCATTAGTGCATATGTGCAAGAACTATATCATGTGTATTTATAAATTTACCATGAATTTATATATTCAGTTGCGTAGCACAAAGTCGCATTGATTCACTGCGGTAGCGCATTGGCATTGTTTAATTGTTGTGGTTAAAATCCATCTACCCTTCACGTTTTATGATTGAATAGCATAGTATAGCGAATTTTTTTTTTTTCAATTTGCATTTCTAACGCTAATGGCTATTTCCTTGTTTCATTCTGAAATTTCTATTTTACGGAAATGCTCAAATATTCGTCAGAGATAAATGTTTCGGTTTGTCAGTTCTGATTTTAGTTATTGGGAAAATAGCCAAAATGGTTGCGCTAAGCACTTGACTGACATACTAGTAACCTCCAGACCTGCCAGGATAGACTGAATCGTATAGTACAGCTATTGATTCGATCCATCCTGACATCAGCTGATAGCTCTTACATCTCTATTCAGTTTTGCATTGGAATGGTGGGCCAATCCCATACCAACGTTTGACGTTTCGAGTTGTAATTGCTTACAGACTCTTGGTTACTAGTATTCCCATCATTGGGAGGGTGCCATACCCAGTCATAGTACCGCTACATTAAAATGTTCACGCAACTATTATATACAGTGAATTACGACCCCAAAACAGGTTGATAACGCAAACCGGCAATTTCCGTCTTAAACTAACTCCCATTTAAATTCGGCGAAACTATTGTACAATGTAATAAGTGAACTGTATCGAGAAAATGATGATAAATAACATCCAAGGTAATTATAAAACAAAAAACTTAAGTAAATGTTTCAAATTTCAATTATTATCTAGTAATCACGAATTAGGGTGTGGCATCACGCACCGTGAATGATATGCAAGAACACTCCATATCACCTGGCGGCCGATATTGGCATTAATGCGTTCATGCATTGGCTGTGTTATTCCATTTGTGTAGGGAAAATAAGTTGGAGACAATCTAGGATCGTCATTACTTATTTTTGGCATTCGTATACACGTATAAGTAGTGCTGTATCTAGCTCATTACGCCTAGTGGGCCACAATACTTCAATGACTTCGCTTTCTAAATTTGCGCATTTGACAACAATGACCTATGCTACATTCCCAGGAATTATCAAGTCTAGTTGATAATGCTGTTCGTAATTGCAGTCCATTCAGTTGTCACCATGAATATTCGAAAAAGGATTTTTTGAACGTTAGTTTACCTTTTGGGTTATGCGTTTAAGATTGAGCCCTTTATGTGATCCACTTCCGCTTTTCGTCTTTCTGCTGCATGACATGAGTTTTGAATATGCATCTGGATGGATGAAACGTGAACCTTTCAAATGATTTATATCTGAGGCTGAATGTAGAACGTTTTTCTTATAATGACCGACTACGAAAAAGAAAAATTACATGTTCATTAGTCGTTACACAAATTATATCTATTGTGATTTCCTCGTTTCCTCGTCCTAAGCCAATCATAAGTATAATAAGTTATATTTTTACTACCAGCATACCTGTCAAATAGCGTTGCTCAAAAGGCATTTTTTAAAACTCTATTTTTACGTGAAACGTATTTAATTGAATGGCTAAACTTGTCGCTTACAGTACCATTCGTCCTCAAACTATGAACCTGTTACAGAGGGCATTTGGTACTGACAAAAATGCAGCCGAATTGTTCGCCCTTGAACAGTTACACGCCATAGGTATATCTCGGCCTTAATAATCTTTTTTAAAAGTAGCCTAATTATTGAGCTGAAGGGAGAAATAGAAATCAATTTTCCTATTCAGCTCCATACCTTGTATTACGACGTGATTTTTCTTTGCCATATATGTAAATCATTTCGTTAGCCTACGCGTAGCGTTAATAAGATAAATGTTGATCTTCAAGCGCCGGTATAGCCTAAGAAAATTTCCTGATAAAAAGCTAGTGGTTAATCTTGATCAAAAAGGCAAAGTTGAGCAAGGTACACGTATTTATTCCTCTTTTTTTGTTCGTAAATCTCATGAAAAAATGTAGGCAACGGAACACCACAAAGAGCATTTTAATTTAGAACGACATCTTTCAGGAACAAACTGCGTAAAACGAGCGCGCAAGGAGCTGCACTTCAAAAGTACAATAAAGTATTGCAATAAGTTGGCTTCCTTTAGCGAGTCTATTCGTATCAAAACAGAAATCCTTGGAAGCTCAATTGCAAGGAACTCGGTAACATAAAAATCGCTTACAAAACATAAGCAAACAGAAAAATTAAAAATATGTTCGTGAATGCTTCATGGAATATTACAGCTTAGCAATGATCTACAGAACCCAAATAGCAACGAATTCACTTAGAGCAACAGAAATATAACTGGTCTGGCATGGTGAATTGGTCATCCAAAAAGCTACCATAACTCGTTAAGCAAAGGTTATTTGATAAACAACTTAATCTCTGTGGTATTATATTTCTAAACAGTGCTTCCAATATTTTAAAATCAAACGAAAGCACCGTGCCGCAAAAAATTCCTTTTGAGAGTCTGCGGACAGTGAAATACAAATTGCCACCTACCTACCGATTGGTAGCAACGTTAAGGTACACCAGTAGCAATACCTCTGACAGTTCGGTAGTGGACGATTCATCCGGAACAGCGGCGGGCGTTGCGCTCTTTCTTTGCGGTGGATGTCACCGGTAGCGCGCATCATCGTCCACGTATCTGGTCAGCTCGTATCTCCTCCACCTTCCTTAAGTTAAGATGAGATTAAATTTTTCCACTTTCCTTAAGTAGAAAAATTAATACCTTCATTTTCCTTACTTACCTGCCTTATTCATCCTCACAAGCGCCATGCACATTTCCTTTTTCATAAAAGCAAGGACGCCAGCACCGTAGGCGGAGATCCTCGACGCCCTGCTGCCGGCCTAGCCTTTGCACTCACCGATGTGAGCGCAAAGGCAAAACAAAAAAAAACGGATTATTGTCAAACTTAAAGGTCATTTGCTGCTTAGCTTACTTTCAAATATTTAACTACGCCTAAAATTTATCTAATACACTTAACATGTAACGTGTACACTAGTCCTTAGCCTATGTCGTAACGCTACGGGTGTCTCGTAGCACACGTTGGTATTATAGCCTCGCTGGTATAATTCTAACCCATTTATTGCTACTCGTCATCCAGTACAGGGTTTCCTTCTATGAGCTTACCACTTGTTTCTTCATCGTTTGAAGGCATATCGTGATGTTTAGACATATTAATTGCCTAGCATCGTAGTAATACTTACCATTCTTATTCTATTTACTCTACAATAGGCTAGACTATCGCATAAACTACAGGGTCGTAAAATACAGGGTTTCCCGTCTCTGAACTTGTACGGGTTTTTAACGCGAGGCCCTGTATTCATAGTGGCAAAAAGTGCTCCTTGACTTCAACACGTTACTTACGTAACTATTAAAGCCCCGCATCCAAAGCATCTGTGACTTAGTTTAGGTAGATGACCACTAGGGTAGATTTCTTCTTATGGGAGAATCAACTAACACCACCAAGCTGATACAATCAACTTGATGATCTCTCCCAAAGAAGCCTAGTCTATAGGCCATCAGATACTTTTGAACAAGCTTTACTATTCGTCAAGGCGGTTATGGAAGAAGTGTAAATCCGGTTAGGTTCTCAATGCTCAATCTCAACGCATGGAGAGGCCCTTTTACTTGTTTCTTCACCGTTTGAAGGCATATCGTGATGATTAGACATCTCAATATTGCCTAGCACTTTATTTACATGAATTTATTTCCGACGCATGCCGATGACCTGCACCTACGGGAGGTGTACACATCATTATGGCGTAGCAGGGGGAAACTCAACTCACGGGAACCGTGACGGTCACGCAATGCCTTGTGAACCGCGACTCACAACTGTACCACGAGATGGCCACCACGGCTCCAATAAGCAGAGGCACACACAAGTCTTTTATACGTGTCTTTCTGCACGAAAACCGCGTTTGTAAGAAATTGCGCGAGTCCCGAATAGTGATTCGTTTTTAGAGTCAATAAATGAATTTCGTAAGAAATCGTTTAATGAACTTTGTTTGAATTTTCATTTTGATTTAAAAAATACAAATAGTTTTCAAATTGTGTAGTTGTATCTTTCTATTATTATAAGATAACTGATGGGAACCCCCACCTTCTTGCTCTTTATCGTCATCTTATTCGTATGATAAAATATTCCACGATTTCATCAAATTTGTTCCGCGAAATACCCTGGTGGTGGTTTCCACAATTGATGGCGCCTCGATTTCCACGGCGATTTCCTCGCCATAGCGTTCCACGTTCCCAGTATACACGATAAACACGGTACTATTTGAATTACCACAGCTGATTTCAACTGATTTTCACAGAAGGAATCAGAATCACACCTAACGTGCTAACTGATTCGAAGTCGCTTAATAGATCATAATAATAATTAAAACAGCCCTTCTCTGCTTAATATTAAGAACCGAGGGAAACAAGATGTCACGGTATAATTTTCTAACAAGTACACGACGATACATGAACAGAATAAGATACATGGAAAGACAACAGTGTTCTCAACATATTTATACATCGTGTTTGTTAAGAGGTTTAATTAAATGTCAAGTTGTAAAAGTAAAAAGGTTTTCTGATCAAAAAAGAGGTAATAGTTTAGCAAATAAATAATTTAAAATTCTTAAAAAGCCTAGCGTGACTTAGTTCCTCATATCCAGTCACCAGCTCTCCACAAGAGAACTTGCATGTTCTGGTGTCTCTCCGATACGCATGCAGACGAAGAACTTTTATTCAAATGTGGCCATGAGCCATAACGATGTAAAAGATTTCGATAACCTTTCCCGATAGTAGCCACTAGCAGAGATTGTTTTTCTTTCTCTTTGTCATACGAACTCAGAGGAAGAATAACACGGATTTCATCTTCGTATGGGCGGAAAACAGTTATTGGGCGCAAGGATGATGCTTCAGCCACGATAAGGCAGCCCCAAGTTGTTCCTATGTACAGTTCCCTTCCTTGCACTGCTAAGCTGGTTACCTGAATTTAAAGATTAGTAAAGAAAATCGTGAAAAGAAGCTAATTCAAAAATTTTATCATTTGTTATTGAGAGCGTTTCTCTACTTACTTGGCATCGTCCTGGACTAAGATGCTCCTCAATACTTATCGATTGGAGTGATTCAGAACAAGGAGCTATAATTTGTTTTTCAGTAAGGAGATCAGACAAGTTCAATAATTACTAAATTTTACGCGAAATCAATCAATAAATAAAACAAACCCAATTTAGAGCAGTCCAGTCGATGAAGAATTCGTCGGGTATTTGCACACCAACGATAGACAACACACCCAGGGTAAACATACGACCATATTACTGAGCTAGTACTTTCGATAATGTTTTCGTTTGGCATTTCTTCTTCATAGTCAAAGGCGTCTACATGATTTTCGATAATCAGATTGTCGACAGCCACTATCTGGAGCACTTCAAGACCGGGTAGGACAGGATCGTAATGATTGATCAGTTCTTGACCGATCACTACGCCTTCTCCTAAAGCGAAGACGCATATGCTGCCTTGAGATTGCCCACACCACAATTCCACTTTTCTATATAAAAATTGTAAACAGATAGTATAAAAATCGGTTCACTACTATTTTTGATTTTATTGCGTGTTACCCCCTGGAAGTTGAATAAATGGCCGCCATACAGTGCAGTGGGGCACCGCTTCCACCGAGTCCGAGTTCGGTCATGACAAATGTGCCTTCACCCTGAGTCGACGTTAGTGGGATGAAGTCATCTCGGCATAGAAATAGACGGCCATTAGCCAAGGCAACTGCTACTCGATGTAACGAAGGTAAATGTATCAGACGTCGTATAGAGGCAGTGCAAGAAGAGTCTGGCTCAAGGGAATAGCGGAAAAGACATTGATACGTCCTTGTGCTGCACCAAAGAGCAGTTGTAAAAAAAAACATTAGAAAATAGAATAGACAACACAATTTTGTAAAAATTTGCACCTGAAGCAGAAAATTTGCCCTCGAGCATCTCCAAGCCAAACGGATTCACCTACCAGACACGCCGCTGTAACGGGCTGATCGATCTCACTTTCAAGCGTATAGTAATCCAGCCAAGACCCGCAGCCGTTAGCAATTTCAGGAGGCTGACTTGAGGCAAGTAGCAGATCAACCTGGAGTAAACGTGTTTGTTTTAATAGGCAACCATTAATTTTAATAAACAAAGAAGAAATGAAGTACAACTGTGATTAACTCACCTGGCATGCTGTACTGCTTAACCAAAGCTCATGAAGCGTTTCTTCCGAAGAGTTGGGCACAGGAACAGCAATGCCGTCAGTACAAAATCCATTGTGATTTAAAGATACCACATCTAGCAAATGGGTAAATTCAGGCGCTGTGGCGATAGATACTATCTGGGATGCAGTAGGCCTGTCTTTTGGTTGCTGACTCCAGCACAGAACCATCAAATCCAGTAGATACACAGGATGGGTTGCATCCTGCAAAAAAAGAAATTATTAATTGTAAGAGAAAATTTTAAAAATCAAATTTTACCCGAGGTGTTATCGAAGGTCTGCCTCCTTCCAATATGAATTCCTTCACTGATTCATGGCTTTCGAAAGGCTGGCGAAGTGTGAGCAGCTCGTATAAGAACATTCCAAAAGAAAAACAATCCACCTATCAGATTCCAATTGCGCGAAAAAAGAAATGCTAGACCATACGCTAAAGCTGAATATTCAAAGTCAAATAGTTCGTACTTTGTCGGTGTACTCCTCTTCGCCATTGAACCGCATTATCTCAGGAGCCATGAAACCTTCCGTTCCTCCAAAACCTTAATATTTTGGAATGAATAAATCAATTTCAGCTTTAAAAAACTTGCTCAATTTAGTACCTTTTGCACCAGTAGGTAGTGATATCCGAGAAATGCCATAGTCAGCCAATTTTACATCCACTTTCACTTCAGGCTGCCTTTCATCGGGACTAGGTAACGACCATACTAATACATTTTCCGATTTGAGATCACGATAGATGATTCGTTGTTGGTGCAAGTACTCCAGCGCTTTGGCAATCTGGAAGACATTTCAACGTGATATAGCAGCGCATCGTTAGCAGTAAAAATATTTTACGGAATTTAATCATACCTGAACTACGATCTGCTGAATGACAGAGAGGTTTAGTTTTGCACCTGATCTTCGAAAATTTCTCAAATTTGAATCCAATGCTCCTAAAGGTGCGAGGTCTAAAACCAACGCTAGCGGTTCGGTGCACAAACCAATGAATGGAACGATATTCGCGTGACGCAGGGTTAGTAGGATAGCCAATTCCTGTCTTACAGTACAGTAGGCCTTGCAAGCATACCTGTACAATAAAATATTTTTAGATGGACCTAGCAAACTAACAAACACGAGACCAAGGCACGACTTACTGTAAAGGATCTCTTTCCCATTGGCTGATAGCTGCCTGAAATTCAGTCAAAGATTACCATTGTTAATACCAATGCCATAAGAAGTTAACACAATGCATTGCCAATTTACTTTATAAATCTGTATAACAGAAGTTCTGGCTTCATGTCCAGGGTCAATAGGCTGAAGCATTTTGACTGCTACCTCAGCATTGGGGTTGCCATTAATATTAGCAGTAGCTCGATAGACGAAACCAAAGGCCCCCCGACCAAGCAGACCTCCTCTTTTAATGTTCTGACCGTTGACAATGTTGCGTTCCCCAATGTCCATAAACATCTGATGCAAGGGCAGACCATAATACATATTAGTTAATATAGTTTCTACCACCGGCCAACATTAATATTTTGTTTTACCGTATCGGGTGCCACTTGAGCTAAGTGAATGTCATTGTGAACAGGACAATGTACGTGACGATTCCCATGGCTCAGTAAAATGCATTCTTCTACAGTGAAAGAGTAAACTGCTTCTGAATGCGAGGAGTGTGACCGTAAAAGCTCTTGAATTGAGTGATGTTCTTCCGTCGAAGTCTTTCGGCTAAAAATGAAGCAATTTTTATAACAATCTAATTTTATATGGATTTATAATCCTTAGTCAGTGTTACCTTAACACAGGAGATTCGTGACCTACACCAGAGTCAGCACCTTCTGACCGGGCACTATTACGCGATCCGCGCGCAACTGGTTCCGTTTTTAGTGGGAAAAACTGATGATTTTCTTGTGGGCGTTCATGTGGACTGTCGGCTGGAGGATTTAGGCCACAGAGACACATTGGACATGGAACCAAGCGCGTCACAAGATATTTTCCTTCAGAAGTGTGTACAAATCTGGTACCTGTTGATTAAATATGACATTTTGTAGAGCGTAAGCCTTTTCATTAATAAAAACACGGATTACCCAGTATTGGATACCAGTCTTCCAAAAGAGTATCAATATGATCCACGGAGATAGTCAAAAGTTTGGTAACGCTATAAAGCCAGACGAATTGAATTAATTTTGAATAATTTTTTTGTTTTTGCAAGTTACCTCTCAACGGATGGTTCTAATGCAAAGGTTTGATAGCCTTGAACAGAAACTTTCTGAAATGGTTGTCCTTCAGGTCGATCAAATATTGGCTTACGTATTGCGATGGTCTCGTTTGGAAGAAAGATTTCAATCATAGCAGCCGAAGCGGTATCCAATTCAGCCCAGTGACCCTCTTGTTTGGCAATATATCTGATTAAAATCATACAGAAATTTCTATGTTAATGATCCCAGTTATTACAGACTTATTTTAACTAACCGAAATGCTCGATAATCGAATGGACTGACACCGACACGATTGGCCACTTCTTTAATTCGAAGCAACGTAGTACCGAGATAGTGTAACTCAATGCCCGTCTGCCAACAACGCCATTCAGCTTTCCACTCCAAAGTATGTGTCAGATCTGCGTCAACCTATCGAGTGAATAAATTCGTAACGAAGTCAAAATAAAGGTGTTCAAACATCCATCGAAGACAACATACGTGTCTGGGAATATTGAAGTAAGAACGGAGCGTATCAACAATGCTATCTTCAGCTAACAGTCGCGTTATTAGACGCGACCAAAACCCTGTTGGCACGTATGAAAGTAGAAGCAAACGATAGATCGCGGTTTCCATGTCAGACTGGAAGCTTACTTCACATTTTCCATCAGTAACTTCAAAAATGAACAACATTTATATATTTAATCCTTAAAATTTATGGAAAATGATTATCAAGTCACCTGTTTCTTCAGCCGGAAATCCTCTATGGCCTTGGGCTGCTGCCGAACCAGGTCTTGAAGGCATTGACACAGCCCTGTTAAATCTCGGACCCTTTCTCGGTCGCATTGCCCTACCTCTTGACCGCACTGGAATCTATTTAAAACGAAAAACATGTCATAAAACTTTAAATAAAAATAGCTGTAAATGGTATATACATTTACCTTTACACGAACGTCAGAGCCAGGTAAGTCATATGCTGTTTGATCTTCAGTGGGCAATAACGAAGGAATGAGTAAAGTTCTCGAGTCCCAAGTTAACGCTACTTCAAATTTGTTGAGTAAATTAACAACATAAGCTTGAGCTTCTGTAGGAGCACTGGTAGACGAGCGGAAGACTAGCTGCAAATCCTCCAGCCTCATAATACCTGTCATAAGAAACTCTTAGAAATTAGAATTCGAGTAGAAAGCTATAAATTTTAGAAACCGTTTGGCGCAAAGGGATTAATTTCTCTGATGGTGACCACATGTGCAAGCATGTCGCACAACCACTGTGGGTCTAGAAAATAAAGGTCTTTCAGGGTTGCGTCTTCGTAGTGAAGCATCACTCCATTTTCGTGAAGAAATGCGGTAGCCTTAAACGGTAAATCAATAAATTTAACACACGGCGTTTAGGATTCAAGATTATAGCCATACTTGGTTTAATTCAGCTGTATCCCTGAATGACATTCGAAATCGGGAATTCATGATGTGCGCAACGCCTACACGATATTCCTCAGCCGACAGGACAGGATCACGACCGCAATTTTTTTGTTCGGTGGCTAGAAGCCCAATAACATCCTCCAGAGCCAAATAAGTTGCCGGAATACGCTGTTCCAACATACGTTCTTTACTTCCTAGAGACACAGACGAAACATCGCAGTTCAATATAAAATAAGGAATGGGGGAGTGGGTAAGAGTAATGAAAATTTAAACTCGCCTGGAAGTTTCAGGCTGAAAACGGCATCATAAATTAGGTTGCATAAAAGTCGAACATTATGTCTTGTACGACAACTAATCTCTATGGTATCTAATACTCGGGGTAAACCGCACTTTTCCGCATCCACCACATTAATAAATCTAAAACAAATTAAGGGACATATTTAAAAGAATTGATGTGATTCTTTGACAAAGACAAATCATTACCGGTCACGAACAAGCTGTTGGAGATCTTCCGAGTAGGAAGGAGGAAAAGTGTCTTTAACCAAGTCAAAATGAGTTCCAACTATTAAAACGGGGGAATTAGGTGCTCTTGCCTAAAATAATTGATTTAACTTGAAACACACAAAAATAGTGGTAAAAAATAGTTTATCTCTTACTTGGATGTTGACTAGCCAATGAAATATTTCATCGATTCCCTTTACTCCATCAGTAATTCGCCATAGGACTAGATATAGACTGCGCTTCGAAAGAAAGTACTGATGAGTAGCATAGTACTCTTTTTGACCAGCAAAATCCCAGGTACTAAAAAAGTGATAAAGCGAATCAATTCTTCGTGAAACAACGTTACGAAAATCCAAATTGTAGATACCGGAATGTGACTGGGCCATAGCCGTGACCTTTCACTTTCTTTTCATAAGTCCAGTCACCAATGTCGACCCCAACGGTTGACAAGTTCACTCCGCGTGGTGTTCGTGAATGTATGTTTCTGTTACCCATTCTTTTAGCCCAGTGCTCTGGAGGCTTTTTCTTGTAGGAGCCCGTGCCTTCCTGACGTAACTGTTCCAGTAACGATGTTTTCCCGATACCTTGGACGCCGACGAGCATTAGCCTTAGGAATTTTGAGTGTTTTTAGTACACGGTCATAAGTTATTTGAATAGTAAAAATACTTCATTCGTGCATAAGGACGTGCATCTTCTAGGATGGATTTAAGATACCCCACGACATCCATTGTCTTGTATTTCTTGCTTTCAATCATTGAACGTAATGGTTCTTGTAAATTGCATCCTCGAACGTTCAAATTCCATAATTTTGACAACAAGCCCATTCGCGGTGGCAATTCGACAATATCTAATACGCATTCAGAATACGCATGTGATAAAAAAACATAAGAAATAAAGAAATTCAATGTGTAAAAAGGAAATACTGACCAGGATTTCCACTAACGTTGAGAACGGCGAGATTGCTTAGCTCGTGGATAACATTTGGTATTTCCCTGATCCTATTGTTGCTAACATCCAATGCGCTTAAATTTGGGAAAAGTAGCTTGGATTTGTGAGCAGACGAAGCGAGAGTATCTACATCTTCTTCCAATCCATCATCCATCCACAGATAGATTCCAGTTAACTGATTATCTCCAAGAACCAAAGTACGTAAACTCTCCAATTTGTGATGACGTCGGTGTGCACATGCAACCGCTTTCGAAGATTTGTGAAATTTTCTCCCTATAACAATTATAAGGGTATAACCATTTTAAATTCATGAGTTCGTAACGACTACCCCCACCTTGGGTTACTGGCGTTTTCGGTGGATTGCGATCAATTCCCGCAAAGCAAGTTATGGTTGCTGATGAAGACAAAAAAGGTGATGAGGTAGATAATGGAGACATTGGTTCATCTAGCTGAAGAATGTCCCAGTTGGAAAAGGGTGGCCAATTTTCTATTTGGTTATGAGACAAATCTAACTGCTTTAAACCGTGAGGATAGTTAGATAAAGGTCCAATATCTGTTAATCTGCAAATGGAGATTTTTTAACTATTACCATGGGCGTAATAAGCGTAGCGATCCATAAAGGTATCTATCTTACTTGTTGAAGCTCATGTTTAACCGGACAAGGTTGACAGCTATACAAGCTAACGAAACCGGGACGCTAGAAAAATTGTTATGTGCAAGATTAAGATGGACAAGCTGTGAACACGATTGAGGCATGTCATCCATATCTGCCGGAAAAGTTTCGTTAATATCCACTGTGTAGCTCCATAAACTTTTAAAAAGGCGAAAAACAAAATAACACGATTAACAATTTCAAATTAAATAACACATTTTTTTAAAAATCTTACCTATCGTGCATTAATTTCTGAGGAGTAAGGTTAATAGTTGCCAACTGCATGCTGCGCATCATTCTGGCGTCTCCCAAGCTGTCTTCGTCAGTGAAAGAAAGGTTGAATTTGTCTGGAGTTGATTTATTCGAGCGTGGCGCCGAAAAATCCAGTTTCTTTCCAGAGTCTCCGCTACTGGTTAGTTCGAAGGAGACGTCTGTTAGGAAATTAGGGAGATCAACAAGTAAATTGAACGACGCATTCATCTCCTTCAATTTTGGGGCTGTCCACATGTCTATTGGGATCTGTTGGAGCTTGTTGTTGGATACATCCAAAATAGCCAGCGAAGGAAGCTTGAATAAAGCTTCCGGAAGGAAATCCAATCTAAAATGCAAAACATACAAATAAAAAAGAGCAAAGAAAAATTATTTTTTCAAATTTATAGTAAATAAGGAACTGCAACTAAGACTTGCCTGTTATCCTGCAACAGAAATTCTTCCAGTAAAGGACAATTATATAATCCTGATGGCAGACGCTCAATTTTATTTTGCGCGACGTTAAGATGGCGTAGACTTTGCAACTGAAATGTGCACGAGGGGAGTTCTATAAGAACATTGTTGGACAAATCAATGCGTGTGATGGAGTGGAGGGCAACGTGGTAAGCGCGAGGGTGAAGTTTCATTTTAGGATTCAGGCTCACAGCAGCTTCACTAAGCCATTGTGGCCTTATATACTCGAGACACTGCTGTCCATGCCAATTAATCATTACGGCGTTGGTGGGAAAAACTTGGCTGAGAGAAGGAAAGCCGCGGCTCTCGCTCGGTGATCCCGCTTTTTTGTTGATGGCATTCTCTCGATCGATATGTGATTTGAGGGCAAGCAGTTTAGATGTTATTATATCGTCTTTTGCTTGAACTGCCACATACAATGCTTTGCTTTCCAGGTCGCGAGCCCCATGTTTGAGAAGCAGGTCAATCATTCCTAACAGGAAAAAAAAATGTAATTCAAGTTAAAGTAATGAAATGCGATTAAATACCCATGTCACGTTGTCTAACCGCCTCTACCAGCACGGTAGATCCCGTAAAAACATATTCGTCTAGGGCCGTCCGAGAACGTAACTTTGAAAGCTCTTCTTCGTTCAGATATATAGTAAGATTCGGGTTAGCACCTGCACCCAATATAAGGGAGGCAATGGCAAAGTGTTTGCTCTTGACAGCTACGTGAAGGGCCGTTTGCGTTCCATGATCGCAGTAGACGTCTACGTCGACGGGGCTTAACGTCTGTTGAACATTGGCAGTTGGAGTTGCTGAATCCGGTTTTAAGTTAACGTTCAGACGGGACATTAAAGCTTGAATTGAGTCTGAAATCCGTTTCTTGGCTGTGATTGACTCGGACGCTGACAGGACGGTTGTTGTTTGGTCGCTCGACTTCAATGTTTTCCCTTTGACACGATACTTTAAAATAAGCTCCACCATTTTTAGATTCCCCATGTAGGCAGCGATATACAACACAGTTTGCCCTATAGAACCGTATCATGAAAATGTCTTCATTCAAAATGTGTAGATACGTACCTGATACGTCTTTTGCATTGATGTCAAACGGAAGCTCGTATTCATAGTTTCCTGTTTTGTCAGTGTACTTTTTCAGAATACTCGAAGGGTATGGGTACTTGAGTAGAAGGTCCAGCACTTGGACGTGCCCCTGAATACAGCACCCGTGGGAAGGAAACCATTTTTCTACTGTGGGAGTTTGTACCAATTCAGGGAATTTCTATTGAACGTGCAGAACAAATATGCAACAACCCAGTTAAGATTTAGGCAAACTATTATATGAAATCGTTGCTTACTCTTAGTAGCAATTCTACAACTTCCTTATGGCCATTGTAGCATGCTATGTATAGGGGAGAATATTTTGTCACAGGATGAACTCTTGCATCCGCGCCATTAGCAAGTAAAAGATGAACGATTTCTCTATGGCCAATTTCTGAAGCCCTGTAATGTAACACTGAGAATTGCTAAAAATTCTATAATTTAAAAACATTTCACTGACTTGAATAATAATGTGTTTGATCCTTCCACTGTCATATTTATGACAAGCTGCAAATCTTCTTTGAGTTCCTTAAAGAGCTTGAGCATAAAGTCTGGACTGCCTTCCATACATGCTTTTAATAATCCATTGAATATTTCAACCCTGCAAGCTTCCTGTGTTGATTGAGCTGTTTTTAAAGCTGATGCACATTCTATGTGACTTCCTTTAAGTGCCAAATCCAATGGTGAAAACCCCAGGCCATCTCGAACATCAATGCGAGCACCATGAGACAGTAAGAGACGTAAGTTGTTGACATGGCCATATTCAGCAGTTAGATGCAATGCTGTCTGAGAAGAAAATGAATCTTTTAGCTGGTACAGGTTACTTTGTGTTTCTAAAGAATGCACAACTTACTCTATATTCCCCTCGAGGGCCACAGGGAATATTTGGATTAGCTTGAAGAAAACATTATTAAAAAATCAAATAATACACAAAACATCAATATTTTTTACCCCCTGACTGGAGTAATATTCTTAGGCAGCTTGAGTTTTCTGTGGTAGCAGCTGCATGCAAAGGTGTTCGACCCCATGCATCGACTCCATCAATGTGTTGTAATTGATCGGCGTGAAGAAGATCTTCTAATAATTCGGCATTATCCCAAAGTGCCGCCTAAACAAAAACGAAAAGCCAAACCCGGGATCACAACGATTATACCATAAGCGTTGTCTTAGAAAACAGTCGTTAAACTAGAGCAAACCTGATGTAATAAGCGTCCCGGAAAATCTTCCAAGTCATCAGAGTTTGGACTGCTTGGAATACTCATGCTTGAGAATTAAGCCGCAGCAAACCGAGCACAAGCACAGTTGTCATCACTGACTGAATTGTCAACAACCAAACATGGTCTCTCCCAATGTGTTCATTGATCAGCTGATGCAGGCACACTTAATGAAGAAGGCCTAACTTCTAATACCGAACATAGCTCTGGCAGCAGAAGTCGCCACCAGGAGTTGTGCTCAGACGTTTCAATCAACGAATCAACAGTGTAGCCTGTAGCACACGCCTAGCACGGGCGTGATGGTATAATTAAAAGGGTGAGTATGCCTATGTCAAGTTCAGTTGTCAACCATATGTCGCAAAATTCGAAGCCCATTTGGTAACTCGCCTAAAAGAGTGCATGACTGCAAGAAACGGAGCAAGTCGTAGTACAGACAGCGCACATTGGTTCCGCTAGGGAATATTTCAAAACCGATCACGCAAAAAAGGGGAAGCTACGCGGCCATGCAGAATAAAGTAGGCGATGATTGACCTGCGCTTTAGGCCGTCGTCTGGCAAACCTTTTTGTTTAGTTTACAAATCACTAGGGTTTGGTTGCTAGAAGGTGGGCGTTACGTCAGATTATCCAATAAATCGGCAAACTAGGAAAAATGGTATATTATGTGAAAGTACCAGTTGAAGTGTAATTCATTTTTTATTCTGTATCTTAGCAATCTTCCAATAGTGAAATAGAAGAAACTCTTAAACGAATCCAATCTCACAAGGGAGTGATTGGAGTTGTTGTTATTAACAATGAAGGTGAACACTCACTCTTATTGAACATTACATGTATATAAACTTGAATTTTCCCTTTTCTTTAGGCATTCCAATCAAATCCACATTGGACAATGCCACTACAATCCAGTATGCTGGGTTGATTAGTCAACTTGCTGACAAAGCCTGCAGTGTTGTTCGTGAGTTAGACCCAACCAATGACCTGACATTCTTCAGAATTCGAACGAAAAAACATGAAATCATGGTAAAATTAAAATAAAAGGTTACATAGTGACATTAAAAGTAAAATTTGCTCTGTTAGGTTGCACCAGACAAGGAGTATATGTTAATAGTTGTTCAAAACCAGTCAGATTAATATTATTCATTGGCAAACTTTATCTCAATAAATTTTCTTCTTGGGCAACTAATTCAAAACATTCTGTTCACAATATTTTTTAAAGAACTTAGCTTAAACAAGTAGTGATAGAGTTTCGTAAAAAAAAAACTTCCCTGTAGCGAAATAATCAGAGAATGAATGATGAGAAGAATTTTTGTCATGATTGGTAACTGATTGTTGTGGTCAGTTTGGTGTCTAATGAAAACAGATAATTGAATAACATGTTCCTAAAGATTTTTGAACCAAAACATTGATTTAGCTGAGGAAAGAACATGTAGCAATAATGTGTACACATGATCTTGTACTAAGATTCTTTCCGCATATGGCACACCCTTTTGTCATGCATTAGACCTTAAGATATTATTGGGTAAGCGACTGAGTAATTTCGACCTAATCTTCCCGACCACAATACCCGAAATTGTAATATCTGCATCAAACCTTCCTTTATGGCTTCTTTAGCGTGAGTAGACGAAATCGAATAAAGTCCTCTAGTTCCATTGGGTAACAAAGAAAACATACTTAAGGTTCGAACTATGTACAGAACATATAAAGGCGCACGAAAACGTGTTCAACCTGGGAAATTTGTTATGATTGACACATTAATTTTTTTTTTCTTTAGAAATAGTTCAAAACGGATGCTGATAACATAATGCACTCTTGCGGAAGATTAGTAGGTTACAACAATCAAGAAGAAAGTGCACATTGTAGAAACTCGCAAAATTAATGAAATTTTCTAGATATATGGCTCCCAGCCAACCCATTATAGCGTTATATCTTGATGGATGTATGGGCGGAGTTCAGTCGAATAGGAAAAGGACAAGAGAAATGTTGTTTCATTGTAACATGGCAACCACCAGGGCTTGGCCCCGATTACCTGAGACTCAGCTTACTGCCGGAAGATGCTGGCGCGACGCACGTAAAATGTGCTTTTTTCACCTCTTGTTCCACTTTAGCGCCGGCACCTTCCGGTAGTAAGTTGGCACTCAGGTAATCGATGCCGACCCCTTGTAATCACGACAGATGATTCCCACAGCGCTTCCCTTTTGCTTTCAATGTTTCTGATTGCAATCATCCAGCTATTTTGTTTGATTTTCTTGAAACTGTCTGTACATCCCCTAGGGATCCATCTGTCATTTTTCAGGTATTTTCTGATTCTGTTTTCTTCAATCCACTAGCGCCCTAATATCACCCTCCATCTCTTAATAAGCGCACTGGTGAATAATACGAGGACAAACCCATTTTTTATTTTGACACACATTACTTGTACTTTATCGAAAGTAAAGCATTATCCTTGAAATATCCAGATTACACACTTGCTTTCATTGGGCGTCCCTTGGAGAAGGAGGGAACACTAAGATTGCACTAAATGTTCGAAGGATTGCTGATAATACAAGAATCGATAACTCAAGCCAATAAACACTCGCTTTCGTCTTCATGTAACCAACGAACAAAGGAGAAAAACAAAGAGTTTGAATTCCGTGGTTAATGTAGTTGCCCGAATAATTTGTGATGATAATTAACGGTTTTCGTAATTTGTTTTTGATATTTGTATTGTTAAGCAGCCATTCGCTAATGATAGTTATAATTAACGTAGGTATGACAATAACTTGATATGGTGGTCTTGAAATCTTACTTTACAGTATTAGTGATCAACAAGAAAGTTCGGTGAACACATTGAGTTTGTCATCTTGTCAAGGACAATCCTTTTACAAAAGATTTGGGAAAGTGATGCTATTCATAAGTAGAACTTCGTCGCAGGAACGGAATGTATATTCTTTGATTTCAATTCTTTTTTTTTTTATAATAAAAAAAAAATGTTTTTTCATGTTTTTGGACTTTATATGGTGTCTCTGTATGAAGGGTATACACAGATTAAAATGCTCCACAGGTTCCTCCTTGAGCGCGGGCCGGATTACTCTACATAAAAAAGAGGGGTTGGTTGGGTTAAACTGTTAAAAATCTGCCTTTCTGAATACTGGCGAAAAGTAAGACAGGATCACTGACCTCTGGTTTATCGAGTGGCTTTGAAACACTTGGGCGGCCACGCTTGGTTTGTTTAAAAAACGTTGTGAAAACAAGCTCCGCTACGATACCCGCAGTGTAAACTATGGGAACACCGTACACAACGGCTGAAAAGAGGACGGATGGGGCCGACTGTAAAGAAAGGAATTAAAGAATACAAATTGTGAATTAATATGAAACTGACAACAGCAACACCAAAGCTTGGCATGCATCTAAGAATGGAAAAAAGGAAGGTAAATGTCACAAAATGCTTCTACTAGTGGAACCCAAAGAGAAAATAAGGGAAATTTTTCAAAACATTGTTAGTTTTTGTCTTTCTCCAGAGACTTCAGAAAAATACTACGTTGAACGTCTTACCTCAATGACTTTGCCAACAATGCTTCGTCCCATTTGATGATCGATCGCCATTTTTAATTGATATTGTTGTATATATTTACTTGAGTGTACTTCCCAGCTTGCGACCTGGTATGCTACCTGCTCAGGTTCCTGCGAAAGACTGGCGCCCAATGCTAGAACACAGTTTTCTTCGTAGACCTGAATAGAAACTAGCGGGGCTATGTTTCACTACAGACATCAAGGTAGGTTTAGTAAACCTCAGGTTCATGCCTCCAGCATCTCGTTCTACCGGTATTTCTCCCATGAGAGGTTTCTGATAAATAACGGTAAAAACAAGGTAAGAGGCTGTTTAGTTCGCGCTGTGTTTCGCTTTGCGCAAAAATGTTGATTCGGAGAGAGTTTCAAAATGAGACGGCAACTGGCCAAAGTAGCTAATACTTACGAGCTCAAATATCGATAAGTTATTGTTTTAAAATTGTTTTAGTGGCTTGACCTTATTGCACCATTCTGTACGGGGTTTTATGAAAATGACTCGATCACGTCTATTTATTCAAGTCAAGTGAATATCAATATACACGAGTTTTGCATCCTGAAACTTCGTTTCTATCTAGGGTCATGTGGGTCAGCCAAAAGCAGTCCACTTCGGGCTACCAGTACCATGCTGCTAAAATTTAGCTTCTCCACTGCTGCGATAACCTGATGATCTAAATCTTTTTAGAACGCCAGAATTTGTCCTGAAAAAGAAAAACGAAACAAAAAAATCCTGTTGTGAGTTTTAATCGCTCGGTTTCGGTTGCTCATTTCTTTCTTTTGAGGCCAAGAAACGGGAGTAAGCAGCATGTGCTGTTTCTCTATTAAAAAGTAGAAAAACCTGTTAAACTGGAGTGGAGTAGACTTATCAGGTTGCCAGAGGAATTGCAAAGTTAGTGGACGAAATCGTATGTAAAAAAGAAACACGCGCAAGTTTCAATCGAAAATGGTACAGGCCGACTACTCTTACTACATAGCCGTACTTTCCCAAATTCCAAAGTTTCTAAATAACCGCGGTTAGGATATTTCAAAAGACAACGAGGAAATATGTTTTTTTATTTATATATTTCTAGGCAGGAGTCATACCGTATGCGGTAAACCTTTACTTTACTTAACGGACACAGCGTTGAACAAATGGAGGCTAGAGGTTCAAATTGTGTACCGTAAGCCGAGCGCAAAGTAGGTCAGCTTTTGTTTGGCTCAGAGGTGAACTTAACGTAGTATGAAAACAGCACGTTACAAATAAATTACGCTGAAGGTATCCTACGCACGCGAGAGAGAACACCAATTAGTTCGTTTAATTATTCTTCGAATCACCGTTACCAATTGTTGTTTTTTTTTTTGCATTGGCGTTCAAATGCGTACATTTTAGGCTGAGCATGAGGCAACATTTAAAGCAGTAATATGCTAGATAATTATGTAATGGCTTATAATTCAAAATTGGCAAAAAAGTAAGATAACTGTAATGAGAAATTATTTTTATCATTTAAGAGGTCCATAAACGTAAATTTTTTTATTGGAAAAGGCAGTGGGTGACATTTCAGCTAGCAATTTGTTCGTAGCCAACTGAAGGATAATTGATTCTAGCCATATATAAATCTGCATTGTCAAATGGTTGTTAAACATTCATTTAATCAATTTTTAAACAACTACCCACTGTTATCTGCCAACGATGACTCACTGGGTCATAAAACCAGAAGACAATTTAGGTATAAACTAATAAAAATTTGTGGATCGCACGTACAAATCTGCTGAAACGGGATGGCAATAGAAATCGTTCGGGCACCAAACTCCAACCCAACTTCTTGTTCGTGCGTTGCTCACGAGATGGTCTGTGTGAGCATGTGTGGAACCAAGGAGAAATGAAAAATGAGCCTTCACCACAGGTAAGTTGTTTTCCTTCTCTTTTGAGTTATTGTTTTCGTAAATATAGCAGACGAATGGGATTCCCGAAGAAGCGGAAGAAACTGGACAATAAAATAGGGGCTCATTTTCCAACGCTGTCAGCTCTATGCCTGTAATTCATGTTGACTTTTACTCTTTCTGACCACAAACAAAGTAACGGATATGAAAGAACTTCCTTGCGTTTGGATTATATTCATAACTCGTTGGTTTTAGTGTTTTGTCTCGCTACCGTCCTATACGTTCTATATGTGGGTTCCATTGTAAAGCTTGTTTTAGAACATATAAATACGATTAGCAAACCAAAGAAACATTCAAATTTTGAAATGTACCTACTTTAATTTGACTAGCCTTTTTACAAAATGGGGTAAGCATGTCATTACAAAGCCAAACTGCTTTTAGAAGAAGTAAACAAGGGCATTGGCCTTGTAGTTTTCACGTCAGTGCAGTGTTGCCTCCATAATTTGAAAGAGACTAAACCCTACATTTTAATGGTTGTGTTTTTATGATGATTTTCTTCCCACAGAAGTATTAAAAATGAAAATATTTTGAACCTCATCAATAATATCAAAAGAAGACGATTACTCTTTCCATTGTTTAAGTGGTCTGAGCATGGAAGATAGCAGACTGATCTAAGTAATGGAGACTCCATTACTGAATGACAGACATTACCAATTCAGCCCGGTTCTAGACAAGTGCCACATGTAGGTTGACGGCTGGTAATCAATAAATGCGAGCTTAATTACGACATTTCAGATTAATGAGAATTTTACGAGAAGAGTTCTCTGTTTCTCAATAAAAGTGCTTTCAGCAGGATGGTCATCATTAGCAGACATTCCCTTGCAGAAAAGATAAAGCTCGCCATTTTGTTTAAATGCTGTCAAACCACATCGCCCAATTCGAAAACTCCTTTAATTTTCTAAAGTCTGAATTCGTTTGCAAAAAATATGTGTATTTCATAAAAACAAACCAAATAAATAGGAAAAAACGAATATTGGTAAAGACATTTTTAAAGATATGCCCTTTGGTTCTTGGAATATTAATCGAAAAAGGTCCCACAAACCCACAAAAAAATTGCTGTACAGACATTGAGTTCCAGGAAAAGAATCACGATAAAAATCTCTTTAGCAAGAGAGAAGACGTGTGTAATTCCATTGAAACTCGAAGGCTGGAAAACCTATGAGTCTCGATAGGCCGTCTCAAGGAAAACAAAATAGGAAAGAAAAAGGAGGGGGCTATTCTTTGGGGAGGTAGTCAGAGAACTCTGTCCGCCATGATGGCTGGTACACATTTTCTTGTAAAATAAAAAAAAAAGTGATTGTCATTTCTGATGTTGACTTTGCCTTTCCTTTTTTCCCTACCATTCTCTGAGAGACAGAAGGGAAAGGATGTCCGCTCTTCCTCTCAGCAACTTGTCAAGGTCAAGGTCGAGAATTTGCTCCAAGCTTTTTAATAGAAATCATGAACATTGATTCGCCCAGTCGCCTGTGAATCTAGTTGTCTTGACCAGTGAAGCGCAATTTCTGTTATACCACCGGCATATACTAAACAAAAGCATAACAAAAAAGTAGAAAAAAAACTTGAATTGATTTGAACGCAAAAAGAAAAAAAACATCGTGGGAACCGAATCAAAATCATTGCCACGTAGCACGCGCTTAGTGGTTCAATCAACTTCCACCAATGGAAAGAAGATGCAAATCGCCGAACCGGAAAATGCTTCATTTCTTAACTGTTGGGATTTTTGCAGAAGCCCTGTTGCTAACTTAAAATACTCATTAGATGCAAGCTGTTTCTTTTTGTTAATAGGAGAATAACGGTATCACGTGAAGAATGTTCTCGAATTCGGGTCATCCGACGGAGGACGTCGGGTGATGAAACCGCAGACAAACCTGAATGGTGAAATGACGTGCACAGGTAAACGAAGCGAAAGAAAAGCAAACGTACGAAATGAAGGTAGTTGAAAGTAGACGAAGGAGCGAAAGGGTATACATATAAACATCAACAGAAAGAGCCTCCAGCTGTTGGCTGATATTCTCCTACGCCAAAGCTCCACGGAATATCATCAGTGGATATACTTTGTGTTTCCAAACTGGGGGTTCATTTCACCCTTGGGAAATGATTAGGATTCAGAGTTGTTTTCATGTGTGTCCTCAGATGCAGGGTCTATCAAATCGGAATGTGACCAACGCCTGGAAATAAAATAAAAAGCTTAAGAGGAATGACCAAAATCCAACCCGAGGTCGTGCCGTTGGTGAAAGGGGGAACCCCTGAAACGTGGCTTGTCAAGCTGGAAGATCATCCTTGATACTATTGCATTTTGCATCGATGGCCCAGATGAATAAATTGTTTCATACGAGAAGCTTGTCGTCACTTTTTTTATTTACCCTTGCTTCGTATTTTGAGGTTATCGTATCTGATCAGCCATGACTCAATAAAAAAAAAGGCTAAATCACGTAAATGAAGCAAAAATAACAAACAATATCAGTAGGGAGAACGGCAAAAGCAGCATTGCCAGATGTTATAAAAATGTGAAATTTTTATTCTCCATCTAGCGGCTAATTCATGCACTTTAGTTTTTTTTTTTACCTGTGTGGCAAAAGAACCCAACCCCGGAAAATAAACCTGTGGAGCTTTCTCAGTTCAGTCAGTGTACTGGGGGCTGTCATCTAACTCAGGTGTGGCTGTATAGTTGTGTGGTGGTTTTCTTGGGGGTTGTTTGTTATTATATCTTACCTATTTCGCTCTGTGGTATTCCTATTTTTATTGGGGGGGTAATTCTTCAGTTTTGTTCTTGCTACTCGTGGATGTTGTTCGTTTTATATCGTGTTGCTCCCAAGTTCTCCCAAACTCGGCAAAAGTACCATCCTTCGACACGTTCGGGAAACTAAAAAGAAGCACAAAAAAAGCGACACAACAAAAAGAAATACTCTCTGCCAAGCTGAACCGTACGCCATTTATAATCTCAAACCACCTGGACTGAAGATCTTTTTGTCTGTCGAAAATTCGTTTCTATTTTTCATTCTTGTCCGGTCTTCTTCTTGGAGCCGGTTTAGAATCGTTTAGGTCGTATGTCTATTAGCTTTGCTGTTGTGTGTCGTGTTTTGGAACGTAAAAAAAAAACAACAAATCAACGTGATCGTTATCCATCGAAGGGTGAACACAAAATTCGCACCACCAACGTTGCAACGGGACTTTAGTTTTTGACCACACTTTTTTCGCCCCCCAACAACAAAAAAAATCCTATTAGCCAACTTAACTCTAACACCAAAGAATAAGAAGATAATCTGTGGCTATGGCGACGACGTATTTGAGCGTGCTTCACCTGGCCACAGCCGGTCTTAATGGCCCTTTACTCGGTTCCGACGAAGAAGAAATTGTTCTCATCTGCCTGGTCGTCATCAACATTCAAACCAATCAGGTAAACAATTACAACAAGCCATTTTTTTTGTTTGTTTGGTACTGCTTTTTGTTCACCTTGGTGCTGGTAATTTGTGTTTACTAGAAGTATTTTGAAAACTATGATAAGAAAGAATTGCCACTCTCTAAAGCCCCGTAAGTTTTCTTATCATTTCGCCTCTCACTTTGAAACTTAACGAAACACCAAACTAGATGGAATGCCTTTCTTCTTACCTGTTGCACTGAAGCACTTGAATCCAAGATGGCGCCCTAGTGTCGTGACCACCTGTTTTTCTTTCTCCCCCGTCTCTCTGGAGCTCTTTCCTTTTTTTTTCCTGTTCGGTTGAGCGAATGTTGAACCAACCGTTTGGTCTAGAGACAAACATTTCAGACAAACACACAAAAAGAAGTTTTAAGAAAAAATGGTGGTCTCCTTCAATATTGACTTGGTTAGAGTTAGTAGGCTACAGAAGATAGGTACCAAAAAGAAAAGGCCGTTGTGTTGATATATGGTTCACTGATGTGTATTTAGGTACAGGATTTCGTGTCCCTTCCTTTTTTTTCAAGTCCTACTCGTTGATAGTAGATGTATACATTTAAGGTACGTAACGTTTGCCCTTATCATTTTCGTAGGCGACAGTCAGGAGTTTGCTCGTAAAATCATACGTCAACGCTAAGTCCCAATGTATTATCATGAACACACACTCTAATCTTAGCTTTACAAATCCATGGGAATCTTATTGACGCAATGAACAAGTTCGTTTAGAAGAACGTATACCTGATTTTTTGTTTTAATTCCTGATACATCACGTTCACTTAAGAACAATTTCTTTTTGCTTCACAGCGTTAACTGTGTGTTGATTGAAAAAAACAAAAAAAAACTGGTGAGTAATTTCAACGCGTCGCATTGATAGTGAAGTCGTATTATTTAAATCTCATGTTGCTAGCCAACCCAAAAGTTGATTCGTCACCTTTTATGGGATTGTATTTCCCCCAACAACCAAAAGGCCTTTTCTTTTCGAAGTGCGACAGGTTTTTTCCCGTTTAGAACAAACAGAAAAAATCAAGAGAACAAAATTTATCATCTGTTTTTTTTGTTTTTTCGTTGAACAGGTTAATTTTTTTTTAAGTACCATCGACTTTTCATCGATTTTGGAATTGTCTTTGTACCCCTTTTTCGTTGATGACCAACAGTCGCTAGTTCTAATAGAAATTCAATAAGGAAGAGACAAGTTCTTGTACAATTTTTGGTCTCATTTATTTCCATTTGTTTTTCCTTATTTTTTTTTGTAGCTTAATAGCACCAACTCAGGGTTGACTGACCCGTGTTTTCAATTGTTTGCCGGTGTGACGAGTTTTCTTTTATTCTCGGCGGCGTATTCTTTTTTAGAAAGTCCTTTACCTCAGCTGTTGAGCGCTATTTTTCACACCGAAATTGCGTTTACACACAGAGACAACAATTTTCCTCACTTGTTTTTTTTTATTCACCTATTGTTTTGGGGTAAAACAATTTTTTTTTATAGAATAAAAACAAAAATGGCTTTAGCTACCCTTGTAAAAAAAAAATAAATAATAAAATTACACTTACCGTGTGTGTGTGGGTTTTCGACAATAAAAGGCACACACGGGATCGTGCATTTCGATTAGGACGTCATTTTCGATCATAAGCTAACGGTACATTTGTTCGCTCAACGTGTAAGAGGTCGCACAGATGCAACACGATTTCGACCTCGCTATGGTCTGGTGCTTGGCACTCTTTTGTCTTCCATTGAGCTCGTTCGTCTTCCGCCAATGACGTCATCTAGCCTGTATGAGAACGAAAACAAAACAATTTTTGTTTTTTATATTTCATGTTTAAGAAGAAAAAAAAATAGACGAGGAAACATTGAGCTATCACACATAACGGCGGTCTTCAAGGCCGCTGGAAACCGGGGCTACCTTTAATTACCTTGCGGCTTGAGATATACATAAAAAAAAAATATATATCTATGAGAATATTGTCGTGCAAAAGAATGCGACCTTCACTCGTTTTATGATTTTCTCTGTGTGTCCAATGTGGTTGCTTTAGTTTGCGCACTATCTGGGTGGCATTTCTTGTGTGTGTGTGTGTATCTCTACCACGGTCGTCGAGGATTTTCTCTTTGGAAATACCGTTGCTAATGACAAACCGCTGAGATTCAATTGTTTTTTATTGGTTTTAATCACGCTCAAGTTGCTACAGATTCAGTGACCAGGTCGTTCATATATACTCATTTTTTTTTCTCTTTTTCTCTTGTTCACAGGTGGTGACCGTGCAAGACTACTGGGTTAAACCGCGTTCGGCTGATATCAACGAGAATGTCCTTTCTGAACAAGCCAGAGAAGAAATGGGTCTCTCTGAGGAACTCATCCGTACGAAAGGCAACTCACTGGAACAAGTTCTGTCTCAGGTAAGCAGCACAACAACCCAAAACACACACACACACAAAAAAGAAAAAGGCTGGAATTTTATTTTTGAACCATCCCCTATCCAAAAACGAAAACCTGTTGGGTGACTTTGACGCATGCGCTGTCCGAAAACTCTCCCCGGTTTGACGGTGTCGATACGTACCGCTTTGGAAGACACAACACACGAAAAATTTCTTTAAAGAAAAACAAGGTTTTATGGAAGTCGGCATCGTTCCAGGCCGCCAACATTTATTTTAAAAAACGAAAACAGGAAAGACGAGCGTATCGTATTTGTAATGGATGCACATCGTCTTTTTTCTTGGTCTAGTCGGTCGACAGTTAAATTACTCACCTCTTTTAACTGAGTACGAGAAAAAGGGTAAACCGATAGCGAATGTAAAACGATCGACGTTCAACTCGTTTCACGCTGCAAGTTAAAGAAATGATTGAATTAGAAATTCATCGAGTTATAAGAGAATCGTGCGTCAAACCCCCCTGTCGTGAACGCAAACCGTAAATTGTGTTCCAGTAGTTGATGATTTTAGTACTTTCGAAAGAGAAGAACTGTTTTGAGCAGCCTCGTATTTTCAAAAAAAAAAAAAAAATTATAATCATGATGCATTTTAATTCTTTCTTCTCTTACGAACCTCGAGGCAACCGTCATCCCGTCATTCTTCTTCCATCTCACTTGGCATTTCGCTTCGAGTCTTTTTCTTTTAAAATTATCATTAGAAAAAGATTAGAAAGAAAGAAAAAAAATTCAGCTTCAAGGTTTTTATTCAGTTTTTGGTAGCTAAACACATACGTACCCAATAATACACGAAGCAAAACACACCGAAACTTACCGATTCACGCCGCCACCGAAACATCATGTATCCGTTGTGCTCGACCTTTTCTGATGCGTGCAAAGGGGAAAGGCAAAAAAAAAAAAAGGGAGAATATGAAGAGGCAAAAAGTCATTCTCACTGTACACGTCCCGGCGTAAATGTTAGATTGGTTAGCCACGGGAGCTTTTTTTTTTTTTTTTTCTTTCTCTTTGTAACGATTTAGTCAGACACGCCAGATGGTTTAAAAAAAAAAAAAAATTGTGCACAAGGAAAAATTTATAATAGCGAAAAAAGAACAATTGCACGGGAGGGGGAAGTACAAAATGAAAACCCTGAAGCATTATGATGGCGAATTGTTATTTTCATATTTTTTTTTTACGATCTCTGCTAACCTAAAATATATAAAAAAAACCCTCGCTAATGGAAACATGGCGTTGACGTCAAAAGGGGTGAACATAAAAGTTGGACTCATTTTTTTTTTGTTAGGATCTGTTTCAACTTCAAAAGCATAGAAAGGGAGAGAAGAGGTAAATACAGTTGGCTGTGCAGCAGGTGAACTATTGAATTAATGTTTACCAAACTCTTTATCCTTCTCCCCCCTTTTGCTCGTGTGGACGTATGTGAACAGGTGTGTGATAGTCGGCCTGTTGCGTGAATCTGTTGGCACCAGATGCATCACACCAACATTCTGGTATCGTTTTCACATCTGAATATCTCGATCGTTCAATTTAGTTGAATCAACAACACAAAACAATATTTATATCGATTTTTTTTTTAAATATATGAATGGCTGGTTTTTTTTTTTTCCCTTCCTCCAAAAAGAAACGTGAATGGTTGACACGCCGATGGCACAAGGAAATCTATTGTGACCACTTCCTGGCGCGGTTGTAATTTTTTTAATGCTACGGCCACATACGTCGAAAATTTGTTGTCCCCCCTCCTCCCTTACTTTTATTTTCGGTTTGTACACGATCCCCCTTTCCTTAAAAAAAAAAGAACTAGTCCTGTTCAATTACCGTTCAATGAAAAGAAGGGGAAATGCGATCGTGAAATGGTAATGAGGTTTTCAAAACATTTGGGTGAAATGGCGCACATGACTGATAGGTCCCTAATTCTTTTCTAAACCAATTTTTTCTTTTTCATTTTTCACTGTTTATTATGTTTCCAAGTATTTTGGAACACACCTATCATTTATTTTGAATAGGAGGGATATGCTGCACGTGTTACGTCTCAAAAGACTGGCCGACTTTCTCGATTCATGACGGAGAAAACGTGCCCGTCCAAATGCATATGATTTTTTTATTGTTATCTCGGAGGTTTAACTTTTTTTTTTTTTTGAGAAAAAAATGATTGGTATACGCCATGCGATAATGAGATGTTCTTTTTTATTTTTGAAGTTTCCGATATTGAGTTCAGCCCTTAGAGGGGAAACACGTCGACCGCTGATGGATAGACTGCCAGAAAGATCATGAAGAAGGCCGATGAGACAGTAGTCAGATTTTCATAGCCTAACATGAAGGACATACTATTTAAAAAAAAAAAAAAAAAAAAAAAAAGGGGGAGAAAAACATAAAAAAAAATAGGGAGGCCATCGACCGTCATGCCGATGAAGAAAAGAAAAACCCACTGGGCAATCTAATAAAAGTGAAAGTTTTTCTTGCTTGTAATTCGGGACCGAGAGAGCTCCAAGGTTTGAAAGATGTCTCTAAGCGTGCACGTGGCGTTTTGGAAACGAGGCCTGTCTGTTTTACTTTTTTTTTTTTTTTTTTTTTTTTGCGTACCAACTATTTTTTTTTTAAATGTATATAAACACGAATGGGGTAGTTGTGTTCAATCGTGCAAAGCAGGTTCATTGAACGCATAGACTCTTTTTCATGACTTTCGTTCTTTCTTTCTTTTTTTCAGGTGGACAGTTTTCTGCAGAAAGTGTCGACCGAAGTGGACCAGAAACCGGCCAGCCATGCGGCCAACGTCGTGATCGTGACGGACGGCCAACTCCCTTTGCGCCAATGTTTATTGCCCGAGACGTGCTCGAAAGGCATCGCCGATCCACCGGCCATTTTTGGCCATTTTTACGACTTGCGCAAAGAGTTCCGAAAAGCCTTTCCGAACGCGCCTGAAATCAACTCCATTCAAGACATGATAAACTGTAAGTTTATTTTTATTTTTTTTTATTTCAAACTGATTTTCTTTTTTCTCTCCCGCCTGCGATTATAGAAAATCGCAGGCCCTTTTTTTTCTTCCAAGTTCAAGGTGAAAATTAAAACATTTGTAAAAAATTTTTTTTTCAAAGAGTCACGAAGACATAGTCTACAAGGGGATGGGAAAATGTCTTTTTTTTTTTTCTTTCATTCTTTCAGTTTTCGAAAGTCACCGGATGAAGGTGGGACAGAGAGAAAGAAAATAATAAAGAATGGGGGGGGGGGGGAGGGGGTGATGGAGGACGCACGCTGCGGTCGGGTGTTAAGGGTGTGGCCTCATGGCCGAAGGCGATCTATGCAAGGTAACCTCGATGCACGACGTTTTTGCGCAAGCAAAAGCGAATTGTATCGAAGGGAGAGAAAACGGAGGGTTGGAAGAAAAACGAATTGATGAATAAAACCGATATTAACTTTCTAATGGCATTTCACAATTACGAAACCACATCCTCGAATTGAGAAACGTAAAAGCTCGTCGATGATAATTATCAACGATTATTCATTTATTAAAAGAAAGAAAAAGAGGAACGTGTTTTCTTTCGTACTTTGGAGTGCGTGTGTGTGTGTGTGTGAGTGGGGGGTTAACTATTGCTGTAGATCCGGGCAACGCCTAGATCTACACTCCCTTCTTTTTTAACAATCCGGTTTGGCATTTCTTTTTTAGGGGGTTCATCGTTCCCTTTTTTTTTGTGTGTGTGTAAAATTCCCGAACGGGTTACCATAAGAATTTGGTGATTGTTCAAATCACCTTTATTTGGGAAGAAAACAAAAACACGATATCTGACCTTGGCTACGTGATTCTACTTTGATGGCGATAGATAGCTCATTTTTATTTGTGCCGAACGATGTTTATATATTATATATTTCTCCAGTGGAAATTCCCGAGAAATCTATCAACTCAACGTGAAGAGAAAAACATTGGCGCGTGACGGAAGCAATCCATTGATTGCACCAATGGCTCAGTGGTTCTGTCAGAAGCCGTTCGCTCATAAAATATCCCGAAATAAATTGTCGCTCAACCACGTTTAGCTCTTTAAATTGCGTTTTTTCCTTCTTTTTACAAGCCAATTAGAAGAGAAAAAAAAAATTAAAAAGACGGTGGACAATTGTTGTCTCCCCCCCCCCCCCCCACCTTTTTATTTTCCAGGTATTCCTTCTCCTTAGTTGGCGTTCCAACGGTTTCTTTCCTTCTTCTCGGTAAAAGAGAAAGACAGGATAAAAGGAAAGGTAGAAAAAAAAAAGAACAAACTTTTCCAAGGACCTTATTCGCTTACCCCACGGCTCTCCCTTCTCTTTTTCAAGCTTATTCAACTCACCTGCTTTGGAAAAGAAAAACAAGACTTTTCTTCTTTTGATTCCGTTTGAGTTTGTTGGGTATCTTTTGTGTTCCATTTTTCTTAGTCATCCTCTATATCTCGACAGTTAAATCGACTAGTCAGCTTTTATTTCCTTTTTTTTTTTTTTTTTTTTTTGAAGCTATTAAATGAAAGGAAGAAGAGGCTTCTTTTTTTTTAAACGTGATTTAAAACGAGCCAATTGTTGATGTATTACTTTCGGCAATCGTTCGCTGTCGATGCCATTTTCATAGCTAAGATTGGCACCGGACGACCTTGTTCGTAAATAGAATGGCAGAAACATTGTTGTTGGTGGATAAATTGTCTTCTGGAACAGTCGAATATGGCCATCCACCCTGAAGGGATATATATATATATTTTTTTAAAAATATATACCTTTATAAATAATTTCCTTTTTTTTTTTTTTGCTTGGGTTTTTCCCTACGCTGCCGGCAAAGTTCCCATTCCAGGGAAGCTTCTCACCTTCTTCTTTTTCCTTTGGCTGGGAGACATGCTTCGTTGCATTTTTTTTTTTTTTTTTTACCCAACATCTAGTCCTCGTGATATTCATCATACACACACACACACGAGAAACTTGTTTTCTTGTATATTTTCTCTACCTCCCGGCCTTTTTCCGTTGGAATCATCATAAAAAATTTCCATTTCCTTCTCAAGGGCTTCTAAAAAGCCCATCTTCTTCACGAAAATATTATTTCTTTTTTTTGTTTACTGGTCTTGCGCCTTTTTTTTTCTTTTTCTTTCGTGATTGAAGGGGAAACACCGTGATAAAAAAGACTTAAGCGCATCGTTGGCAATGACGAAGCAATTTGATATAAAAGAAAAAGGTCAACGTATTTTCTATTGTGTTAGCCTTCATTTGATGTCGCGAAAGGCAAGATGGAAGTTAAAATAATAAAAAAAAATGGTGGGAAACCTGCAGGTACTTGCTGGAACCAACATGTTGTGGTTGAACGCTTTGCCGAGTCTCTTGCACACGAAAAAAAGAATCGATCATAATGGGATTCGAAATGAGGGTAGATGCGGTTTTCTAACTACACCGAAGGTTGTCTTACTTTTAGCTCGGAGATAAAAATGCGAGAATCAGACTCTAACCCATTTTTTTGTTTTAACGAACATCGACATTTTCTGCGTTCCATTACGTTTTCATGGAAATATTTTTTGTATATATATTAATTTTTCTGTAAATATTCTCGTTTCTCCCGCCGAAATATCGTGAAGAAATTTTTCAAAAATTAAGTACCCGCTCGTTTAAATTCTTGTGGCAGTGTCATGTTTTTTTTGTTTCTTTCCTTCGTTCTTTTTTGATGGTGGTGTTAAAAGTTTCTCAGTCTCTGACGCAACTGGCGTTTAATGTGCTGTGTACAAATGTACAAGGGTTTCCTCCAATAGAGCCATTGATCGGTCCCGTATTTCCAACCTTCGGTTAACGGGTACGATTGTAAGGACAAATATTTAAAAAAAAAAAAAAAAAAAAAAAAAAGGAATAGAAATCATGAAGAGGGTTGTTAGCAATGCCGGTTATTCAGAACAGATACCCTTATGTCGTGCCATCAGTCCCGCATGGAATTTCAATTCTTTTTTTTTGTTTGGAGCCCCTCTCTTGTTTATCTTTTCAGGTTTGTTTTGTTTGCTATGACCGCGGAAATGCTACCGTTTTCCGCGAGGTAAAAATACAAACATTTCCTGTATTTTTAATGCTAGAAAAAAAAAAAAGAAATGTCAGAGACAGTTAGTTGTCGATAAACGGAAAAAGTCCACTCCCAAAAAAGACAGCTATTAACTTTTTAGGACAAGAGTTCGGTATGTCCGGTAACGAGCGGGCCTTTTTCCCCCTTTCATTCCCTTTTTTAATGAGTCGACCACGTTTCTTCGCTTGTGCAAGAAAAAAGCTTCGATTTTGTTATTCAATCCGTGTCGCACCCTCTTACGTATCTTTTTTTTCTGCTCCCGGTTTTGTCGAGTCACACTTTTAAAGTATTTTCATTTCGGTCATTAAAAAAAATGGGACTCCCCCGTTTTAGTTCTTGTCACTGCGACTAGATGGCGTTGACATATTTCTAATGGGAAAGCCTAATGAAAATTATCCCCATTTAGTTTTTCGAAAAGCTCTTCTATTCAAGACAAACTCTTCACCATTGGGAAAAGAAAAAAAATTTTATAACAAAAAAGATTTGTATTCCTAGATAAAAACGTGAATTGATGATCTCAGCTTTTCTGCATCCGCTTTGAATACGAATTCGAAACGCGAAGAACATGTTATCTTGATTGAAAAGAAGCCAAACACAAATATTTCGATAAAATTAATGGTTGGGGTTAAAAGACTTGTTCATTTTTCTCATGCATGGTTTTTTCTATTTGTAATCATTTTTGTTTTGTTTCGTTTAACCTCGTCTATCGACGCCACAACCACAGATGGCGCCAAACGCGGGTGTAATTCAAAGCCGGTCACTTCAGTCACTCGTGTAGGGGGACGGCCTTGATTCAGGCGAGGGAAAAGAGGGAGAGGAAGAGAGAGAGAGAGAGAGAGAAAAATGATACGTTCCCCAACTCCCCATTTTTCTGATTCTTTCTTGTGTCTTGTAACACGCAATTTTTCACTGCAACCGAGTGATTTGTGATGTTACTTAAAAATGAATTGAATAAGATTGTGTGAACGCGAGCACGTCTGCCATTCTCTCATCACCAACATGCCTTTGAGAAAATGGAGACGAAAGGAAGGGGCTGGCAACAAGTGGTATACAGCTGGATGCGAATTATGGCTCTTCACTTTGCTCTCCCTCCCCCCCTCTCCTCCCCCATTCGTAAAAAAGCAAAGGGAAAAACAAAACAAAAAAAAAAAACTGCTGGCCGGTTGCTCTCTTTTTGGAATTGGTGTCTGGACGCGGGTTACTTGAGACGTTCTTATCAAACCCGTGGATGAAAATTGCCCTTTTTCTTCAGGATTTGTGTTTCAAAACCGAGTTTTTTTCTTAAACGTATGGGTTTTGTAGGCAAACAAAAAAAAAACGGGTGTTTGTGATGTGGCCTTTTGTTTGATTGAAAAAAAAAACAAACTTATTTATATAATATTTGTTTTAGATCTGAATTTGGAGCCGGAAGAACCAGCTAGTGTAGTTCAGCAGAATGCCACGAGGAGAGAGGCGCAAGATATGGGCCGCATTCTGCAACGACTCCTAAAAGAAGGTACACAATCTCATATTGTGTGTTGCTCGTGCTAGTACAACACACCTCATCTTTTTGTTCGTGATTTAATTGCCATTTTTCTCTAAAAATCTGTGGCCGCCATTTTATCGTTCGCATTTGGACTCGCCAACAGGTCACAAGTTCGACAATCCAGAAACGATCCACTTGCGATTGGAACCAGGCATTTGGTGAGTGTTTCAATTTTTTTTTTTTTTTTTTGTGTGTGCATTCTCATTATTTCGAATCAATAGTTGTCGAACAACGAGTTGTTTTGTGTTTCATGTTGGTTTAGCCTTTGGCTGGCTGATAAGCTGATAACAGTGCTCTGTATGCTCTTCATTGCGTTTGGCCTTTTTTTTTTTGTGGGTTGTTTGCTATCGGCGTCATGTCGACTGTGTGGAAAAGCTCTAAAACTGTCACTCACATTCGAGACTTCTCGACGGGATTTAAATATCACTCGAGCTCGCATTGATATCGTTCATTATTTTGGTGATTTCAACTAATAGTCCACTCTTTCTTTCAGTTCGAAAGATGAAGAGGTGGACAGCAACACAGTAGTACGAGCACGTGGTCTACCTTGGCAGTCATCGGATCAGGATATCGCACGATTCTTCCGCGGTCTCAACGTTGCTAGGTAATTCATCTCTTCATTTTTCCCTTTTGAAATATTGAGTTACGTTTTTAGACGATAAGTTCTTTATCAGTCGTGCTGACGGTGCACGCCATTTACAGAAAAACAAAACACGAGATCGTGTGTTGTAGTTGCAGGCTGTTTTTGTTGTTGCCAAAAGGGGAGAAAGTTCATCAACCATGTTTGGGTGAAAGCTGACGTGTGCAAGAAATGCCCTTCTTTTTCCAACAATTTTTGCTTGGCTTTGCTTCCGGTCAAGTTGGGGGTTACTGAAAGACGATACGCCACTGAAAGAACGATACGAGCACACACACACGCAGCTCGACAACACACACCACATCGAAAATTTCGTTTTTTTTCCTTTCTCATAGTGGACAGCCCATTATTTGATTTCTTTCGTTTTTTCTTTATTTGTACGATGGGCAGTTTGTTTAGTTGTCATTGTATATATGTTAGTTTTTTTTTTTTGGGGGGGGGGGGGGTGGTTTTCTCTAAGCCTGCACAAGAGATAAGATTAAAAAAAAACACACAAAAAAATGACTTGAAGAAGCAGGTTTCCGAAGCTGGACATTTGAGTTAGTTGCAGCAGCAGCAGCCCCCCCCCCCAAAAAAAAAAAAAAAATGATGGGCAAAAGTGGGAGTTTGAGCTCCTTTTTTTTGGGGGGCGGGGTATGCGACTGATTAGAACACAGAGAAGCTGAACGCGACCCATCATCTTTGATACAAAGTTCGTTGTGTATATTTCTAATCTAAGGATAGAAAGAGAGAGAGAGAGAGAGAGAGAAATCCTCGCGGGCACTAAAAAAAAAAGAAGAAAAGTTTATCTGATATTTATCCACCCTCTTGCCGATGATGGCACATCGTCCGCATCTTGACATCTTAGATGTCATTCTGTTCGTTGGCATTGCCAGTCCGGGTCGCAGTTGCTTGTGATTTTGAACTATCGGTTTCTTTCTTTCTTTCTTTCTTTTTTTTGTACGTTTTTTGTGCAGTGGCAAACATATCTGATATACAGTTTTGCGTACCAAAGTGTGGTTAACGTTCGTTATTGTAACACGACGTGACCCGAATCCGTGTGTGTGTGTGTGTGTGCGTGTCCCGCGTGAAGTCACTCGCCATTTGATGCGGATTTCCACTTGATTTTTTATTTTTCGGGGGCGGGGGGGAGAGTTCTGAAAGTTTGCAGTAACATTCGTGCCTGTTTTGTTTGTGTGTCTAAATCACCAGTGAACGAAAAAAAAAAGACGATTTTCTTCAAAGCGGAAATTGGTTGATAGCCGATCTCTTTCGATTCAAGTGTGTGGCCGACTGGCGCCATCTAACCTTGTCAATAATAGAAGGAAGAAAGTTTTTATTTATTTTTTGTTGTTGTTGTTGTTGGTTCAATTTGTCGAAGAAGAAAAGAAAGAGAAGAGAAGCTATGCTGCCTGCTGCTAGTTATTTTCTGATGCCGACTCCTTACATTCATCCTCAACCTACACACAACAGGGGCGGAGTGGCGCTGTGTTTGAGCGCTCAAGGAAGACGGAACGGTGAAGCCCTCGTCAGGTTCGTTTCGGCTGAACATCGTGACATGGCTCTTAAAAGGCACAAGCATCACATTGGTCCGCGCTACATCGAAGTCTACAAGGCCACAGGAGATGACTTTATCGATGTCGCAGGAGGTATGACGTCACAACTCACATATTCAATTACACCTTCCTAATCCGATTTGTTTGTTTGTTTTTGTTTTTTTTTTTGAATTTTTATTCAATTTAAAGGTAGTAATAATGAAGCACAAAACTTTTTATCGAGAAGTGGTCAAGTCATCGTGCGCATGCGTGGATTACCCTACGATTGCACGGCCAAACAAGTCGTAAGTAACTTCCTTTTTAATAAAAATACAAATGTTCCTTTAACAAAAATCGAGTTTCTCTTGTTAGGTTGAATTTTTCGAATCCGGAGGTGAAGATGTTGGCTCTACCGTACTAGACGGAGATGCTGGTGTCTTATTTGTCAAAAAACACGATGGAAGAGCAACAGGTGATGCTTTCGTCATGTTTGCTACCGAAGAAGAAGGTTCGAAAGCGCTAGCCAAGCACCGTGACATTATTGGCTCTCGCTACATCGAACTCTTCCGGTCCACAACAGCGGAAGTTCAACAGGTACAATTCGATACTTGGAACAATTGAAACAAGAAAAAAAAAAGGAAAAAAACAATTCTAACTGTACATTTTTCTCTCTCGTTTTAGGTTTTGAATCGGTCTATGGATCCGCGTACGTACGAAACACAAGCGCCTTTGATTCCGCAATTGCCACAGATGCCTCTCCTTCCTCAACAAATGATTACGTCTGGAACACGCAAGGACTGTATCCGTCTACGTGGTTTACCGTACGAAGCTCAAGTGGAACACATTCTTGAGTTCCTCGGCGAACATGCCAAGAGCATCGTCTACCAGGGAGTTCACATGGTGTACAACGCCCAGGTAAGAGCTAAAACTTCCATTTTTCTTCTAAATTTATTTTTTGGGTTTTATTTTTTTTTTTTGAATGGTTTCATGGCATCATATATTTTTTGAGTCCTTTTTATTTTAATTTTGTTGGTTTGGTATACATTGATTCTACATTAGTTACATGAACTAAAAACAAAATTTAGATGGGGTTTGTTTTTGTTTTTCAAATGTGTGGTGAAATGAAATCCTCCAGTTTGACCTGACCCTCTTTTTGTTGTGTCATTGACTCGGCGGCTGTGCGCTGGATCTTTCTTTTTTTTTTTTTTTTTTTTTTTGTGGTGATTGTGTGTGACGCGGGTGGTGCTCGATTGCAGGGTCAACCATCTGGCGAAGCCTTCATCCAAATGGACTCTGAGCAGAGTTCGTTTCAGGCAGCCCACCAACGTCACCACCGCTACATGGTGTTCGGCAAGAAGCAGCGCTACATCGAGGTGTTCCAGTGCTCAGGCGAGGATATGCACGTCGTGCTGACTGGCGGCCTGGCCCTACCATCGACTCCGGCGACTCCAAAGGCTCTGCTCTCTCCCGGTATGTTGCCCTGGGACCAGCTCAACAGTCCCGCTGCGGCTGCTGCCGCCGCGGTGGCGGCCGCGGCCGCTGCTTCTTCTCCGTTGAGCAACGCTCAGGCCCAGCTCCTGCAAGCGCAAGCCCAGGCACAGGCTCAAGCGCAGGTGATGCAGGAGCAGGTCCAGGCGCAAGCTCAGGCTGCCCAGATTCAAGTCCAGGCTCAGTTGGCCGCTCACGCACTCAAACAACAGGAGGGTCTCTGGCTCATGGGCTTGGCTCCTCCCCCCTCACCTGCCACTTCAAATCCTTCACTAAGTCGGCCTCCACCTACCCAACCAACCTATACGCTCTCTTCTCGCCATTCTAACCCAAATTCCGTTGATCGCCAGCACCGGTCATCGTCCGGCGCTGTTAATGCCCAACAACAGCAGCCACCGCCTTCTGGCTTGGGTCTACTCGGTCAAGGGGGCGTTCGGTCCGCTCCTTTTATGCAAAACTCTCACCAAGGGTTTCCGCACCTGGGCCTTGGCATGGCCGGCCTCGGGATGGCAGGTCTCGGGATGGGTAATTTAACAGTACAACAAGAGTTGGCCGCCTTGCAACAGTTTCCCATGCTTTCCGCCAATTTTCCGGGTTTGAATTTCGGCCAGATTGGCGCCACTAGTAATGGCGCTGGTGCTAGTAGTGGATCGGCCGCCCCGCCCTCGTTGAATCATCCACATCATCCGCTATTTTTGCTGGGCCTTCAGCACGGCCAAAATCAACTTGCGCGCAACAATCAGGCCGGTTTAGCTAACGCCCTTCAGGCGGCCAAAGCGGCCGGCTCGTTTTTTCCCGGTATGCCGGCGCAACCGGCCTCGACACAGTTGGGTGGCGGATTTAAACGTTCATGGGAAGCAGCTTTCCAACAACAACAACAACACGCCGACGCTTCTCAAGCCGTGGCAGCAGCTGCCATGGCGGCGGCAGCGGCGGCAGCTAAAAGGCAGTGGCCACCGCATTTGGGCGGCGCAGCCGGTGGTCCAGGTGCTGGCTCCTCCTCTTCTCTCACCTTCCCTTCTTCCATCTATCCTGCTTTGTAGTAGTTTATTATTCTTGGGGTCATGTTGGATATATCTATTTTTTTTTTCGTTGTTTTCCTCGTCGTGGACTTATATAGACGGGTTCATCTTTTTGTTTTTTTTTTTGTTTTTTTTTCTTGACATTGCGCACCCATTTTTTTTCCCTTAATTTTTGCGTGTCGTTTGGAAATTATTTGGCAGATAAAAAAAAAACCTGGAGACTTAATTCGTAGTGGTAATCAAAAATGGGATCTTGTATAATTTTTTTTTTTTTTTGCGAGTCTGGTTACCCGTTTATTATTTTTTTTTGCATGCCGGGCTTTATCGAGTTGACATTGTTGTTGAATTTTCCCCTCTTAATTCCCGTGGCCTTTACAAAAAAAAACAAGAAAAAACACTCATCAACATCCATTTCTTATACCCCGCCCCATTTTTCTTTACTCGGCTCACTTGTCCTATGTCGCAAAAACATTCCGTAATCCTCTCTTCACCTTTATTTCTTCTCAGAAATATTCCATTTTGCTTTTGTTTTTTTTTCGTTGAGCCATCAGCTCGATTCGGAATTCCAAGATTCGTAGTGATTTTTCATTTCAAAAAAAAAAAAAAAAAAAAATGTCTTTAAACGTTCCATCATTCCCGAATATCTTGCCTTGCGTTTTGTTTTGCCCTCCCTTTTTCGCGGTAGCTTTTTCAAATTATCGTTTGCCGCGCAAACGTAAAACGCAATTGTAGAGTTCGTGTGTACCAGTTGATTTCAGATAGCTCTATATCCATTCTAAGTATCCCTCTTTAAATTTGCGTTCACTTTTTTCGACACTCTTCGTGAGTTTATCCCCTTTGTGAGTCATTCTTGGGAGACCTTTATCTCTATTTTTTTTTTTTTAACCCCCTCGCTCGTTTCAGCTTGCCAAGTATGTCGATACTAACGTCGATGACGACGACTGATGGGGTTGATGCAGTGTTGTTCCAAATGAATTTTTTCTCTTTTTTTTTTTTTTTTTGGTCCTATCTTTACTTTCTGATTATTTGAAAACTAACCTTTATTCTATGTGGTCTGATTTTTTTTTTTCTGTGCCCGTTCTCACTTCACTCTCTCGCTCTCTCCAATGCTTCGATTTTTTTTTTTTTTTTCGTGACTCAATTTACCTAAAACACGGACATTTACGCACAAACACACGAGAGATACACACACACACACACACATACAGACGTTTGTATGTCCATTAGAAACGGTGCTGGTTGTTTGTTTTTAAGTTAAAAATATAAAACAAACAAACAAAAACAAACACGATTTGGGAGGGCAGAGAGGGAAGATCCGAATTTCCTTTGTTTCTTTTCCTCCCCGTTTTTTTTTTTTTTCGCCTTCTTTTGTTACCTACTTGTGTTTCTTCTTTCCTTATCCTTGACGTGGCCTTTATTATATAGATCTATTGGGATCCAAAGAGAAACCACGGCGTGTATGGCTTGCTATTATTATAATCAGTCTCTCTATTAAACCAGATACGATCATCATAACACCTTTTTTTATCCTTTTTTCTCTCCCCCTTTTCAATTTATAATACACAGTGTTTTTTTTCGTTTAGCGCACTTGATACGTATTTATACTTAATCAGTGGCTGTAGGGTTCTCAAAAACTGGTGTTACCCTGGGTTCCTTTTTTTTTCCATGGAAAACAAAAAAATTCGGACACATTTTTCTTCCCTCGATCCCCGTTTTTGAATTTGCGGATAATATTAGGATTGGTTGCGCTTATTGTTTTTTTTTGTTTTTTTTCACGGGTTCATAGTATTTTGATTTGGCATTATTTCTTTGACCCATTTCTTTCGTCTCGGGAAACTTTGCAGTGCGATGTTGATTAAATTTAATGTTTTCTTAATTTTAATTTTCCGTTTTTTTTTTGCTGTGGGTGATTCGATGCCTTGCCCCTTGATTTATTTTTTTTAATCATCGCTCATTTTTAAGCTCCCTGACCTCCTCCCAAAAAAAAAAAAAAAAAAATATCCCAGATTTTGAATTCGATTGAAGCTGTTTCCTGTGCATCTTGCAGCTGGAAAAATCGAATTCAGATATCGAGGGATGATATTTTTCTCCCGCACAGACCTTAAAAAATTTCGTTATTTAAACAAAAAACATAATTTACAATAATAACAAAAGCATGAAATTCCCCCTGTCCCTATATCTTTCCTGTCGGCTTTACGAAGTTCATTATTTGATGGTCGTTTTTTTTTCAAATCCTCGGTTAATTTGATCATCTTCATAGCTTTAAAACTCGATATTCCAGATGGTGCCTCAGGTCTACCGTCCGCTTGTGCCGTCCATTAAAACAAAAAAAACCATTCAAAATGTGATGGTGAATTTGGGGGAAACAATTGGGCTTTAAAGTTCGCATTGCTGAATTACATCCTCTCTCCATGTGCATCTGGTGGATTCGGTTGTGTAGTGAATTTTCTTTCCTCCACGTCATTAGGACTGGCAATTGTGATGCAAAAACAAATCATTTTGGGCAAAAACGTGTAGAGAGTAGACAGTTCAGAATTTCGGTGGCCCTTTTAGGTACATGATCTCTCACTTTGAAACAACTTTGGAACACTACACACACACGTACACGCAAACACTGACACACCACTTAAGAAACATTCGTTTTTGAAATCTTCTTTGCTGTGGTCAAAGGGTCAACAATCAACTACCTGGAGAATCTTCGGTTGTTTTTGTTTTTATCGACGATTTTAATTTTATGTGTGTGTGTGCGTGTGTGCTCTTCTCTTTCTTGGTTGGTTTATTATGTGTGGTATATCGCTGTATGTTGATAACGTTGTTAGACTGCGCCGACTCTCCTCTACGGGCTACCTCACCCAACCCTATCTCAAAAATGGTACAAGGTGTTAAAAACAAAACAAAAAGCAAACAACTTACTGGCAAGACACCCCAACGGTAAGGGCAAGTTATACGGCTATGGCTATTTGCTTTCGACGTGGTATGGTAAATAATGTTGGCACTTTTTGCCTTTTTTTTATTCAATGTAATTTGTTTGTTTAATTTTCTATTGACTATCACCTGGTATGCATTTGGTACGCACACTCTCCTGTCTTTTTTTTTTCAATGTTTGGGGGGACATATTTTTTTCACATTTATAGACGACGCATGGGGGTGTTGTTTATTTGATTTTCTTCCTGTTTTGATCATATAGGAAATTTCAGTTCGTCACGATTAATCTCTACATTTAATCACTTGTTCCATTTACGTGTCGACTAATAACAAATAGTTAAAAAAAAAAATATGAAAATCCTGGTGGTTGACGAACTGCATGTTGTTTTCTATGCGCACGTGTGTCATGGTGAAGGGGGTAAGTCGATTCTATTTTCGTTTACATTTTTTTTTTTTTTTTGGTCTTATTTTCTTTTCTTTAAAAAAAAATGTATCGACTTTGTTACGGATCTATTGGTTGCAGTTGGGCACTGGGGTAATCTTTTTTTTTTTTTCATTATTTATATGGATTTATGTGCCTTGCAATGTTTTAATTCTACCTCTATGCTAATTGCTGCTATGATGTTTTGACACAAAGGCTTGATTCCCTATATTCTCCATCACTTCAACAAGATTTTACGTAGCGTGAAAATTGAGCAATTCGTATTTGAAATGTTTGATTTTAAATCGATTCGCACGTGTCGTGAAACTGACGTTTTCTATTTTGACGTGAATCTTGTAGGTGGAACGCTATTGCCCCATCAATCGTACGGAACGTACCCGTTTGGCCAGCCGCCGCAAATCATACCGGCCGTTAGTCCGTTGACTCCACGGCCACAACCTTTTGGATTTCCTCCCATCTTCTATTGGCCTTACCCTTCGCCGCCCGTCAGCCCAACCAACTACTACGGAACGGCCAACGGATCGGCCGCGACCGCCGCAGCTGCTGCCGCCGTGTCGGCCGCCGCGGGAGGAGCGAACAATGGCTCAGGTCTACCTGCTGGTACCTTGGTAATCATGCGCGGTCTCCCCTTTACCGCATCATGTTCGGACATTCTTCAATTCTTCTCTGGCTTCTCCGAGGTTAGGGGACTTTCATCCGACAAAACTCTTCTCCCTTTCTTTTATCTGATTATTATTATTATTATTTTTTTTTTTACTCTCACCACCTTTTTTTTTTAACCTTTGAGAGAAAAAAAAACTTGTTTGAATTCCATCTGGCGTAAATCTACCATCACGGGAGATTCAAAACGTGAGATCTATCGGCAAAAAAAATTCCATTTTTAAATTAACAATTAAAACAGTCGGTGAACTGGGATCGGGTCAATGGGTTTAGCCCAGGTGTGCATAGTTTGGTGGTGTGCGAGTTAGACATTTGCGGCCATAACGGTGCCCTAATGATCTATTCACCTGGCCACATACTATGCATGGCTTTACAAATGAATCTTTTCACTTCACTTCAAAGCCGACGATGTCGTTAGAACCTACAGTTTTAATATCTCTCTCTCTCTCTCTCTCTCTCTCTCTCTCTCTCTCTCTCTCTCTCTCTTCTCTCTCTCTCTCTCTGTGTCTGTTTCATTTCTTTGATGATTAACAACAACTTCAGTTTGATGTAGACATGGGTTTTACTTTTCTTTTGGTGGTTTCCACTTTTATCATTGCTTTTGATCAATCCCCACCTGCTTTGATTAACATATGGTTGTAAGGTGTGAGATCGGTTTTAACGTCTACACGTCAAAAATAATCACTGCATTTGATTACAGTTGACACCAGATTGCATCCAAATTCACCGCAACAATGACGGCCGTCCATCCGGAGAAGCAGTCGTCAACTTCCAGAATAGAGCGGAAGCTGAGAGAGCCATAGCCGAAAAGAACCGCCAAAATATCGGTACGCGTTACATTGAACTCTTCATGACATAAAACAGCGAATCCTACCAGGTCCATCATCTAACGAGAAGTGGAAAAAGAAGTCGATTACTAGCGGGAAAAAACAATTCCGCCACCGCCAATGGATCAGCACACTTCCCCTTGCACTTCGGTCCCTTCAACTAATCACTTTCAATCGACAATTATTATCATCCTCTATGGGATATTGTCTCAAAACGAAATACGTCTTGAAACTATCGAAGTTTAATTCAAACATTTTCTTTTTTTTTTTTACTTAAATCTAATTCATTTTATATCTTCAGTTTGGCAATAACATTTTTCTACTGGGAGTTGATCGTGCAATCAGGAGTCGCCACGACAACTCCAACTAACCCAGCAAGTTGTCCCGCACTCCGATGTGATGTTGATAGAATTTTTTTTCGATCCCTTTTTTTTGTGCATACGACAATGCGATCATTGCCCACGTCATCTTTCCTTAATTTTTCTTTCCCCATTTTTTGTTGTCTTTTTTTTTCGAAAAACTGTTTGCCGAAGTCGGTGAAAAAGAAAACGTCTCGAATCTTGCCACTAAGGCATTGCAAGTTATGACACACAAAGTCGATCTAAGAACGTCTTTTTATAGCGTTTATTTTCCAATCACGTTTCGTAGCTAGCGTTATTTCCAAATCGCCTGCTCATCATAGTATAGTGACAGCTCTTCTCTCCGTATTCGTTGCGGATTGAACCATCATAATTTATGTTTTCTCCTACTCTTTTTTTTTTTTTCCATTTTCAAATTTGCTGTTCAGAATGTTGATTGAACTAAAAGCAGATTGGCAATCAGACAAGAAGTGCGAAAAGCTTGAGTTTTCCCAACCAAATATGTTTTATCTCAAAGTTAAAACTTGTCAAAGACCAGAGAGTAATGTGGAATAGGATTAGTACTTTCTGAAGATGGTTTCGTTAAAAAAAAAATTCCTTCAATAACATTATCGATTTTTTTTTAAAGTTTATTTTTCATAGTTTATATATTCTCACTCCTCCAAAAATTATTTCCCTTTCGATTTATGAGAAACATACGAGTTCGTGCAATAACTCTTATTCTGCGATTGACACATTTCAGATTTGCCATAGTACTTAAGATGAAAATTAAAAAAAAAATCTTATTGATATTGATAACCAACCGATGGATTGTTTTGCTGTTGCAAAAAGAAGAGCTGTTAGGTTGCGAGTTACCATCATATATCATCGACCGCTGCCCTTGTACGTTGTTGCATGTCAAATGCTAGTTTATATAGATTTTCATTGATATTATCTTCCCCTTTTGTTTTCTTTTTATTACTTCTGCACTCCTCCCCCTCCCCCCTTTATTTTTTGCCCTACTCCAGGCTATACAGAACGAGCCAACTCTTCGTGTGTATTTGTTTTGTCACGTGTCTTTTTTCAGCAATGAATTACACATCTCTTGAACGAAATCTTGTAATTTTTGTTGTCTTATGTCTAGTTTGTATATTGAACGAAAAACAAAGCCATCCATAACGAAAATGTGCGCAAAACCCCGACGTGAACTTTGCTATATAAACACACACCATGATGCATGCACGCAGCATTAAGTTCGAAATAAGCGTCACGAATAGCGTACGCTGCTATACAAAAACGAAAAACACTAATGGCTTTTAGGCAGAAGGAAATGATGCACTAAATCTCAACATCAGATGGTAGCTTTAACCATTGCATCCTTCGCAGTTCAATCTGGAATTTAGTAAAAACGAAATAGAGCGAGGGACATTCAATCTTTCGTGAAATTGTTTTATTCATAGTTTAAATTTTTCTTCAAAATTCCTATATAAAATTCAATAAAAAGTATTCTCAAAATTGAACGCTAATTTCGGGCAAATTATTTATTTTCCCTAGCCGGTGTTGTAATAAACGAGATGTCACAAACAAAAAACATGCAATTTAATGAAAAAACGTGTATTTTTCGAAATTCGTTTCATTGGATTAGGCAGCGAATTTTTTTATTTTAGGTTGCGTCTATTGTCAAAAGGTAATTCGATTGAAGTGGGCCGAATGCAGATATGACGATCGATGAAAATGCCATTGAATCTCTATCCTAACTGCGAAAAATGAAAATTTTTTAATAATTTTCCTATCATCCTAACTTTAACAAACATTTCGAAAAGGAACTATTACGAATGTTTAGAAAAACCCGAATGTGTTTTAAAAAAATTATGTCACTGCTAATGTAAAACTTACCTTTCTTAACGACCGTAGCCTTTTCCAGCAGCGTGACTTCCATATCCTCCACCCATTTGCGATCCGTGACCACCGTAACCTTTGCCTGCCGATGCTGCGTGACCTCCATATCCTCCATTCATCGGAGCCCCATGATCTCCATATCCTCCACTGGTTGGCAATGCATGACCGCCGTATCCTGTGTTCATTTGTGCTGCGTGACCAACATGTCCTTTTTGTGATGGCGCAGAATGGCCACCAAATCCTCCGTGCGCAGGTGCACCGTGACTGTTGCTGTAGCCTCCACTCTTAGGCCGACGGACAGCTTGGCTAAAGCTCGCAGGAGAAGAATGACCTCCGTATCCTCCAGCGATTGGTGCACTATGTCCACCATACCCACCGCTAACGGGGGAGGCGTGACTACCGGCATGCCCGCCACCGATGACTGATGGATGACCACCATACCCTCCACTTATTGGCGCGACGTGAGCCCCATACCCTCCGCCCAAGGTTGTAGTATGGCTGCTATGGTGTCCTCCATGCGTCGAAGACATGTGAACCCCATATCCTCCACGAGCGGGCGATGAATAGCCACCGTATCCCGAACTATAAGGTAGAGCGTGACCACTGTCGTAGCCCATCTTTTGTTGGCCACCTAAAGGTTATAATAATTTATAACATAACCAATAACCCATATGCTCAACGTCGTAAAAATCAAAGTTGATTTTCACTGACTTGGTTGGTCTCGGACGTGCAATGAACAACACTTACCATAGCCACCGTAGCCGCCTCCGCTCCCGCCGCCTCCTCTTCCTACAAATCAAAATCAGTAAATAGGTTATTAAATTTAATCTTTGAAAGATTACTGAAACCACTAGAACTTTAATAGAGTTTAAAAACCTTTTTTATGAGCGTCGGATGATGAGAAAACCAAAACTGCTACTAGTAACGAAATCCACTGTAAAAAAGAACAGATTTAAATTAAAAACCAAGATCGCTTAAACAAAAGAATCAAACAAACCATGTTGGAGAAGAAAAACATTCTGATGAGGATTTCCTTGGAGGTTGGTATTTGCAACACGGTTTGCAACTGAAGAGCAATAGATTTGCAACGGCCCTTTTATATCTGGCAAAAATGGAAAGACCTTCAAATGTGACAGCAAAAAAGGAGATTGATTGTATAAGCTGCTCGTGCAAAACTCGCCATCATTGCCTAGACTTGCGGTATTACCAATGCCACCCCCCCCCCCCCCCCCATCTCACCTTCGAGGAACAAAAGTGGTGGTGCGGACAAAGGGGAGAGAAGAAATAGCAACCCATGCGCGAGAAAAAAAGATTCTAACTCCTCACGTTTCGTGACCGCCAACCTTCAGCCATCCTCTCCTTCAATGTTTTTTCAAGATTTATTGCAAGGAATTTCCCAAAACCAAAGTTTGATATTAAACTTGTTGACTATTGACGCAATCGTTTATTTTGCTTTCACAGGTTGGCAGAAATGACTTCTTTCGTTATGTGTCCGTGATTCAAATTGTTTCCATTATTTATGATTCTGTATCTAATGGTTTATCGCCTTTCCTCAGAACAAAATTGAGAGATTTGAACGCTTCTAAAACTCACCATTGACAGTATGGCATTTACGTTTGTTAAAAGTGCTTAACAACTTCGGCATTTGTTTGAGCCTTTAAAGGATTCATTTCAGCCCTAGCGTACGCTCGCATGTCGGTGTGTGTGTGTGTGTGCGTATGTACAAAGTTTTGATACATATTTCATTACAAGACTGCTTTACTTCTATTTTTAGTTAACCGTTATTACTAATCCTTTTTGTGACAGATGACCGCTATCGCCAAACAATTAAGTGAATAGTTCGATTTCAGCGGATGAGCTTTAAATTTTTTATTCATGTTTATTTTGATTTTTTTTTTACTGGTATAGACTACAAGAAATTAGTACATCGTTAAAGATACGCAGAGTTGCTTTTACTTTGTTTTTTTGGGAACCGCGATACAAATTCATTTAGTCGTTTTGTTTGGCTATAAGTCTACGTGATACAAATGTATATTTCTGCGGCTATGGTTGACAGGTAAAACATCCGTACACTAACACAAGCTTCGGTTGGCGTAGGCGGTAGATGCTCAACAGATATTACGATGGAAATCTTTTTCCAAAAAATGTTACTGAAAGGACGCGAAAATGGCTTTCAATCTGTAGTATTATACTCATGTCGCCCACGGGTTCGCTTCGCTGTTAGGTCTTCGTGTTGCAACAATTGTCTTTGTTGCAAAGACAATTCATTTTTCGTGGGTCACAAGCAGCTTTTATATTTGATATCTTAATTCTATAGAACAGCTTTGCTGCAAAATAAAACTATTCTGAATTCAAATGAAATGACGAAAATCTGATTGACGAAATTTATTCCTGCTGAATACGCCGTCACCGAAAAAGTAAGAATAACAATAATTTCAAAAACCTGAACCATACAACGGAGATAAAGGAGGAAAATAGAGGATTCAAATCGCATTCAAGATAATGACATACATTTTGGAACTATCAGTATGCATATCGTGAAACGCCAATAAAGTCATTTTGCCTAATTTGCTAAGATGTTTTAAGGGTGGTCCAAGTTCGATGCGAAAAGTGTTATGTCGTAGGGATTTCGTAATTCGATTGTAACGAGACGTCGGTTACTCACGAACATGAATTGGACGAGAGCCGATAATATCACCCAGTTCTCGAGAGTTGAACACTACAACCAGTTTGCGCTCACCACTAAACCGGGGAAGGAACTTTTGAACGAAGCTGATCATCTCTCCCGGTTTAACGTCACTTATGAATTTAAAAAAAATTCGAACATCAGTCAGATCTTTCAATTACGAATAATGTAGTTTTTTGTGTTAACTCACCGGTATTTTACTGTTTGGGCCCGAACCAAACCCGATCCTTCAAATGTAAACTCACACTCAGTCAGCGTAACTGGAACTGGATTCATGAATGAGAAAGTAGCAAAGCATTCCTGGCCTATCTGGGGATTTCCTCGCACCTGTAAACGGAGATTTTTTTTGGCATTGGCATTATCTGCTTCACGATACTTACGATAATTATTTGCCCTAATGTAATTACCTGAATATCCAATTTTGGTTTCTCCAGCTGGAAGTCGTCTTCAGCACTCCACGATTGCTTAGTCTCTTGCACTGACGACATGGCGAACACCTTAATGTATCCGTAATCGACAGCTCGTTCACGGTATTCTTCCCAACTTATGCGAAGTTGAAGAGTTTCTCCTATTTGAATTTACAAGAATAGCTTAAAATTACTGGTCTTTCCAAGCAATGAAATAAAAGAACAAAACACTGACGGCTTCCCGGTTGAAGGACAAACTGACGATCGTTGCGGCCAAGACGGCGGGCAGTGACTCCTGTGTAATAGACGGAATTGGCACATAGGTATGCCGTGATGGTTCTCGTTTCTTGAGATCGGTTCTGTGAAATAGCATTGATGCGGAATTTTAAAATACTGAATTAGACAGACGAATCATATTTATAGAATACCTGAATGAGAAGTTGTACATTAAATGGCTGGCCCCATGCAACTTTTTCTTGCTCAACCAAATTGAATTGACAGTCATCATTGGGAGTCCGGGAATCAAAAATGGGCTGGGCTTTTTCAACACTTCGGGCTGCGTTCATGGCTGACATACGATCAGCAGCTGTGTTCCCTGAATCAGCTGGATAGCGTGATTCATCGTACCAGGGTTTGCGGGCGATGTCCACTGCACTTAGACGACGCACTGATGCTCCTGGATATTGGATCATATCCCTTTCTCTTTCCCTATCTCTCCTTTCCATATACGGTGAAGTCATTCCTTGGTCTTTAAAAGTTAAGAATTATTAAACTGTCAAACAAAACAAAAAAAATAAACTTTAAGAAAATTACTAAAGAGGGAACTGAAACATCCGTCGGATTGTTTTTGGTAGCGAGACGTGTTATCGAGAGTCTTGTAAAGGCCAGTGATATCTTCTACGTCAGCATCGCTGACATCATCATCGGCTCCCGGTCGCTTGGTCAAAATCATACGTCCAACCCTAATATCAGCTACTGGTTTTAGTTGCTCAAATAAATTGTTTAAGTATTTGTTTACTGATAATTATTGACGGGAATCTTCTTGAATCCCCAATGAGAGGTCTCGTCCTCCTGGAAATGAGTGACTTCAGCGTTGATTTCCGCAAAAAGCTGTCATCAAATAGCAAAAGAATTAGTTTCTAAAGGTATTGATTAAATTTGAAACATTATACATAAGGAGTGTCAAAGGAAAATCCAATTTCGCCGCGACGGACAGACTCAACCGAAGACGGACCTCGACGGAAACCTTCGACAGCCAAAGGACCTCGACTTTTAGAATCAGCTAAGTGAAAAACCAGAAATTTGAAAACTTCCATGGTAAACCGCAATCATCAGATTTTCTCCATACAACCTCCAGTGTTGTTCTGACGATACAGAGGAGGGGGAGTCGGATCAACTGCCTGCCAGCCATTGTAACCGGGTTGGAGGTCGAGCCGCGACATCCACACTTCAGTCCTTTTAAGTCAACCAACAAATCAGTCACATCTTTTACTTGAAATTTTGTGACTCTTGTTCTACCAAGCGTGGAAGTTCCATAAGGCATCTTGATTGTCGCCATCTGGGCCACCTTTCATCTCGTCTCCGAAAACATCGAAATACTTGTCGACCGACAGCGTGTGATTTGTATCGCGTGCAGAGACGAAATTAGTAACAGGACGGGAAGGAATACCCAAAGCGCGGAAGACTGTTCGAATAGTTCAAAAGAACATGTGAAACACTTAACGTTAAATCTAGTTAAATGTGCTTACTAGAAGTGGCGACGGCCGCGAAGACCCAGCACTGTCCGTATTTGACTGGCTTGGAACCATTTCGCAGATAGTGCTCGAAGATCTTAGAGCTGCCAGTCCAGACCCACGGACAAACTCCGTCTTCAAACGAACCTTCCCATTTGCCCTCCAACAAACCAAAACCTTCGTTGGCGTTGATCTATACAATCAATGTTTTCATTATTATGTAATAAGAGAAACTTTGAAAATGATGTTAATTACGATTGAAGCGATGGCACGGACAACTTGGACAGGATTGCCCCTTTCCGTTGGATTCAAACCAGATTGGCCGAGCAAAAGTTGAGCTGCTGGTAAGGCCACGTCAGAAAACTGTCCGTAGATCCAGCGACGACCTTTGGGTCGGTGATGGGTACCAACAAACACTTTACCCGTGTCATTCATGAGATACTCTCGACGGAGTTCCTCATCGTCCAAGTAAACAGAGTCCTCTATTGAAATGCATAAAATTTAAAACGTTTAGTTGCGCTATCCACTTAAAAATATGACGACGAAAAAGTTGAACCTCGACAAAACGGATTGAACAAGACGTAAATGTCATCTTTACAACGGAATTCGTCAATGCGGGCACCCGGCATTGTCGTGGTAGTTTCGATGTTCAGTCGCCATAATCCGACAAGTGCGTTTGCAGGAATATGAACCTGCAATTGAAAGTAGGAAAAATTATGAATTAGCATTATTCTTATTCAGTTTGGAATGATTTTACTTGACAAGAGAAGTTGAAACCCTCCTGTTGATGGATCCGCATATCCCATTTTTGTGGAGCTCGAGTGAATTCACGCTGATTCATGTGGAAAGGCAAAACCACTTTACTTCCTTTCGTGACTTGCGGATTCGGGCCTAACCAAAAATAAAATAATATGTTAAAGCTGTCGTTCCGTTTAGATCATCATTTTCATTTTGTTACCGAAAGTAAACACAGCGCGCAAAACGTCACGACGCGGATCGAAATTGCGATCCTTCACCCGCACAGCCATGAAAAACGGCTGACCACGACGAAGAACTGCTGTAGACGCCGAAGAAGATGAATAATAATCCATCGAATTCACCGATTCCATATTCGTCATCGACCTGGACATAGCCATGGTTGACGACGATCCAATATCCTGTTATTTTGTGCAGAATTAGTTTAGTGCAAACGTAGGATAACTGGATAGAATGAATTACGCGGCCACAATCAAGAACGACTTCGTAGCGATCTGTACGATGTTCCCTTGCATTGTCTCGCGCGAACAATTCAACAGAATCGATCTTCAAATTATCTGAAGGCACTGTGTTAGAAACAGATGAAAAACGAGTTTAAAATATTGACTACAAATTAGAAATGAAAATTAATTAGAAAATACTTCCGTCGGTTAGTTTTTCCTCGAGAGCTCGTTCAGCCCGGCGACGTCTGTCCAAGTCTTCGGCGTAGTGCGATACCAATGATGCACGATAAGCTGCACTGTTGCTACCTGAACGGATTCCTGCGTTGTTACCCATGCCATCTTGTTCGTTAGTGCGACGAGGAAAGCCTGACGAAGTGGCCAAATTGTTCAGTCCTGAATTGCCACTCATGGAATGACGCAACATGGCTGTAAAAATATTTAGCGTAAAAGATAAATGGTTTCTATATTATTTCCTATAGTAATTTGTTATCCATTTACTTGGTGATCCTTGTTGATTCATCATCGAACGACGCAACATGCCTAATTAGTTTTTCAATTTTACGGGGGATTACGGCTCTATTTTTAAAAAGTTTACCATTTTTTTTTTACCTGGAGAGCCAGATTGATTGAGTGGAGAACTCATTATGCCTTGAGAATGAAAAGAAAAAGTTTTGGGAAAAAATATTATTGACGGGTTGAATTACAGGACGTAGTATAGTGACAGAATTACATTACATAGTATAGTAGTGTTTACGGAAAGCTGTTTAATCTTAGTACGACAAATGAAATTGTAAGACTGACTTGTGGTTTTAACAAACACAACTTTTACAGACATTCTTCTCTTTGAGGATTAAAAATCATAGAAAGGTTAAATAACTACCTTAAAATTTCCTGGGTCGACGACGTGTTTTCGCTGCTACTGCAGAAACAAGACAATGCCATCTTCCAATTACCTTCTCTATTTATATTCTTTTCGTGTCGAGGGAGTCTTAAGAATTTGAAATAATTTAGAGAAATAAAACTCTAAATAAATGCAGATCAAGTAACGTCAGGATATGATTCTTTCTGGTTCCGTTGTACAGTCATACCTGGTTCATAGCTATCGGATTTCATAGGTCTCTCAGCCCCGTGTCCTTTTTCACGCTGACTTAGTGCACAGTCTGGTGACGCTTCATCGTTGCAGACCGAGTGGTATTCAGTGTTGAAGTAATTCCATCCCATGGCTAGAGCCACAACGACAATGAAAGTAGCATAACTATTGACTGAATATGTAAGTCGAAGTTGCGCTGTCCTCGAATACGTTTGTGATCAGTTGTCGGTCCGAAAACTAGCAAAGTTACCAGCTAAAGTTTTTCATTTACCTTACATCAAGAGATTACTGCATTTGTACGCTGTTCTATCTGACTTGTTGAACAATTAAATTTGAACTGGGTAAGTGATTTCTGTTTCATTTTTTTGCTTCGTTTCGTTTAATATTTTTTCGGCATGAAAATGCTAAACACCTAATTGCAAAAAGCTGGAGGAAAAGAATATTATGCATGCTAACAAATGCAGTGTCACCCTAGTACAACTCGAAGATTATTCCAATGTGCAGTTTTTTTTGTGCTGTTGCTAAAATGACATGTGGACTGATGAATGCAGATTGCGTATACAAGTTTACAGATCACTGTTGTCATGATGGCACAGTTGAGGCTTCCAACATTGGTTGTCCGACATTGCTGCGTTTTGGAGCCTAAATGTAAGAGTGGTTCTCGCCAGAGGTCGGCAGGGAACTTTAACCGAAGCGGCCGCATCTTCGTTGAATACGACTACCCCAAACGCCAAGATTCAAACCTTTTTAGATAGCATTCGGAGTGAGAATGTCGTTGAAATGGAGCTCTCATTTCTGTTGGTTAATACCATGAATTTAATCAAATAGGAGGGATTTTACGTGGGCAATGCATCGTCATTAACCTATGCTACAGGCACTAATAATAACGATGTAAATTTCTCCTTCTACGAAACATTTTTTAATAGCATAATTTTGATCCTTTCTAAGTTCTGTGATCTTTTGATTGCTGCTATACAGTTACCGATTGCTGTTTTTTTAAAGGAGCGATGATGGCTATACTCTTAGATATTTCTTGATTCACTCCTGCTCCAGCCTTGAGATACATTACTTTAGATTTTATCCAACAGAAGTAGAATAGACACAGATAACCACTGTCATCGACTATTGATAAATAGGTATGCAACTCCTGACCTCGAACCTGTGCACAAAACTAATTTTAAATGAAAGGATGTTTTACATTCGTAATTAAAATATGTGTATTTGATTTTTAAGACAAAAAAATTTCCTATTACTCCAAAACTGAAAGAATAAAAAACTTCTATGCTTTTACTATAAATACATGAATCATAGAGGAGGTGTATTCTCTACTGATGCGAAAATAAGAAGAAAAGAAGCTCGAGCCGAATTGGTATAGAGTATTGGATTAAGTTAGCGTGGTGCAGCCAAAAAATAGGTTGGATCAGAAAGAATATTGCGGTTTAATGAAAAAACGTGTATTTGCTGAAAATTCGTTTCATTTGAATCAAAGGATTTTTTTTCTGACTGGAAATTTCTTCTATCGACTGGTTAATTCGATTGAAGTGGACGGATTGCAGATGTTGAGGTTCTATTGAAGATTTTCTAACTGCATAGAATATATAAATATTTGTTATTATTCTTTGCACGAGTTTTTAAAATAAATATTCGAAGAGCAACTGCTATGAAATTTTACCAAATCAAAATATACCATTTATTATACCAAAATAATCTTACTGCTAATGTTGACCTAACCTTTTTTAACGACCGTAGCCTTTTCCAGCAGCGTGGCTTCTATAACCCCCACTCGTCTGTGCAGAATGACCTCCATATCCCCCTCTCATTTGTGATCCGTGGCCACCGTAACCTTTGCCTGCCGATACTGCGTGACCTCCATATCCTCCGTTCATTGGAGCTACGTGGCTTCCATATCCTCCACTTGTTGGCACTACATGGCCGCCGTAGCCTACGTTCATTTGAGCTGCGTGACCACTATGTCCTTTTCTTACTGGCGCAGAATGACCTCCGTTCATTGACGCAGCATGACCACCATATCCTCCCCTCGCAGGTGCAGCGTGATTATTGCTGTAGCTTTTACTCTTAGGTCGACGAACCGCTTGATTACCGCCGTACCCCGCGCTCGCAGGAGAAGGATGACCTCCGTATCCTCCACCGACTGGTGCACCATGTCCGCCATACCCAGCACTAACGGGGGCAGCGTGACTACTGACATGTCCTCCACCCATGGGTGATCCGTGACCACCGTATCCTCCACTGATTGGCCCAATATGACCTCCATACCCACCGCTCACGGGTGCTGCGTGACTGCTGGGGTGTCCTATCATCGGGGAGATGTGGCCACTGTATCCTCCATGTGATGAATGGCCACCGTGCCCGGAGCTCAACGGTAATGTATGACCACCGCCGTAGCCTAGACTTTGTTGGCCACCTGAAATTTATAAAAATCTATGACATATTTGACGTCACCAAAATGATACATAAAATTTTGCAGCCAAGAATGGCTATTTTCCTTGAGGAGCAACACTTACCATGAGCACCATAGCCTCCAGCATTACCACCGCCTCCTCTTCCTACATCAACAAATGGATAATTAAATTTAATTAATAAAAGATTAATAACACCACTAGAACTAAAATTTAAGTTTACAAACCTTTTTTATGCGCGTCGGATGATGAGAAAACTAAAGCAGTTACCAGCAACGAGGTCCACTATAAAAAGAAGGAAATTTGAATTGAAAACCAAAATCAATGCTTTATTATTGTATGATAAAATCAAACAAACCATAACATTGGAGAAGAAACGCATTTTGATGAAGATTGCTCTTGAGACGGTATTTGCAACTGCACTGTTTGCAACTGAAGAGCAGTAAGTTTGCAAAGGCCTTTTTATATCGGGCAAAAATGAAAAGACCTTCAAAAGTGTTAGCAGAAAAGAAAATTTGGTTGTAGAAACTGCTCGTACGAAATTCGTCATCATCGCCTAGAATTGTGGTATTACCAATGCCACCCTCCTTCTCACCTTCGAGGAACAAAAGGAATGGTGCGAACAAAAGGAGAAAAATTAGCTATCCATGAGGGGGAAAAAAAAGATGTTAGTTCTTCACGTTCTGTGACCACTAACCTTCAGCCATCTTCTTCTTCTGTGCTTCGCATTAAATTTGCGTACAAAATTCCTGGAATCGTACCTTAAAACAAAAACTTGTGGTAGCTTCTACAAGGGTGGCGATAACGAATTTTCTTGCCATTTTCATGGTTTCTTTGTTTATTAACAGCTATTGGTCTAGTTGTTATTCACAAGATGCGTTGTGTGACGGAACCTTACTTTGCAAATCCATTGTCTTGACGGCAGTGCATAGCCTAGAAGGGTAAACTGTTAGTCTAAACAGCGGATGGTTACATGTTCTGCTGTAAAACTAATGATAAGTGATCTACGAGTGGATTGTGAAAATCAAATAGCCTTTGATTAATCCCTTTCCCCGCCTTCCTAATAGTTTTTCCGCATTTTCAGTTAGTGCATTCAAGGTGACCGTCAACACGACGAAACTTTGCGCAATTGGTATTATCATCAGAGGAGTGAGGAAATTTCTTCACACATCTCTTGTTCAATCCCATTACGTTCTGAAGCATCTTTTAGGACTTTTTTTTTTTAATTATGCCTCTTTTTGGAGTGGTATCAAAAGTTCTGTAAAATGATCCTACCACAATAACACGTTACTCTGCTGGCATTAAGTTACACGATTTCAAATGCCAGGCTCTCTATAAGCTTCCATCAGTTTACACCATTAGCACGTACGCAGGCCAGCCGGCCGTTGCTGTCGGATTGCCAAGAGTTTCGTTTGGTTGGTGTCGGTTTCATTAACTCCTCTCATTCCATTCCATTCATTCTCATTCCATTTAACTGTAATTTGGTCTGAATTCATAGATCAACCGTGGGAAACTAATGCCGGCGTATGCGCAAAATAAACAAAATCACCGGCATAAATTCGTTGAAAGGGAAATAATTTGTAAAATTTACATGTAATTCTATAATGTGTCAAACATCCAAGGTTTATTGCAGCAGCCTTATTCGAAGATTTCAAATGCGATTGCGCTTCATTTACAAGATTATTTCCATTTTGTGCTGAAATATGGTTAAAAGTGGTGTGTTAACTGCTCACTTGTGTTTTCTTTGCCAATGGACGACATTGCATTGCTTATTGCATTACATTAATATCGTCAAAAAGTTTAAAAGCCAGCAGCTTACTGTCAATTGATCACCACTTGTAGTTGCTTACAGTTACTACTTATCCCTGCCACGCTGTTCACCATGAGCACTACCATTTTGGTATTATTATTTTATACTATTTATTTCTCATTTAGGAATAGCTAATAGAATTTGACTGAAAATTAAAAACGGGGTTAGTCTATTCAGAACTATCGCATTATTCTTTAATCAGGCTATCGAGCTACTTTTCTTCGTTGGTTGTGTGTTTTCCTATTATGCCCCTAGCTTCTCCAGTTACAAAGGTAAACACTGACCACTGAACTGCCCAAACCCATCAACACACAATTTTTTTTAATTTTTCCCTCAGTTGACCATTTGGTGGCATAGGTCATTCTTGTCAAAGCGGAAATTTAGAAAGCGGGATCATTGAGGTATAATGGCCCACTAGACACAATGAGCTGGATAAACCACTACTTATACGTGTATACGAATGCCAAAATAAGTAATGACGATCCTAGATTGTCTCCAACTAATTTCCCCCTCACAACCAGAATAGCACCAAGTCACTGCATGAACGCATTAATGCCAATATCGGCCGCAAGGTGATATGGAGTATTCTTGCATATCATTCGCGGTGCGTGATGCCCCACCCTAATTCGTGAGTGCTACATAATAACTGAAAATTTGAAACATTTACTTAAGTTTTTTGTTTTATAATTGGCTTAGATGTTTTTTATCACTATTTTCTGGATACTGTTCATTTATTACATTGTCCAATAGTTTCGCCGAATTTAAATGAGAGTTAGTTTAAGACGGAAAATACACGATTACGTTATCAACATGGTTTGGGGTCGTCATTCACTGTAAATAATAGTTGCATGAACGTGTTAATGTAGCGGCACTTGAAATGACTGCGTATGGCACCCTCCCAATGATGGGAATACTAGTAACCAAGAGTCTGTAAGCAATTACAACTCGAAACGTTAAGCGTTGGTATGGGATTGGCCCACCATTCCAATGCAAAACTGATAGAGATGTAAGAGCTATCAGCTGATGTCACGATGGGGATCATATAGTACAGCAATATGATCTCCATCCGGACAGGTCTGGAGGATACTAGTATGTCAGTCAAGTGCTTAGTGCAAACATTTTGCCTATTTTCCCAATAACTAAAATGAGAACTGGCAAATCGAAACTCCTATCCCTGCCGAATATTTAGAGCATTTCCATAACATAGAAATTGTAGATTGGAAGTAATAATTGCCATTAGCGGTGTAAATGCAAACTGAAAAAAAATTTACATTTCATTTTGCTATTCAATTAAATACCGAAAGATAATGGGTTTTGACCACAACAACTAAACAATGCCTATGGACTGACGCAATGAATCAATGCAACTTTGTGCTGAGTGACTGGATAAATAAATTGACTGCAATCTTATGAATAACCGTGATATATTTCCCGCAAATGTCTTCATGCATAATTGTGTTCAGAAATTACGATGTTGTACGAACACTAACTGAAATCGTCTTCATCCGCTTTATGTAATAAAGAAAGAAGAAAAAAGAATAAAAACAAGTACAGATTGAGTAACGACATAATAGCTGTATTCAACATTTCATTTATAAACCATCACATTCGTACGGAACGACCAGTTAATGCATAAGTACATGGCAGGGAAATACACATTTTGGAACGAAGACAGCAAATAATAAAGCAAGATCTAATTATCTTTAACTATTGAGCTTGACGGACAAGGCAATTTTCACGATTAATAATACTTTGGTCGCTCAGTGTAATAGCTTGGTGCAGCATATTGTGGTGTAGTACTCGGGGGCCTTTGTAGTATAGTATTGAGGAGCCTCAGTGTAGTAAGCTAAAGCTGCGTAAGTTGTGGTGTAGTATTCTGCTTTCTTTGCGTAGTACTCCGAGGCTTTCGTCGTGTAGTATTCAGCAGCATTTGTAGTGTAGTATTGCGGAGCCTCGGTGTAATACGCCGGGGCAGCGTAGGTGGTGGTGTAGTATTTGGGGGCATCGGAATAGTAGCTCGGTGCAGCATACCTTGTGGCGTATTCAGGAGCCTTTGTAGTGTAGTATTGCGGAGCCTCAGTAGTGCGGGGATATCAAATCCACGACGGCCTCCGTTTGCGGCTCCCTTCTCCTGTCGTAATGGCTTTCGGGCCTGTAGCGAATCTGTTAGCTAATTTAATTAAAAATTAGTCTTGCAAAACAAAAGACGTAACAACCACCAGGTTATTTATATCTTTATGTGTTAAGCGCATCTTCATATCATCAATTAAAATCTGGACTATACCTGAAACAAATGACATTAAAAAATAAATTTTTCTGCTAAGAAAGAAATGAAACAACGAACTGTCATGCATAAGTGTATTAATTCTACTGTTATGTTTTTCAACATTTATTAAAAGCAAATAAAAAAACCAATTGCTAGAGGAAATAAACTACTGTCATTTCAGAAAGGAATAAAGGCACGTAGGATTTATTCGAAATGCATTTTCATGCACACAGCCCAGTATTGTTCGAAGTTGGAGCTGGACAGGCAGACCAGCAGACCAGCCGTTCCTTGCTAGACTGGTGAATCGATAAAATTTCCAGCTGGACCGTAATTGCACACGTGCAATCGGTTGTACGGAACAGCGCCATCATACAACTGTTCGAAATAAATTTGCAAAGACAAATATATTAACGGAATAACTTTTTGTATAAAGAAACATTGAATTTCTTACAGCTGTTGATTGGTAATAAGCCACTCCACAGCCTACGGTTTAGGTAGTGGCCCATACAACTTGTGTATAATGACCAATCATTTCAAGTGGATTTGCCCTACCATCAGATGCACAAGAGTTAGTAATTCAACACGATGTAATTTGGCAAACCGTATTACTTACGGGAAGCTGGTGCCATAATCTTTCGTCACGAAATCGACTTCAGCATACCATGAAAATATCGCTTCTTCCAAGTAAGATGTGTTCATGTAATCGACAGAAGATGCACCAACGTAAATATTCTGACCAACTCGGAATCGAGCTATGAATAAATAACAGCCGTGACAGATATATAAACTAAAGAGATTCAATTTGCTTCATATCAAACTTTTCCCTTACAGACATCACGGCAAGTATCGTGTGCGAATACGCATTGCTGGGCGTGCGTTTGTACCATCACGGCCAGCTTCTCATCCCAGATCTTAACAAACAACGTTCATTTAAGATATCACAATTTTTCAGAAACACTGTGCTTTATGGTAGGAAATACACGGGACTTTTACTTACCAATTGCCTCATATTAGACGCCGATCGTTAGGGACCTGGATTGCCACGAGTTTCCTGGGCCACCCAACGCCTGAGCTGATTATGCGTTTTCAAAATTTTTGTGATTTCATCAGCGTTGATGGTTGACGATGTTGGATATGCTGGTTGACAAGCTGCCCCCAGGTGGTATTCTATACCAAATGAAAATTCTGAATTCCTCACCTCTATGAATTGTTTGTTCTGTTGAGTGCATATACCGAATATTTGCAGAGGGTATTGTTCCTTGGCACACTGCACGTAGAAATGTGGCAGTAGGAAGAAGTTGGAGTTGAAGGTTTTGCTGTCGTCACAACTCGCTTCGAAGTTGTGGTCGGGAGCTTAGTGGTTGTTGGCGGGAGCTCGGTGGTTGTTGGCGGGAGCTTGGTGATTGTTGGTGGTAGTTTCGTGGTCGTTGGCGGTAGTTTCGTAGCTGTTGGTGGTAGCTTGGTGGTTGTTGGCGGTAGTTTCGTAGTTGTTGGAGGGAGCTTGGTGGTTGTTGGCGGCAGTTTTGTAGTTGTCGGCGGTAGCTTCGTAGTCGTCGGCGGTAGTTTCGTTGTTGTCGGCGGAAGCTTGGTGGTTGTTGGCGGGAGCTTCGTGGTCATCGGCGGTAGTTTCGTGGTTGTTGGCGGGACCTTGGTGGTTGTTGGGGGTTGCTTCGTAGTTGTCTTCAACGTTGTCTGGGACTCCTGTTTCCACAAGGATTGATTTGTTAAGAATCAAATACCAAAGTGAGCTATAACAATGGCTAAATTCAATAACATAAAAATAAAAGATTAAGGATCTTTCCCCGCAAGGGAAAAGGCAAACAACAATCAACAAAGATACAGCAAATACTTTCATTCTTACAGGGAGCAAATAACTGGAATGAGGCTCAGGATCTCCAAAATGTTTCAACGTTGATTTTTGTGCGCGTCTTTTATTTGACTCGTACGCTGCGTGCCACGTAGCACGCGCAAGTGTTCGAAACGGATCCACCTGCATTTCATCCGCGAAAATGGGTCGACGACTGCTAAAGTCTGGCTTGGAAACAAAAAAACATATTTAAATGAACGATAGAATGCTCCTGAATGCGAATATAGCTATACAGTATAATACACTTGTGAGGGGTTATCAATCTATTAACGACATGGCGTTTGAACGAAAGCTAGCTCTCGCTTTCATTGCTGTATCCATGTTGGATGAGGCGCAAAGCAGGCACCATATGTTTCCATATGCGTGCTAGTTCTGTGATCAACGGCTTTTTTTTTATTATTCTGGCAGTAGATTTTTTTTTACCAGTGGGATAAGCACTCGTGGCAAGGATGCGCTGTTTAAAACTAGTTGAAACTAGTTATTGGGCAGCTGTGGGTATATAGTTCTATTAACCATAATAACCAGGTTAGTTGCATAAAAATTGAATCCTGAATAGTTAATATCGTCATGCGCGCATTTTCCATCACTTACAGAACACGTTGTAATAACTTGATCTTTTATCAAATTCTATCGACATATTTTAAACCGTGAAAAAACCTGTAATTAGAAATGGTATTAGTAGTATATCATTTCCAGAAATGTAAAAATTTTTTTAAAAATGATGCATTTTCAAGCGCACAATCCGTCGTTGTTTGAAGTCGAAGCTGGACAGGTAGATCCAGCAGCACCTTTCACATAAACTGGAGAATTAATGTAATTTCTAGTCGGCCCATAATTGCAAACGTAGAGCCTCTTGTAGGAATACTCTGGGCCAAACGTCTTCTACGTGAAAGATGGTATCAGCATAAACGTTAAATTTGTTTAAGTTAAGGAAATTCGTTACAGCAGCCGATTGTAAGCTATTCTCCACAGCCTACAGAATAGTTATTTGCCCATACAACGTGAGTATAATGTGGAATAACAGCAGGTAGGCTTGATCTCTACCATCATATATTACAAGAATTAATACTCTCACGAAGAATCTATATTAATTTTGGTAAAGATTTACTTACGTGAAGCTTATGACGTAAGCAGCCGGCAAGTCATCGGCTTCATTAGACCATCGCGTTACACCCCACCCCACTATTCAAAGTAGACTATGCAGAACCTTGATGGTGGGTGGACAAAAGACTTAATTCAGTTTCCCTGTCGAATCTAATTTCCAAATAGTTATCGAAAAAAAGTAACTAATAATCAAATTTTCGTAGGTAAGCACAAGCAGCTGTAACATTTGATGTGTTATTTATAGAACAACTTTAGTGAAAAATAAAACGATTCGAAATTCAAATGAAATGCCGGAAATCTGATTGGCTATTTATTCCTGTTGAATACACTGTCACCGAAGAAATAACAATATCAATAATTTCAAAAACCTGAACCATACAGCGAAGATAAAGGAGAAATATGGAGGATTCAAATTGCATTCAAGATAATGGCATACATTTTGGAACTATCAGTATGCATATCGTGAAAGGCTAATGAAGTCATTTTTACTAATGTGCTAAGATGTTTTAAGGGCAGTCCAAGTTCGATGCGAAAAGTGTTATGTCGTAGGGATTTCGTAATTTGATTGTAACGAGATGTCGGTTACTCACGAACATGAATTGGACGACAGCCGATAATATCACCCAATTCTCGAGAGTTGAACGTTCCAACCAGTTTACGCTCACCACTAAACCGGGGAAGGAACTTTTGGACGAAGTTGATCATCTCTCCCGGTTTAACGTCACTTATGAATTTTTCGAAAGTTCGAATATCATTCAGATATTTCCACTATGATGCATGCCGTTATGTGTGTTAACTCACCGGTATTTTACTGCTTGGGCACGAACCAAACCCGATCCTTCAAATGTAAACTCACATTCTGTCAGCGTAACTGAAACTGGATTCATGAATGAGAAAGTAGCAAAGCATTCCTGGCCTATCTGGGGATTTCCTCGCACCTGTAAACGGAGGTTATTTTTTGCATTGAAATTATCTGCTTCCTAATTCAAATAATTTTTTGGCCTAATGTAGTTACCTGAATATCCAATTTTGGTTTCTCCAGCTGGAAGTCGTCCTCTGCACTCCACGATTGCTTCGTCTCTTGCACTGAAGCCATGGCGAACACCTTAATGTATCCATAGTCGACAACTCTTTCACGGTATTCTTCCCAACTTATGCGAAGTTGAAGAGTTTCTCCTATTTGAATTTACAAAAATAGCTTAACATACTGGTCTTTCTAAAAAATGAAATGAAAGAACAAAACACTGACGGCTTCCCGGTTGAAGGACAACCTGACGATCGTTGCGGCCAAGACGGCGTGCAGTGACTCCTGTGTAATAGACGGAATTGGCGCATAGGTATGTCGTGATGGTTCTCGTTTCTTGGGAACGGTTCTGTGAAATAGCATTGACACCGAATTTTAAAATACTGAATTAAACAGACAAATCATATTTATAAAATACCTGAATGAGAAGTTGCACATTAAATGGCTGGCCCCATGCAACTTTTTCTTGCTCAACCAAGTCAAATTGAACGTCATCATTGGAAGTACGGGAATCAAAAATGGGCTGGGATCGTTCAACACTTCGGGCTGCGTTCATGGCTAACATACGATCAGCAGCTGTGTTCCCTGAATCAGCTGGATAGCGTGATTCATCGTACCAGGGTTTGCGGGCGATGTCCACTGCACTCAGACGACGCACTGATGCTCCTGGATATTGGATCATATCCCTTTCTCTTTCCCTATCTCTCCTTTCCATATACGGTGAAGTCATTCCTTGGTCTTTAAAAGTTAAGAATTATTAAACTGTCAAACAAAACAAAAAAAAGAAACTTACTAAAGAGGGAACTGAAACATCCGTCGGATTGTTTTTGGTAGCGAGACGTGTTATCGAGAGTCTTGTAAAGTCCAGTGATATCTTCTACGTCAGCATCGCTGACGTCATCATCGGCTCCCGGTCGCTTGGTCAAAATCATACGTCCAACCCTAATATCAGCTACTGGTTCTAGTTGCTCAAATAAATTATTTAAGTATTTGTTTACTGATAATTATTGACGGGAATCTTCTTGAATCCCCAATGAGAGGTCTCGTCTTCTTGGAAATGATTTACTTCAGCGTTGATCTCCGCAAAAAGCTGACATCAAATAGCAAAAGAATTAGTTTCTAAAGGTATTGGTTAAATTTGGAACATTATACGTAAGGAGTGTCAAAGGAAAATCCAATTTCGCCGCGACGGACAGACTCAACCGAAGACGGACCTCGACGGAAACCTTCCACAGCCAAAGGACCTCGGCTTTTAGGATCAGCTAAGTGAAAAACCAGAAATTTGAAAACTTGAATGGTAAAGCGCAATCATCAGATTTTCTCTACACAACCTCCAGTGTTGTTCTGACGATACTGAGGAGGAGGAGTCGGATCAACTGCCTGCCAACCATTGTAACCGGATTGGAGATCGAGCCGTGACATCCATACTTCAGTCCTGTCAAGTCAACCAAGAAATCAGTCACATGTTTTAGTTGAAATTTTGTGCCTCTTGTTCTACCAAGCGTGGAAGTTCCATACGGCATCTTGATTGTCGCCATCTGGACCACCTTTCATCTCATCTCCAAAAACATCGAAATACTTGTCGACCGACAGCGTGTGGTTTGTATCGCGTGCAGAGACGAAATTGGTAACAGGACGGGAGGGAATCCCCAAAGCGCGAAAGACTGTTCATATAGTTCAAATGAATATGTCAAACACTGAACGTTAAACCTAGTTAAATATCCATACTAGAAGTAGCCACGGCGGCGAAAACCCAGCACTGCCCGTATTTGACTGGCTTGGAACCATTTCGCAGATAGTGCTCGAAGATCTTAGAGCTGCCAGTCCAGACCCACGGACAAACTCCGTCTTCAAACGAACCTTCCCATTTGCCTTCCAGTAATCCAAAGCCTTCATTACCATTGATCTATACAGTCAAGGTTTTTATTATTATATAATAAGAGAAATTTTGAAAATGATGTTAATTACGATTGAAGCGATGGCACGGACAACTTGGACAGGATTGCCCCTTTCCGTTGGATTCAAACCAGATTGGCCGAGCAAAAGTTGAGCTGCTGGTAAGGCCACGTCAGAAAACTGTCCGTAGATCCAGCGACGACCTTTGGGTCGGTGATGGGTACCAACAAACACCTTGCCCGTGTCATTCATGAGATACTCTCGACGGAGTTCCTCATCGTCCAAGTACACAGAATCCTCTGTTGAAATGTATAAAATTTAAAACATTTAGTTGCGCTATCTACTTTAAAATATGACGACGAAAAAGTTGAACCTCGACAAAACGGATTGAACAAGACGTAAATGTCATCTTTACAACGGAATTCGTCAATGCGGGCACCCGGCGTTGTCGTTGTAGTTTCAATGTTAAGTCGCCATAATCCGACAAGTGCGTTTGCAGGAATATGAACCTGTAATTGAAATTAGGAAAAATAAAGAAAAGAAACCTGTTTTTACTCAATTTGGAATGATTTTACTTGACAAGAGATGTTGAAACCCTCCTGTTGATGCATCCGCATATCCCATTTCTGTGGAGCTCGGGTGAATTCACGTTGATTCATGCGGAAAGGCAAAACTACTTTGCTTCCTTTCGTGACTTGCGGATTCGGGCCTAACCAAACAAAATAAAATGTTGAAGCTACCCGTTCCGTTTAGAGCATCATTTTCATTTTTTTACCGAAAGTAAATACAGCGCGCAAAACGTCACGACGCGGATCGAAATTGCGATCCTTCACCCGCACAGCCATGAAAAACGGCTGACCACGACGAAGAACTGCTGTAGACGCCGAAGAAGATGAATGATAATCCATCGAATTCACCGATGCCATATTCGTCATTGACCTGGACCTAGCCATGGTTGACGACGATCCAATATCCTGTTATTTTGTGCAGAATTAGTTTGGTGCAAACGTAGGATAACTGGATAGAATGAATTACGCGGCCACAATCAAGAACGACTTCGTAGCGATCGGTACGATGTTCCCGGGCATTGTCTCGAGCGAACAATTCAACAGAATCGATCTTCAAATTATCTGAAGGCACTGTGTTAGAATCAGATGAAAAACGAGTTAAAAATATTGACTACATTAGAAATGAAAATTAATTAGAAAATACTCCCGTCGGTTAGTTTTTCCTCGAGAGCTCGTTCAGCCCGGCGACGTCTATCCAAGTCTTCGGCGTAGTGCGACACCAATGATGCACGATAAGCCGCATTGTTGCTACCTGAGCGGACTACTGCGTTGTTACCCATACCGTCTTGTTCGTTAGTGCGACGAGGAAAGCCTGACGAATTGGCCAAATTGTTCAGCCCTGAATTGCCGCTCATGGAATGACGCAACATGGCTGTAAAAATATTTAGTGTAAAAGATAAATGGCTTTCACAAGGATTTCTATGGTAATTTGTGATCCAGTTACTTGGTGATCCTTGGTGATTCATCATCGAACGACGTAACATGCCTGAAAAGTTATTCGTCGTTAGAGGGGATACACTATTTTAAAGTTATTTTTTTACCTGGAGAGCCAGATTGATTCAGTGGAGAACTCATTGTGCTTTCAACGTTAAAAAAAACAAAAACAACAACAAACAAACAAAACGATGTATATAAGTAATTATTGATGTGCGATCACAGTTTGTCTCAGTATATCTAGCAATGCCGACGGAAAGCCTGTTGCCCTTAGACCGATTAAAACAAAATTAACTGACTGGATATTGTTACTTAATAGAACCGTTAATAATTGGTGCAAATTAAGGAATACTCTAATTTCTACGAAATTGTCAGACTGAATTATGATTTAGCGAACTACACAATTTATTGTTTTTGGAGAAAAGATCATCTTTGTTACGATTACAATTAAAGAAAAAAATTAAATAACCAACCTCAAAGTTTTCTAGGCCAAAGACGTGTTTTTGCTGCTACTGCAGAAACAAGACAATGCTATCTTCCGTCCATGGTCTCTATTTATAGTTATTTGATGTCTTGGTTGTCTTAAGACTTTGAAATAATTTAGAGAATGGAAATCCTTAACAAATGCAGATCAAGTTACGTGAGGGTACGAGTCTTTCTAGTTCCGGTGTACAGTCATACTTAGTACATACTTATCCGATTTCACAGGTCTCTCCCGCTGTCTCTCCTCATGCTGATAAGGTGCATAGTCTGGTCACGCTTAATTGTTGCAAACTGAGAGGCGTTCAGTGTCGAAGTAATTTCATCCTATCGCGGAGTCGCTGCGACGTTAAAAGTAGCATAAATACTGAACGAAAACGCAAGTCGGAGTTGCGATAGCTCAGAGTGCGTTTCTAACCGGTCCTTGTCCAGAAACCAGCAAAGTTACCATCTCAATGTACGGTTTCTTTGGAATCGAGCTACTGTATGGAGGCTATCTTGCTTAATGAAAACTTAAAGATTTCATCCAGATAAGTTTTTCCTGTTAATTATTGGTTTACGCCTTTGAAAAATCCCGAAGTTGAATCCGATGCCAAAACCCACATTAAAAATTTTGATCAACCCATGGTTTCAAACTTTGGTAAGTTCAAAATAATTTTAATAACTCAGTGCCTTTCCATGATGCGTTTTCCCTTTTTTCTTCCCAAGACTTCGTGTTGCATTAGAAGGGATCCGATTGTTTAATTTAACCATGTCGTTAAATAATAATCGAAGTTATTAATTTTGATAGCTCAAATTAGAGTGGAAAACACGTAGAAGATTAAGTCAACCTTTACGTGCAACATTTCTATTGTTTTCTCAGTTCTTTTGACGACGTGTAGTCCGTTGATTGATGATTGATGCTTGATTGTTCACAGTTACAGATTGCTGTTTTCATAATAGCATGGTTTAGACTCAAATGAATATTGCGGTTTAATTTAAAAAATGTGTATTTTCCGAAAGTTCGTTTCATTTAGATCAACGGACGGCAATTTCCTGACTGAAAATTTCTTTTGTCAACTGGGTAATTCAGTTGAAGTGGATGGCCTATATATCTCAGTTATTGAAGCTTCGTGCTAGCGCCTGAAATATACAAAAAGGCAATTTTTTTCTGAACATGAAGTTGTTAAAAGATATTTCAAACAGCAACTGTTACGAAAATTAAAAAAATTCCAAGTACGCTGAAACGAAATCATGCCACTATCATTTGTCAAGTTACCTTTTTTAAGGACCGTAGCCTTTTCCAGCAGCGTGACTTCCATAAGCTCCCTTCATCGGTGTAGAATGACCTCCATATCCCCCACCCATTTGCGATCCGTGGCCATCGTAACCTTTACCTGCCGATGCTGCGTGACCTCCATATCCTCCGTTCATCAGAGCCAGGTGATTTCCATATCCTCCACTGCTTGGCAATGCATGACCGCCGTATCCTGTGTTCACTTATGCTCCGTGACCAACATGTCCTTTTTGTGCTGGCGCAGAATGACTTCCGAATCCTCCGTTCATTGACGCATGACCACCATATCCTTCGTTCACAGACGCACCGTGATTGTTGCTGTAGCCTCCACTCTTCGGCCGACGGACAACTTGGCTACTGCCACATCCTCCGCTCGCAGGAGAAGGATGACCTCGGTATCCTCCAGCGATTGGTGCACCATGTCCACCGTACCCACCGCTAACAGGGGCGGCGTGACTGCTGGCATGCCCGCCACTGATGACTGATGGATGACCACCATACCCTCCACTTATTGGCACGACGTGAGCCCCATACCCTCCGCCCAAGGGTGTAGTATGACTGCTATGGTGTCCTCCATTCGTCGAAGACATGTGACCCCCATATCCTCCACTAGCGGGCGATGAATAGCCACTGTATCCGGAACTATAAGGTATAGCGTGACCACTGTCGTAGCCCATATTTTGTTGGCCGCCTAAAGGTTATAATAATGTACAACATTACCAATGAACCGTATGCTCAACGTCGTAAAAATAAAAGTTAAAGTCTCGGACGTGCAAGGAACAATACTTACCATAGCCACCGTAACCGCCTCCGCACCCCCTCCCCCTCTTGCTACAAATCAATATCAGTAAATAGGTTATTAAATTTAATCTTTGAAAGATTACTGAAACCACTAGAACTTTAATAGAGTTTGAAAACCTTTTTTATGCGCGTCGGATGATGAGAAAACCAAAGCTGCTACCAGCAACGAGATCCACTGTAAAAAGGAACAGATTTAAATTAAAAACCAAGATCGCTTAAACAAGAGAATCAAACCAACCATAATGTTGGAGAAGAAAAACATTATGATGAGGATTTCTTTGGAGGTTGGTATTTGCAACTTCACGGTTTGCAACTGAAGAGCAATAGATTTGCAACGACCTTTTTATATCGGCCATATATATATCCCCCCCCCCCATCTCATCTTCGAAGAACAAATCTGATGATGCGGCCAAAAGGGAGAGAAGAAATAGCAAACCATGCGCGAGGAAAAAGATTCCAGTTCCTCACGTTTCGTGACCGCCAACCTTGAGTCATCCTCTCCTTAAATTTTTTTTCAAGATTTATTGCAAGGAATTTCCCAAAACCGAAGATTAGCAAACCGAAGATTAGCATTAAACTTGTTGGCTATTGACGCAATCATTTACTTTGCTTTCACAGGTTGGCAGAATGGCTTCGTTTGTGATATGTGTCCATGTATCAACTCCAAACATTTGAAAAAATGCACTGGTATGTGGAAAGTTTTGATACATATTACTTACAAGGCTTTTATTTCTATTATTGATTTTTATTATTGATGGCTATCGTCAAACAATTTGGTAAATTTTTCAACGTCAGTGTGAGCGAGCTTTTTAAATGTGTACTTTCATTTTTTTACTGGTATACAACAAAACTAAGTTTATCGTTGGAGATACGTAGAGTTTCCTTTACGTTGGTTTCTTGGGGTCCGTGACATATTCATCTTGTCGCTCCGCTTTGGCTGCTGTTAACATTATTCAAATAATTTTTCAGTGGCAGTTGTTGACAAAAAAGGCTGTGGTGAAGATTTGGGACGAAAGACTGCCATTTTCTGAAGAAAAATACGATATGGCAAACATGCCATAAAAGTAGGGTTTATTGCAATATAAGGGAGTGGTTACCTTTCAAGCAGCACAACCATGAATGTCTGGTAGGTGAAAAATTTTTGTAAATTTTTTCGGTGTTGGTTTATTTTTTTTAACATGACATGGAAAAGGAAGAATGGTACTAAGTAGCAATCAAGACAGTTAGGAAAACTGACAAACCGGAATCAAATGTCATTCGGTGCGAAAGGTCTTCGCTGAATCCAAAACCACTTGCTGCCAAATTGGCAGCAGTGCACCTAATTTACCATTAGCGTAAGTCAATAGAATTTGATTTGCAACTAGATTATCTCGGTGATGAAAATCATTACCTTTTCTCGCTGAGTTTTCGCCCTTGTCTTTCCATTTCAGCCGCCTTCTATAGTTTCTTTCAAACTGTGCGGGGCTGTCTAATCTACGATGGTCGCCGTTTGTGGCCCCCTTCACCTAGAAGTCTTGATGGCTTTCGGGCCTGTAGCGAATCTGTTAGCTAATTTAAGTAAATAAAATTCTTGCAAAAAAAAAGACGTAACAACCACCAGGTTATTTATATCTTTATATGTTAAACGCATCTTCATATCATAAATTAAAATCTGGACTATACCTGAAACAAATGACATTTAAAAAATATATTTTTCTGCTAAGAAAGAAATGAAACAACGAACTGTCATACATAAGTGTATTAATTCTACTGTTATGTTTTTCAACATTTAATAAAAGCAAATAAAAAAAACCTAAGTGCTAGAGGAAATAAACTACTATCATTTCAGAAAGGAATAAAGGCATGTAGGATTTGTTAGAAATGCGTTTTTAAGCGCACAGCCCATTGTTATTTGAAGTTGGAGCTGGACAGGCAGATCCAGCCGTTCCTTGCTGGTAGACTGGGGAATTGACAAAATTTCCAGTTGGACCGTAATTGCACACGTACAATCGATTGTACGGAGAAGTAACATCAAAAGTCTGTTCAAAACAAATGTGTAAAGACAAATATATTGACGGAGAGTATCTTGTATAAAGAAACATTGAATTTCTTACAGCTGTTGATTGGTAATAAGCCACTCCACAGCCTACGGTGTAGGAATTGGCCCATACAAGTTGGGTATAATGACCAATCACTTTAGGTGGACTTGCCCTACCATCGGATGCACATGAGTTAGTAATTCAACACGATGTAATTTGGCAAACCGTATTACTTACGGGAAGTTAGTGACATAAGCACTCGTCATGTCGTCGACTTCATCATACCATGCAGTTACAGCTTTTTCCCAGCTAGATGTGCCCAGGTTATCGGCGGAAGAACCACCGACGTAAATATTCTGACCAACTCGGAATCGAGCTATTAGTAAATAACAGCCGTGTCAGTTACAGAAACTAAAGAGATTCAATTTGTTTCGTATCAAACACAAGGATTGTTCTTGTTTTTACTTACAGACGTCACGGCAAGTGTCGTGTTTGAATACGCATTGCTGGGCGTGCGTTTGCGCCATCACGGCCAACTCCTCATCCCAGATCTTAACAAAATACGTTCATTTAAGATATAAATTTTTTTTAAAAACGCTGTGCTTTTGTGGTGAAAAATACACGGAACTTTTACTTACCAATTGCCTCATATTAGACGCTGATGGTTGGGGACCTGGATTGCCACGAGTTTCGAGACCCTGGGCAACTTTACGCCTGTAATCATTGTGCACTTGCAAAATGGTTGTGATTTCATTAACGTTGACGCTTGACGCTGTTGGATATGCTGGTTGGCAAGCTGTACCCCAGGTGGTATTCTATACGAAATGAAAATACGATTTCCTCACCTCTATGAATTGTTTGTTCTTTCGAGATCATATAGGCCTACCGAATATTTGCAGAGGGTATTGTCGCTTGGCACACTGCACGTAGAAATGGTGCAGTAGGAAGAAGTTGGAGTTGAAGGTTTTGTTGTCGTCACAGCTGGCTTTGGGGTTGTGGTCGGGAGCTGGGTGGTTGTAGTCGGGAGCTTGGTGGTTGTGGTCGGGAGCTTAGTAGTTGTGGTCGGGAGGTTGGTGGTTGTTGGCGGCAGCTTGGTGGTTGTGGTCGGGAGCTTGGTGGTTGTGGTCGGGAGCTTGGTGGTTGTTGTCGGGAGCTTGGTGGTTGTGATCGGGAGCTTGGTGGTTGTTGTCGGGAGCTTGGTGGTTGTGGTCGGGAGCCTGGTAGTTGTGGTCGGGAGCCTGGTAGTTGTGGTCGGGAGCTTGGTGGTTGTTGGCGGGAGCTTGGTGGTTGTGGTCGGGAGCTTGGTGGTTGTGGTTGGGAGCTTGGTGGTTGTTGGCGGGAGCTTGGTGGTTGTGGTCGGGAGCTTGGTGGTTGTGGTTGGGAGCTTGGTGGTTGTTGGCGGGAGCTTGGTGGTTGTGGTCGGGAGCTTGGTGGTTGTGGTTGGGAGCTTGGTGGTTGTTGGGGGAGCTTTGTAGTTGTTGTTGGTTGCTTTGTAGTCGTGTTCAACGTCGTCTGAGACTCCTGTTCACACAAGAATTATTTGTTACGAATCAAATATGAAAGTGAACAATAAAAATAGCTAAATACATATAAAATAAAATTAAAAGATTGAGGAACTTACCCCGCAAGAGAAAAGGCAAACGGCCATCAACAAAGATACGGCAAATAGTTTCATTCTTACAGGAGCAGGTGACTGCGACGAGGCTCTGGATCTCCAAACTGTTTCAATCGTCGATATTTGTGCACGTCTTTTATTTGGATCGTATGCGGCTCGCCACGTTGCACGAGCGCAAGTGTTCGAAACGGATCCACCTGGACAGCACAGCCACCTTTTCCAACTGTGACCATGGGTTGACGACTGCTAAAGTCTGGCTTGAAAACAAAAACATATTTCAATGAACGGTAGAATGCCCCAGATTGGGAGTATAGATGTAGAATATAACACACGAACATGAGCGGTTATCAATCTGTCAGGGGCGGCTCGAACGAAAGCTAGCGCACGCTTTCATTGCGGCATCCATGTTGGATAGGCCGCAACGCAGGCACCATATGTTTCCATATGCGTGTCAGTTCTGTGATAAACGCTTTTTTTTTATATTCGGGAAACAGATTTTTTTTTTCGAAAACAGTAGGATATACACACCTGACAAGGATGTCCTATTCAAAACTAGTTCAAACTAGTTATTGCGTGGTTTAGGTATAAATAAACGTTTACAATTCTACTAACTATAATTACCAGATTAGTTGCATGAAAATTGAATCCTGATTAGTTAATATCACAATGTGTGTATTTTCCATCCAGTTACAGAACACATTGTATTAACTTCATCTTCTAACAAATTCCTTTGCCATGTTTAAAACCGTGAAAAACCCTGTAGACTAATTAGAAATGGTTATGGTAGTACATCGTTTCAAAAAATCTAAACAAATTTTAAGAAATGGTGCATTTTCAAGCACACAACCCGTCGTTGCTTGAAGTCGGGGTTGGACAGGCAAGTCCAGCAGCTCCTTTCGCATAAACTGAGGACTTAATATAATTTTCCCGTCGGCCCATAATTGCAAACATGGAACATATTGTAGGGATACCCTGGTTCAAAAATCTATTCACATAAAAGATAGTATCAGTATAAACGTTAAATTTGTTTAAATTAAGAAAATTCTTTACAGCAGTCGGTTGATTGTAAGCTACTCCACAGCCTACAGAATAGGTATTTGCCCATACAACTTAAATGTAATGTCCAATAATGACAGATGAGTTGACCTATACCATCAGATATTACAAGAATTAAAACTCTCACAAAGAATTTACTATATATTTATTTTGGTAAAGATATTCTTATGGGAAGCCTAGTGACGTAAGCAGCGGCCATGTCATTGGCTTCATTATACTATGGCGTTACGTAAATATTGTCATGACGTAAAAGCTTGAAAAATGATTTTGACTTATTCTGGTAAGCCTATGACGTGCACTGGAATAGCCAATGCCAATATACCCCAATATACCACGACATGGAAAAAGGGATAAGCTTCCAGTATTTCATTGAAATGTCTTATTCTATCTGTAGTTTCATCGCCCCTCATGTCACCGTCTGGTTCGCTTCATTCTTAGACCTCTGTGTCCAAATTATCTCTGTTGCAAAGACAATCCATTTTCCGTGGATTAGCACAAGCAGCTATTATGTTTGATATGAATTTTCTATAGAAAACCTTTACTGCAAGACAAAACTAATATAAATCCAAATGAAATACCGGAAGTGTGATTGTCGAAATTTATTCCTGCTGAAAACACCGTCACCGAAAAAGTAAGAATAACAATAATTTCAAAAACCTGAACCATACAACGAAGATAAAGGAGGAAAATAGAGGTTTTAAATCGCATTCAAGATAATCACACACATTTTCAAACTATCAGTATGCGTATCATGAAACGCTAATGAAGTCATTTTTACTAATTTGCTAAGATGGTTTAAGGGCAGTCCAAGTTCGATGCGAAAAGTGTTATATCGCAGGGATTTCGTAATTTGATTGTATCGAGACATCGGTTACTCACGAACATGAATTGGACGAGAGCCGATAATATCACCCAGTTCTCGAGAGTTGAACGTTCCAACCAGTTTGCGCTCACCACTAAACCGGGGAAGGAACTTTTGAACGAAGCTGATCATCTCTCCCGGTTTAACGTCACTTACGAATTTTCAAAAGTGCGAATATCATTCAGATGTTTCCATTATGATGCATGTCGTTATTTGTGTTAACTCACCGGTATTTTACTGTTTGGGCCCGAACCAAACCCGATCCTTCAAATGTAAACTCACACTCAGTCAGCGTAACTGGAACTGGATTCATGAATGAGAAAGTAGCAAAACATTCCTGGCCTATCTGGGGATTTTCTCGCACCTGTAATCGGAAGTTTTTTTTTTTGTATTGGCATTATTTGCTTCACGATAGAAGAATTATTTTCCCTAATATAACTACCTGAATATCCAATTTTGGTTTCTCCAGCTGGAAGTCGTCCTCTGCGCTCCACGATTGCTTAGTCTCTTCCACTGACGCCATGGCGAACACCTTAATGTATCCGTAGTCGACTACTCGTTCACGGTATTCTTCCCAATTTATGCGAAGTTGAAGAGTTTCTCCTATTTGAATTTACAAAAATAGCTTAAAATAGGGGCCTTCACAGCGTTGAAATGAAAGAATAAGACACTGACGGCTTCCCGGTTGAAGGACAAACTGGCGATCGTTGCGGCCCAGACGGCGAGCAGTGATTCCTGTGTAATAGACAGAATTGGCACATAGGTATGTCGTGATGGTTCTGGTTTCTTGAGAACGGTTCTGTGAAATAGTATTGACACCGAATTTTAAAATACTGAATTGAAGAGATCCATTTATATAATACCTGAACGAGAAGTTGCACATTAAATGGCTGGCCCCATGCAACTTTTTCTTGCTCAACAAAGTCAAATTGAACGTCTTCATTGGGAGTTCGGGAATCAAAAATGGGCTGGGCTTTTTCAACACTTCGGGCTGCGTTCATGGCTGACATACGATCAGCAGCTGTGTTCCCTGAATCAGCTGGATAGCGTGATTCATCGTACCAGGGTTTGCGGGCGATGTCTACTGCACTTAGACGACGCACTGATGCTCCTGGATATTGGATCATATCCCTTTCTCTTTCCCTATCTCTCCTTTCCATATACGGTGAAGTCATTCCTTGGTCTTTAAAAGTTAAGAATTATTAAACTGTCAAACAAAACAAAAAAAAGAAACTTTAAGAAAATTACTAAAGAGGGAACTGAAACATCCGTCGGATTGTTTTTGGTAGCGAGACGTGTTATCGAGAGTCTTGTAAAGTCCAGTGATATCTTCTACGTCAGCATCGCTGACGTCATCATCGGCTCCCGGTCGCTTGGTCAAAATCATACGTCCAACCCTAATATCAGCTACTGGTTCTAGTTGCTCAAATAAATTATTTAAGTATTTGTTTACTGGTAATTGTTGACACGGATCTTCTTGAATCCCCAGTGAGAAGTCTCATCCTCCTGGAAATGGCTAATTTCGGCGTTGACTTCCGCAAAGAGCTGCCATCAAATTGAAAAAGAGTTAGTTTCTAAAGCTATTGATTGAATGTGAAACATTATACATAAGGAGTGTCAAAGGAAAATCCAATTTCGCCGCGTCGGACAGACTCAACCGAAGACGGACCTCGACGGAAACCTTCCACAGCCAAAGGACCTCTACTTTTAGGATCAGCTAAGTGAAAAACAAGAAATTTTTAAAATTCAGTGGGAAACCGAAATTATGAGATTTTCTCTAAACAACCTCCAGTGTTGTTCTGGCGATACTGAGGAGGAGGAGTCGGATCAACTGCCTGCCAGCCATTGTAGCCGGGTTGGAGATCGAGCCGCGACATCCACACTTCAGTCCTTTTAAGTCAACCAACAAATCAGTCACATCTTTTACTTGAAATTTTGTGCCTCTTGTTCTACCAAGCGTGGAAGTTCCATACGGCATCTTGATTGTCGCCATCTGGGCCACCTTTCATCTCGTCTCCGAAAACATCGAAATACTTGTCGACCGACAGCGTGTGATTTGTATCGCGTGCAGAGACGAAATTAGTAACAGGACGGGAAGGAATACCCAAAGCGCGGAAGACTGTTCGAATAGTTCAAAAGAACATGTGAAACACTTAACGTTAAATCTAGTTAAATGTCCATACTAGAAGTGGCGACGGCCGCGAAGACCCAGCACTGTCCGTATTTGACTGGCTTGGAACCATTTCGCAGATAGTGCTCGAAGATCTTAGAGCTGCCAGTCCAGACCCACGGACAAACTCCGTCTTCAAACGAACCTTCCCATTTGCCCTCCAACAAACCAAAACCTTCGTTGGCGTTGATCTATACAATCAATGTTTTCATTATTATGTAATAAGAGAAACTTTGAAAATGATGTTAATTACGATTGAAGCGATGGCACGGACAACTTGGACAGGATTGCCCCTTTCCGTTGGATTCAAACCAGATTGGCCGAGCAAAAGTTGAGCTGCTGGTAAGGCCACGTCAGAAAACTGTCCGTAGATCCAGCGACGACCTTTGGGTCGGTGATGGGTACCAACAAACACTTTACCCGTGTCATTCATGAGATACTCTCGACGGAGTTCCTCATCGTCCAAGTAAACAGAGTCCTCTGTTGAAATGCATAAAATTTAAAACGTTTAGTTGCGCTATCCACTTAAAAATATGACGACGAAAAAGTTGAACCTCGACAAAACGGATTGAACAAGACGTAAATGTCATCTTTACAACGGAATTCGTCAATGCGGGCACCCGGCGTTGCCGTCGTAGTTTCGATGTTAAGTCGCCATAATCCGACAAGTGCGTTTGCAGGAATATGAACCTGTAATTGAAATTAGGAAAAATAAAGAAATGTACCCTATTCTTATTCAGTTTGAAATGATTTTACTTGACAAGAGATGTTGAAACCCTCCTGTTGATGGATCCGCATGTCCCATTTCTGTGGAGCTCGGGTGAATTCACGTTGAGTCATGCGGAAAGGCAAAACCACTTTACTTCCCTTCGTGACTTGCGGATTCGGGCCTAATCAAAGAAGATGAAATGTTAAAGTTACCGTTCCGTTTAGAGTATCATTTTCATTTTGTTACCGAAAGTAAAAACAGCGCGCAAAACGTCACGACGCGGATCGAAATTGCGATCCTTCACCCGCACAGCTATGAAAAACGGCTGACCACGACGAAGAACTGCTGTAGACGCCGAAGAAGATGAATGATAATCTATCGAATTCACTGATGCCATATTCGTCATCGACCTGGACCTAGCCATGGATGACGACGATCCAATGTCCTGTTATTTTGTGCAGAATTATTTTGGTGCAAATGTAGGATAACTGGATAGAATGAATTACGCGGCCACAATCAAGAACGACTTCGTAGCGATCGGTACGATGTTCCCTGGCATTGTCTCGCGCGAACAATTCAACAGAATCGATCTTCAAATTATCTGAAGGCACTGTGTTAGAAACAGATGAAAAATGTGTTAAAGATATTGACTGTAAATTAGAAATGAAAATTATTTAGAAAATACTTCCGTCGGTTAGTTTTTCCTCGAGAGCTCGTTCAGCCCGGCGACGCCGGTCCAAGTCTTCAGCGTAGTGCGATACCAATGATGCACGATAAGCCGCATTGTTGCTACCTGAACGGACTCCTGCGTTGTTACCCATACCATCTTGTTCGTTATTACGACGAGGAAAGCCTGACGAATTGGCCAAATTGTTCAGTCCGGAATTGCCGCTCATGGAATGACGCAACATGGCTGCAAAAATATTTAGTTTAAAAGATAAATGGCTTTCACGAGGATTTCTATGGTAATTTGTGATCCAGTTACTTGGTGATCCTTGTTGATTCATCATCGAACGACGTAACATGCCTGAAAATTTATTCGACGTTAGAGGGATGACACTATTTTTAAGTTATTTTTTACCTGGAGAGCCAGCTTGATTCAGTGAAGAACTCATTATGCTTTCAAAGTTCAAAACAAAACAATATATACATACATATACATAATTACTGATGTGCAAGGTCACAGCATATCTAGCAATGCCGACGGAAAGTCGTTTCCCATTACGCCGAGAAAATTAAGTGACTGGACATTGTTACATAATAGAACAGTTAATAACTGGTGCAAATTAATATATGGTCTAATTACTAAAAATTTTCAGACTGAATTATGATTCAACGAACTACACGATTTATTGGTTTTTGAGAAGAGGTCATCTTTGTTGGGATTACAATTAAAGAAAAAGTTAAATAACTAACCTCAAAGTTTTCTGGGCCAAAGACGTGTTTTTGCTGCTACAACAGAAACAAGACAATGCTACCTTCCGTCGATGGTCGCTATTTATAGTCATTTGATGTCTAGGTTGTCTTAAGACTTTTAAATAATTTAGAGAATGGAAATTTTTAACAAATGCAGATCAAGTTACGTGAGGGTACGAGTCTTTCTAGTTCCGGTGTACAGTCATACTTAGTACATACTTATCCGATTTCACAGGTCTCTCCCGCTGTCTTTCCTCATGCTGATAAGGTGCATAGTCTGGTTACGTTTAATTGTTGCAAACTGAGAGGCGTTCAGTGTCGAAGTAATTTCATCCTATCGCGGAGTCGCTGCGACGTTAAAAGTAGCATAAATACTGAACGAAAACGCAAGTCGGAGCTGCGATGGCTCCGAGTGCGTTTGTAACCGGTCTTCAGTCCAGAAACCAGCAAAGTTACCAGCTCAATGTACTGTTTCTTTGGAATCGAGCAATTGTATGTAGTCACTTCAATATTTCATCCAGATAAGTTTTTTCTGTTAATTATTGTTGTCCTTACAGTTTTTTGCCTGCTTAATAGTATAAAACCAATCCAGTTATAAGATTTACAAGTAGTTCTTCTAATAACCAAATAGAATTATAACTGGATAGTCTCATTTCTAGAATAAGAAACGGAGCCGAGTTGGGGGGGGGGGGGCGCGGTGACGTCGCACTCAAACGAGAACTTTTTGTTACCCATACGCCTTTGAAAAATCTCTTCGTTCCGTTTAAAAGAAGTTGAACTCGATGCCAAATCCACCGTTTCAAAGTGCGGTAAGCTCTAAATAATTTAAATAACTCAAGGCCTTTCCGTGACGCGTTCTCCCTTTTTTCTTCCTAAGACTTCGTGTTGCATTAAAAGGAATCCGATTGTTTAATTTAACCATGTCGTTAAATAATAATCGAATTTATTATTTTTATAGCTCAAATTAGAGGGGGAACGCGTAGAATATTAGGCCTACCTTTACGTGCAACATTTCTATTGTTTTATCTGTTCTTTCGACGACGTCTACCCGTTGATTGATGATTCATGCATGATTGTTACACAGTTACAGATTGCTGTTGCCGTAAAAGCATGGTTTAAACTCAAATGAATATTGCGGTTTAATGAAAAAATGTGTATTTTCCGAAAGTTCGTTTCAGTTAGATCAACGGACGGCAATTTTCTGACTGCAAATTTCGTTTGTCAACTGGGTAATTCAATTGAAGTGGATGACTTACAGATCTCGAGAAATTATTGAAGCTTTGTGCTAACGCCTGAAATATACAAAAGGCAATTTTTTTCTGAGCATGAAGTTGTTAAAAAACATTTCAAACAGCAACTATTAGGAAAGTTTAGCAAATTTAAAATACGCTGAGACGAAATCATGCCGCTGCCACTAATCAAACTACCTTTTTTAACGACCGTAGCCTTTTCCAGCAGCGTGGCTTCCATAACCCCCATTCGTCTGTGCAGAATGACCTCCATATCCCCCTCTCATTTGTGATCCGTGGCCACCGTAACCTTTGCCTGCCGATGCTGCGTGACCTCCATATCCTCCGTTCATTGGAGCTACGTGGCCTCCATATCCGCCGCTTGTTGGCACTGCATGGCCGCCGTAACCTGCGTTCATTTGAGCTGCGTGACCACTATGTCCTTTTCTTACTGGCGCAGAATGACCTCCAAATCCTCCGCTCGCAGGTGCAGCGTGATTATTGCTGTAGCCTTTACTCTTAGGTCGACGAACCGCTTGATTACCGCCGTACCCCACGCTCGCAGGAGAAGGATGACCTCCGTATCCTCCACCGACTGGTGCACCATGTCCACCATACCCAGCACTAACGGGGGCAGCGTGACTACTGACATGTCCTCCACCCATGGGTGATCCGTGACCGCCGTATCCTCCACTGATTGGCCCAGTATGACTTCCATACCCACCGCTCACGGGTACTGTATGACTGCTGGGGTGTCCTATCATCGGGGAGATGTGGCCACTGTATCCTCCATGTGATGAATGGCCACCGTGCCCGGAACTCAACGGTAATGTATGACCACCGCCGTAGCCTAGACTTTGTTGGCCACCTGAAATTGATAAAAATCTATGACATATTTGACGTCACCAAAATGATACATAAAATTTTGTAGCCAAGAATGGCTATTTTCCTTGAGGAGCAACACTTACCATGAGCACCATAGCCTCCAGCATTACCACCGCCTCCTCTTCCTACATAAAAAAATAGGTTAGGAAATTTAATTTTTGAAAGCTTACTAAAACCACTGCAACTGAAATTAATTTCACTAACCTTTTTTATGTGCATCCGATGATGATAAAAGCAAAACAGCTACCAGCAACGAGGTCCTCTGTAAAACAGAAACAATTTAAATTGGGAATTGTAGCCAATGATATATGCTTTCAAAATAGAATTGAGCAAACCGTAATGTTGGAGAACAAGCGCATTTTGATAAAAATTGCTTTTGAAATTGGTACTTGCAACTGCAACGGTTTGCAACTGAAGAGCCATAGGTTTGCAACGTGCCTTTTATATCAGGCTAAAATAAAAGACCTTCAAACGTGACGACGAAAAGAAAAAATTATTTTTTAAACTGCTCGTGCAAAACTCGTCATCATCAATATGGCGTCATCAATGCTACTCGTCTAACCTTCAAGGAACAAAGGGGGTGCTGCAGACAAAGGGGAGAGAAGAAATAGCTATCCATGCGAGAGAAAAAAGATGTTAGTTCTTCACGTTTTGTGACCACTAACCTTCAGCCACCTTCTCCTTCTATGTCTTTTTTTTTATAGATGTATGGCACGGAAATTCCCAAGACCGCAGCTAAAAACTAAACTTGATGCCTATTGACTTGTATATTTTTGTATTCCCGTATTAACTGAAATGGCTTCTTCCGTGACAAGTGTAACATTCAAGGGCTGTCTTCAGACATGTAATATCGCACTGAAATCAGTCTCTTAATTTCCATGACTACATATTTAAATTTCAATAAAAAAAAGTGCCATTTTCATTTAAACTAAAAAATGTGAAACGATAAAAATTGACAATAGGACCGTCGGCGTTCGTTGATTTTCTTTAGCGCATCGATGGTATTTCATGACCATTTACTTGCCTTTCACTTTCCTATCATCAGCCTTGCCAACGTAATTCTTTGTTGGCAATAACAACGGATGGGATTAATCAAATTTCATGGTCAGTACCAACAAGTCCCAGTGTGAATCATAAATCACGATCCATCATTACTGGGTTGCTATTAGCCTTGCTTCTTGTTACCAAGTATCGGTTTTGTGAGCAAGCAAACGCATTCTTCATAGACGATAGTCTTTTTTTCTCATTTGTACATTGGTTGTCTATGTCATTATGAGGTTCACCGAGAATCCTTAGCAGAAGACCTAGCTAAAACTGAAAAATGCTGATTATGCTCAGGCTTGTCAATGTGTGTGTGTGTGTGTGTGTGTGTGCTTTAGTCTACCGCTTAAAGCATAGCCAATTAAATAAAATTACGTAGAATGCAATTCTTACTAAAGTAAGAAAGTATTTCAACATGTACTCTAATTCATTACCTCTGGCGAGAATCAAACACGCAATCCCCGGCTTAGGAGGCCGGTGCCTTATCCACTGGGCCACAGAAGTTAAAAATAAAAAATAAAAAGATTAAAAATCCGTAAAATCAGCATTAATTCCACGTTTATTATTAAGCAATATCCTATCTTAGTTTTTAAAACTTTTTAAATACTTAGATAATTTGCATCATACACTCTGCTCACCCAAACAGTCATACACCACAACTGTACGAATGACGGAGTAAAAAGAAATCAAGTAGCCTACGCTCTTTGAGCCATAGAAATTCTAATTGTTGGGGTAAGTTGATAGCAGAAAATTTCCGTTTGAAACTGAGAAAATGAGAAAAGATTGGCTTAAGGATCCCAAGTGCTTATAGCTAGTGTTAACTAAATAGTTAAAACAGCCATTTTTTTTCTTTTTATGCATATTTTCCACTAGTTAAAAAAATATTTTTTTTGCTTCTAAAAGTTTATTATACTATCATTTTCAGAAGAATTTTCTATAGCCTACTGTATGTCCCGTCACCTTTACACCCAAATTTTTGCATTTTGCCATGGTCGAAAGTAACTGAAGGCCAACACCCAGAAAAGAGTAGAACTGCTAAACAATTCTTGATCCATGTTTTGTTTCTTTCGTGCAGAGAATCCACAGCATAGACCAGAGGCAGCTCAAATCGCATATGAAGTGGCTTTGATCCAGGTAATGTAGCGAGTAACTCTGGTGTATACGCCTGCAAATCTAGGATCAGCACAGGCCGCGCCAAAGCTGGTGATACCTATTTGAACACCTTCCACCAGCAAGGGCCACCCCTATCACCCTATGATTAAAGGTTCAACATTATTTGATTTTTTAAAAACGATATTACGGCACAATAACGAAATAAAAAAAAAGACTAACCTGGCAAGTATCTTTACCGGGAGCTGCAGCACAAACCATGTTGTTAGTAATTGTGGTGTTTAACTTTTTGTATTGCAGACTGAAAGCTTCGTTTGTCAAAACAGTGACGGTAGCCTTGAGCAAATTATTCGAATTTCTACCACCTGTGAAATAAAAATAAACGCAAGTTAATCATCAGCTTCGTCGCGGAAAACGGAAGGTGGTTCATGAAAACAACACTTATACCGGAAGAAGTGTCTCCCCATCCGACAATGACGGCTTTCCGACCCGCGTACGTGCTAGTGGTGTAGGCTGATGGAAGTTTGACTAGCCTGACGTTTTTAATTGGGTAGCTTAATGCCAGAAGAGCAACATTGTTATCCTGTCATCGTGGTAATATATTAAACATAACACTCGAATCGATTAGCAAAAAAAAAAGGGGAAAAAATAACTGGAAGGTTTAAAGTCCTTTTAAATGCTTACAAATGTTTTTTTATTGAATAAGGGGTGCACGACGAATTTTTTTACTCCTCTCCTGACAGCACCGATTCCACCAATACGTTTCGTCGTGTTGACGGTCACTGTGAAAGCACTGGTAGAAGCAACAGTAAGACTTTATTGGGAAAGAGAAGAATGAACATTTCAGAATAGAACAAGGAAGTTATAAAAACGGCGAATAAAAAGACTAGTCAAAATTTGCTTGTTTCTCAAAAACTACTACAAGAGCCATTAATTTTTAAATTCCTGAATAGGTACTCAGCATAGTTTACCCTTCGAAGCAATGCGCTGCTGTTAAGACAATGGAAGGGGAAATCAAAGTTCCGCCACATGAACGAATACTGAGATTCAAGAAAGCCTAAAAAAATGCAAAGTTAAGTAATCATAGAAAGCTGTGGAAAGAACTTAAAAATGGTTTTGCGACTAATTCAGATATATTCTTATCTATAGATATCCTGTTTACTTGGTACGGAAATTCTCCTTCTAGGGCAGGAGTTCCACCGACAATTTTATTCGCTTCATCAGGAATGGCAGTCCTCGTAGTTGATTCGTGAAAATTTGGTGCTAAACAACGCAATGAACGTAAAACAATCTTGATCAATTCGTAAACCTCGTAAGGGCATTGAAAGGGTCAACAGAGGGAAATAAAAACAATTGTTTGTTGATGGGTTTGGGCAGTTCAGTGGTCAGTGCTTACCTTTGGAACTGGAGAAGCTAGGAAGATAATAGGAAAACACACCAACGAAGAAAAGTAGCTCGATAACCTGATTAAAGAATAATGCGATAGTTCTGAATAGATTAACCCCGTTTTAATTTTCAATCAAATTCTATTAGCTATTCCCGAATGAGGAATAAATAGTATAAAATAATAATACCAAAATGGTAGTGCTCATGGTGAACAGCGTGGCAGGGATAAGTAGTAACTGTAAGCAACTACAAGTGGTGATCAACTTACAGGAAGCTGCTGGCTTTTAAACTTTTTGACAATATTAAGGTAATGCAATAAGCAATGCAACGTCGTCCATTGGCAAAGAAAACGCAAGTCAGCAGTTAGCACACCACTTTTAACCATATTTCAGCACAAAATGGAAATAATTTTGTAAATGGAGCGCAATCGCATTTTAAAACTTCGAATAAGGTTGCTGCAATAGACCTTGGATGTTTGACACATTATAGAATTACATGTTAGTTTTATAAATTATTTCCCTTTCAACGAATTTATGCCGGTGACTTCATTTATTTTGCGCATACGCCGGCATTAGTTTCTCACGGTTGATCTATGAATTAGAACAAATACAGTAAAATCGACCTTTTTTAACTGAAAATGAGACGAGTTAATGAAACCGAAACCAACCAAACGAAAGTCTTGCGCATCCGACAGCAACGGCCGGCTGGCCTGCGTACGTGCTAATGGTGTAAACTGATGGAAGCTTATAAAGGGCCAGGCATTTTAAATCGTTTAACTTAATGCCAGCAGAATAACGTGTTATTGTGGTAGGATCATTTAACACAACTTTTGATACCACTTCAAAAAATAGCCATAATTAAAAAAAAAGTCCTACAAAATACTTCTGAACGTAATGGGATTGAACAAGAGATGTGTGAAGAAATTTCCTCACTCCTCTGATGATTATACCAATTGCGCAAAGTTTCGTCGTGTTGACGGTCACCTAGAATGTACTAAATAAAGATGCGGAAAAACTATTAGGAAAGCAGGGAAAGAGATTAATCAAAGGCTATTTGATTTTCACAATCCACTCGTAGATCACTTATCATTAGTTTTACAGCAGAACATGTAACCATCCGCTGTTTAGACTAACAGTTTACGCTTCTAGGCTATGCACTGCCGTCAAGACAATGGATTTGCAAAGTAAGGTTCCGTCACACAACGCATCTTGTGAATAACAACTAGACCAATAGCTGTTAATAAACAAAGAAACCATGAAAATGGCAAGAAAATTCGTTATCGCCACCCTTGTAGAAGCTACCACAAGTTTTTGTTTTAAGGTACGATTCCAGGAATTTTGTACGCAAATTTAATGCGAAGCACAGAAGAAGAAGATGGCTGAAGGTTAGTGGTCACAGAACGTGAAGAACTAACATCTTTTTTTTCCTCTCATGGATAGCTATTTCTTCTCTTCCTTTTGTTCGCACCATTCCTTTTGTTCCTCGAAGGTGAGAAGGAGGGTGGCATTGGTAATACCACAATTCTAGGCGATGATGACGAATTTCGTACGAGCAGTTTCTACAACCAAATTTTCTTTTCTGCTAACACTTTTGAAGGTCTTTTCATTTTTGCCCGATATAAAAAGGCCTTTGCAAACTTACTGCTCTTCAGTTGCAAACAGTGCAGTTGCAAATACCGTCTCAAGAGCAATCTTCATCAAAATGCGTTTCTTCTCCAATGTTATGGTTTGTTTGATTTTATCATACAATAATAAAGCATTGATTTTGGTTTTCAATTCAAATTTCCTTCTTTTTATAGTGGACCTCGTTGCTGGTAACTGCTTTAGTTTTCTCATCATCCGACGCGCATAAAAAAGGTTTGTAAACTTAAATTTTAGTTCTAGTGGTGTTATTAATCTTTTATTAATTAAATTTAATTATCCATTTGTTGATGTAGGAAGAGGAGGCGGTGGTAATGCTGGAGGCTATGGTGCTCATGGTAAGTGTTGCTCCTCAAGGAAAATAGCCATTCTTGGCTGCAAAATTTTATGTATCATTTTGGTGACGTCAAATATGTCATAGATTTTTATAAATTTCAGGTGGCCAACAAAGTCTAGGCTACGGCGGTGGTCATACATTACCGTTGAGCTCCGGGCACGGTGGCCATTCATCACATGGAGGATACAGTGGCCACATCTCCCCGATGATAGGACACCCCAGCAGTCACGCAGCACCCGTGAGCGGTGGGTATGGAGGTCATATTGGGCCAATCAGTGGAGGATACGGTGGTCACGGATCACCCATGGGTGGAGGACATGTCAGTAGTCACGCTGCCCCCGTTAGTGCTGGGTATGGCGGACATGGTGCACCAGTCGGTGGAGGATACGGAGGTCATCCTTCTCCTGCGAGCGCGGGGTACGGCGGTAATCAAGCGGTTCGTCGACCTAAGAGTAAAAGCTACAGCAATAATCACGCTGCACCTGCGAGGGGAGGATATGGTGGTCATGCTGCGTCAATGAACGGAGGTCATTCTGCGCCAGTAAGAAAAGGACATAGTGGTCACGCAGCTCAAATGAACGTAGGCTACGGCGGCCATGTAGTGCCAACAAGTGGAGGATATGGAAGCCACGTAGCTCCAATGAACGGAGGATATGGAGGTCACGCAGTATCGGCAGGCAAAGGTTACGGTGGCCACGGATCACAAATGAGAGGGGGATATGGAGGTCATTCTGCACAGACGAGTGGGGGTTATAGAAGCCACGCTGCTGGAAAAGGCTACGGTCGTTAAAAAAGGTTAGGTCAACATTAGCAGTAAGATTATTTTGGTATAATAAATGGTATATTTTGATTTGGTAAAATTTCATAGCAGTTGCTCTTCGAATATTTATTTTAAAAAGTCGTGCAAAGAATAATAACAAATATTTATATATTCTATGCAGTTAGAAAATCTTCAATAGAACCTCAACATCTGCAATCCGTCCACTTCAATCGAATTAACCAGTCGATAGAAGAAATTTCCAGTCAGAAAAAAATCCTTTGATTCAAATGAAACGAATTTTCAGCAAATACACGTTTTTTCATTAAACCGCAATATTCTTTCTGATCCAACCTATTTTTTGGCTGCACCACGCTAACTTAATCCAATACTCTATACCAATTCGGCTCGAGCTTCTTTTCTTCTTATTTTCGCATCAGTAGAGAATACACCTCCTCTATGATTCATGTATTTATAATAAAAGCATAGAAGTTTTTTATTCTTTCAGTTTTGGAGTAATAGGAAATTTTTTTGTCTTAAAAATCAAATACACATATTTTAATTACGAATGTAAAACATCCTTTCATTTAAAATTAGTTTTGTGCACAGGTTCGAGGTCAGGAGTTGCATACCTATTTATCAATAGTCGATGACAGTGGTTATCTGTGTCTATTCTACTTCTGTTGGATAAAATCTAAAGTAATGTATCTCAAGGCTGGAGCAGGAGTGAATCAAGAAATATCTAAGAGTATAGCCATCATCGCTCCTTTAAAAAAACAGCAATCGGTAACTGTATAGCAGCAATCAAAAGATCACAGAACTTAGAAAGGATCAAAATTATGCTATTAAAAAATGTTTCGTAGAAGGAGAAATTTACATCGTTATTATTAGTGCCTGTAGCATAGGTTAATGACGATGCATTGCCCACGTAAAATCCCTCCTATTTGATTAAATTCATGGTATTAACCAACAGAAATGAGAGCTCCATTTCAACGACATTCTCACTCCGAATGCTATCTAAAAAGGTTTGAATCTTGGCGTTTGGGGTAGTCGTATTCAACGAAGATGCGGCCGCTTCGGTTAAAGTTCCCTGCCGACCTCTGGCGAGAACCACTCTTACATTTAGGCTCCAAAACGCAGCAATGTCGGACAACCAATGTTGGAAGCCTCAACTGTGCCATCATGACAACAGTGATCTGTAAACTTGTATACGCAATCTGCATTCATCAGTCCACATGTCATTTTAGCAACAGCACAAAAAAAACTGCACATTGGAATAATCTTCGAGTTGTACTAGGGTGACACTGCATTTGTTAGCATGCATAATATTCTTTTCCTCCAGCTTTTTGCAATTAGGTGTTTAGCATTTTCATGCCGAAAAAATATTAAACGAAACGAAGCAAAAAAATGAAACAGAAATCACTTACCCAGTTCAAATTTAATTGTTCAACAAGTCAGATAGAACAGCGTACAAATGCAGTAATCTCTTGATGTAAGGTAAATGAAAAACTTTAGCTGGTAACTTTGCTAGTTTTCGGACCGACAACTGATCACAAACGTATTCGAGGACAGCGCAACTTCGACTTACATATTCAGTCAATAGTTATGCTACTTTCATTGTCGTTGTGGCTCTAGCCATGGGATGGAATTACTTCAACACTGAATACCACTCGGTCTGCAACGATGAAGCGTCACCAGACTGTGCACTAAGTCAGCGTGAAAAAGGACACGGGGCTGAGAGACCTATGAAATCCGATAGCTATGAACCAGGTATGACTGTACAACGGAACCAGAAAGAATCATATCCTGACGTTACTTGATCTGCATTTATTTAGAGTTTTATTTCTCTAAATTATTTCAAATTCTTAAGACTCCCTCGACACGAAAAGAATATAAATAGAGAAGGTAATTGGAAGATGGCATTGTCTTGTTTCTGCAGTAGCAGCGAAAACACGTCGTCGACCCAGGAAATTTTAAGGTAGTTATTTAACCTTTCTATGATTTTTAATCCTCAAAGAGAAGAATGTCTGTAAAAGTTGTGTTTGTTAAAACCACAAGTCAGTCTTACAATTTCATTTGTCGTACTAAGATTAAACAGCTTTCCGTAAACACTACTATACTATGTAATGTAATTCTGTCACTATACTACGTCCTGTAATTCAACCCGTCAATAATATTTTTTCCCAAAACTTTTTCTTTTCATTCTCAAGGCATAATGAGTTCTCCACTCAATCAATCTGGCTCTCCAGGTAAAAAAAAAAAAAAATGGTAAACTTTTTAAAAATAGAGCCGTAATCCCCCGTAAAATTGAAAAACTAATTAGGCATGTTGCGTCGTTCGATGATGAATCAACAAGGATCACCAAGTAAATGGATAATAAATTACTATAGGAAATAATATAGAAACCATTTATCTTTTACGCTAAATATTTTTACAGCCATGTTGCGTCATTCCATGAGTGGCAATTCAGGACTGAACAATTTGGCCACTTCGTCAGGCTTTCCTCGTCGCACTAACGAACAAGATGGTATGGGTAACAACGCAGGAATCCGTTCAGGTAGCAACAGTGCAGCTTATCGTGCATCATTGGTATCGCACTACGCCGAAGACTTGGACAGACGTCGCCGGGCTGAACGAGCTCTCGAGGAAAAACTAACCGACGGAAGTATTTTCTAATAAATTTTGATTTCTAATTTGTAGTCAATATTTTTAACACACTTTTCATCTGATTCTAACACAGTGCCTTCAGATAATTTGAAGATCGATTCTGTTGAATTGTTCGCGCGAGACAATGCAAGGGAACATCGTACCGATCGCTACGAAGTCGTTCTTGATTGTGGCCGCGTAATTCATTCTATCCTGTTATCCTACGTTTGCACCAAACTAATTCTGCACAAAATAACAGGATATTGGATCGTCGTCAACCATGGCTAGGTCCAGGTCGATGACGAATATGGCATCGATAAATTCGATGGATTACCATTCATCTTCTTCGGCGTCTACAGCAGTTCTTCGTCGTGGTCAGCCGTTTTTCATGGCTGTGCGGGTGAAGGATCGCAATTTCGATCCGCGTCGTGACGTTTTGCGCGCTGTGTTTACTTTCGGTAACAAAATGAAAATGATGATCTAAACGGAACGACAGCTTTAACATTTTATTTTATTTTTGGTTAGGCCCGAATCCGCAAGTCACGAAAGGAAGTAAAGTGGTTTTGCCTTTCCACATGAATCAGCGTGAATTCACTCGAGCTCCACAAAAATGGGATATGCGGATCCATCAACAGGAGGGTTTCAACTTCTCTTGTCAAGTAAAATCATTCCAAACTGAATAAGAATAATGCTAATTCATAATTTTTCCTACTTTCAATTGCAGGTTCATATTCCTGCAAACGCACTTGTCGGATTATGGCGACTGAACATCGAAACTACCACGACAATGCCGGGTGCCCGCATTGACGAATTCCGTTGTAAAGATGACATTTACGTCTTGTTCAATCCGTTTTGTCGAGGTTCAACTTTTTCGTCGTCATATTTTAAAGTAGATAGCGCAACTAAATGTTTTAAATTTTATACATTTCAACAGAGGATTCTGTGTACTTGGACGATGAGGAACTCCGTCGAGAGTATCTCATGAATGACACGGGCAAGGTGTTTGTTGGTACCCATCACCGACCCAAAGGTCGTCGCTGGATCTACGGACAGTTTTCTGACGTGGCCTTACCAGCAGCTCAACTTTTGCTCGGCCAATCTGGTTTGAATCCAACGGAAAGGGGCAATCCTGTCCAAGTTGTCCGTGCCATCGCTTCAATCGTAATTAACATCATTTTCAAAATTTCTCTTATTATATAATAATAAAAACCTTGACTGTATAGATCAATGGTAATGAAGGCTTTGGATTACTGGAAGGCAAATGGGAAGGTTCGTTTGAAGACGGAGTTTGTCCGTGGGTCTGGACTGGCAGCTCCAAAATCTTCGAACATTATCTACGCAATGGATCTAAGCCAGTCAAATACGGGCAGTGCTGGGTTTTCGCCGCCGTGGCTACTTCTAGTATGGATATTTAACTAGGTTTAACGTTCAGTGTTTGACATATTCATTTGAACTATTTGAACAGTCTTTCGCGCTTTGGGGATTCCCTCCCGTCCTGTTACCAATTTCGTCTCTGCACGCGATACAAACCACACGCTGTCGGTCGACAAGTATTTCGATGTTTTTGGAGATGAGATGAAAGGTGGTCCAGATGGCGACAATCAAGATGCCGTATGGAACTTCCACGCTTGGTAGAACAAGAGGCACAAAATTTCAACTAAAACATGTGACTGATTTCTTGGTTGACTTGACAGGACTGAAGTATGGATGTCACGGCTCGATCTCCAATCCGGTTACAATGGTTGGCAGGCAGTTGATCCGACTCCTCCTCCTCAGTATCGTCAGAACAACACTGGAGGTTGTGTAGAGAAAATCTGATGATTGCGCTTTACCATTCAAGTTTTCAAATTTCTGGTTTTTCACTTAGCTGATCCTAAAAGCCGAGGTCCTTTGGCTGTGGAAGGTTTCCGTCGAGGTCCGTCTTCGGTTGAGTCTGTCCGTCGCGGCGAAATTGGATTTTCCTTTGACACTCCTTACGTATAATGTTCCAAATTTAACCAATACCTTTAGAAACTAATTCTTTTGCTATTTGATGTCAGCTTTTTGCGGAGATCAACGCTGAAGTAAATCATTTCCAAGAAGACGAGACGTCTCACTGGGGATTCAAGAAGATTCCCGTCAATAATTATCAGTAAACAAATACTTAAATAATTTATTTGAGCAACTATAACCAGTAGCTGATATTAGGGTTGGACGTATGATTTTGACCAAGCGACCGGGAGCCGATGATGATGTCAGCGATGCTGACGTAGAAGATATCACTGGACTTTACAAGACTCTCGATAACACGTCTCGCTACCAAAAACAATCCGACGGATGTTTCAGTTCCCTCTTTAGTAAGTTTCTTTTTTCTGTTTTGTTTGGTAGTTTAATAATTCTTAACTTTTAAAGACCAAGGAATGACTTCACCGTATATGGAAAGGAGAGATAGGGAAAGAGAAAGGGATATGATCCAATATCCAGGAGCATCAGTGCGTCGTCTGAGTGCAGTGGACATCGCCCGCAAACCCTGGTACGATGAATCACGCTATCCAGCTGATTCAGGGAACACAGCTGCTGATCGTATGTTAGCCATGAACGCAGCCCGAAGTGTTGAACGATCCCAGCCCATTTTTGATTCCCGTACTTCCAATGATGACGTTCAATTTGACTTGGTTGAGCAAGAAAAAGTTGCATGGGGCCAGCCATTTAATGTGCAACTTCTCATTCAGGTATTTTATAAATATGATTTGTCTGTTTAATTCAGTATTTTAAAATTCGGTGTCAATGCTATTTCACAGAACCGTTCCCAAGAAACGAGAACCATCACGACATACCTATGCGCCAATTCCGTCTATTACACAGGAGTCACTGCACGCCGTCTTGGCCGCAACGATCGTCAGGTTGTCCTTCAACCGGGAAGCCGTCAGTGTTTTGTTCTTTCATTTCATTTTTTAGAAAGACCAGTATGTTAAGCTATTTTTGTAAATTCAAATAGGAGAAACTCTTCAACTTCGCATAAGTTGGGAAGAATACCGTGAAAGAGTTGTCGACTATGGATACATTAAGGTGTTCGCCATGGCTTCAGTGCAAGAGACGAAGCAATCGTGGAGTGCAGAGGACGACTTCCAGCTGGAGAAACCAAAATTGGATATTCAGGTAACTACATTAGGCCAAAAAATTATTTGAATTAGGAAGCAGATAATTTCAATGCAAAAAATAACCTCCGTTTACAGGTGCGAGGAAATCCCCAGATAGGCCAGGAATGCTTTGCTACTTTCTCATTCATGAATCCAGTTTCAGTTACGCTGACAGAATGTGAGTTTACATTTGAAGGATCGGGTTTGGTTCGTGCCCAAGCAGTAAAATACCGGTGAGTTAACACACATAACGGCATGCATCATAGTGGAAATATCTGAATGATATTCGAACTTTCGAAAAATTCATAAGTGACGTTAAACCGGGAGAGATGATCAACTTCGTCCAAAAGTTCCTTCCCCGGTTTAGTGGTGAGCGTAAACTGGTTGGAACGTTCAACTCTCGAGAATTGGGTGATATTATCGGCTGTCGTCCAATTCATGTTCGTGAGTAACCGACATCTCGTTACAATCAAATTACGAAATCCCTACGACATAACACTTTTCGCATCGAACTTGGACTGCCCTTAAAACATCTTAGCACATTAGTAAAAATGACTTCATTAGCCTTTCACGATATGCATACTGATAGTTCCAAAATGTATGCCATTATCTTGAATGCAATTTGAATCCTCCATATTTCTCCTTTATCTTCGCTGTATGGTTCAGGTTTTTGAAATTATTGATATTGTTATTTCTTCGGTGACAGTGTATTCAACAGGAATAAATAGCCAATCAGATTTCCGGCATTTCATTTGAATTTCGAATCGTTTTATTTTTCACTAAAGTTGTTCTATAAATAACACATCAAATGTTACAGCTGCTTGTGCTTACCTACGAAAATTTGATTATTAGTTACTTTTTTTCGATAACTATTTGGAAATTAGATTCGACAGGGAAACTGAATTAAGTCTTTTGTCCACCCACCATCAAGGTTCTGCATAGTCTACTTTGAATAGTGGGGTGGGGTGTAACGCGATGGTCTAATGAAGCCGATGACTTGCCGGCTGCTTACGTCATAAGCTTCACGTAAGTAAATCTTTACCAAAATTAATATAGATTCTTCGTGAGAGTATTAATTCTTGTAATATATGATGGTAGAGATCAAGCCTACCTGCTGTTATTCCACATTATACTCACGTTGTATGGGCAAATAACTATTCTGTAGGCTGTGGAGAATAGCTTACAATCGGCTGCTGTAACGAATTTCCTTAACTTAAACAAATTTAACGTTTATGCTGATACCATCTTTCACGTAGAAGACGTTTGGCCCAGAGTATTCCTACAAGAGGCTCTACGTTTGCAATTATGGGCCGACTAGAAATTACATTAATTCTCCAGTTTATGTGAAAGGTGCTGCTGGATCTACCTGTCCAGCTTCGACTTCAAACAACGACGGATTGTGCGCTTGAAAATGCATCATTTTTAAAAAAATTTTTACATTTCTGGAAATGATATACTACTAATACCATTTCTAATTACAGGTTTTTTCACGGTTTAAAATATGTCGATAGAATTTGATAAAAGATCAAGTTATTACAACGTGTTCTGTAAGTGATGGAAAATGCGCGCATGACGATATTAACTATTCAGGATTCAATTTTTATGCAACTAACCTGGTTATTATGGTTAATAGAACTATATACCCACAGCTGCCCAATAACTAGTTTCAACTAGTTTTAAACAGCGCATCCTTGCCACGAGTGCTTATCCCACTGGTAAAAAAAAATCTACTGCCAGAATAATAAAAAAAAAGCCGTTGATCACAGAACTAGCACGCATATGGAAACATATGGTGCCTGCTTTGCGCCTCATCCAACATGGATACAGCAATGAAAGCGAGAGCTAGCTTTCGTTCAAACGCCATGTCGTTAATAGATTGATAACCCCTCACAAGTGTATTATACTGTATAGCTATATTCGCATTCAGGAGCATTCTATCGTTCATTTAAATATGTTTTTTTGTTTCCAAGCCAGACTTTAGCAGTCGTCGACCCATTTTCGCGGATGAAATGCAGGTGGATCCGTTTCGAACACTTGCGCGTGCTACGTGGCACGCAGCGTACGAGTCAAATAAAAGACGCGCACAAAAATCAACGTTGAAACATTTTGGAGATCCTGAGCCTCATTCCAGTTATTTGCTCCCTGTAAGAATGAAAGTATTTGCTGTATCTTTGTTGATTGTTGTTTGCCTTTTCCCTTGCGGGGAAAGATCCTTAATCTTTTATTTTTATGTTATTGAATTTAGCCATTGTTATAGCTCACTTTGGTATTTGATTCTTAACAAATCAATCCTTGTGGAAACAGGAGTCCCAGACAACGTTGAAGACAACTACGAAGCAACCCCCAACAACCACCAAGGTCCCGCCAACAACCACGAAACTACCGCCGATGACCACGAAGCTCCCGCCAACAACCACCAAGCTTCCGCCGACAACAACGAAACTACCGCCGACGACTACGAAGCTACCGCCGACAACTACAAAACTGCCGCCAACAACCACCAAGCTCCCTCCAACAACTACGAAACTACCGCCAACAACCACCAAGCTACCACCAACAGCTACGAAACTACCGCCAACGACCACGAAACTACCACCAACAATCACCAAGCTCCCGCCAACAACCACCGAGCTCCCGCCAACAACCACTAAGCTCCCGACCACAACTTCGAAGCGAGTTGTGACGACAGCAAAACCTTCAACTCCAACTTCTTCCTACTGCCACATTTCTACGTGCAGTGTGCCAAGGAACAATACCCTCTGCAAATATTCGGTATATGCACTCAACAGAACAAACAATTCATAGAGGTGAGGAATTCAGAATTTTCATTTGGTATAGAATACCACCTGGGGGGCAGCTTGTCAACCAGCATATCCAACATCGTCAACCATCAACGCTGATGAAATCACAAAAATTTTGAAAACGCATAATCAGCTCAGGCGTTGGGTGGCCTAGGAAACTCGTGGCAATCCAGGTCCCTAACGATCGGCGTCTAATATGAGGCAATTGGTAAGTAAAAGTCCCGTGTATTTCCTACCATAAAGCACAGTGTTTCTGAAAAATTGTGATATCTTAAATGAACGTTGTTTGTTAAGATCTGGGATGAGAAGCTGGCCGTGATGGTACAAACGCACGCCCAGCAATGCGTATTCGCACACGATACTTGCCGTGATGTCTGTAAGGGAAAAGTTTGATATGAAGCAAATTGAATCTCTTTAGTTTATATATCTGTCACGGCTGTTATTTATTCATAGCTCGATTCCGAGTTGGTCAGAATATTTACGTTGGTGCATCTTCTGTCGATTACATGAACACATCTTACTTGGAAGAAGCGATATTTTCATGGTATGCTGAAGTCGATTTCGTGACGAAAGATTATGGCACCAGCTTCCCGTAAGTAATACGGTTTGCCAAATTACATCGTGTTGAATTACTAACTCTTGTGCATCTGATGGTAGGGCAAATCCACTTGAAATGATTGGTCATTATACACAAGTTGTATGGGCCACTACCTAAACCGTAGGCTGTGGAGTGGCTTATTACCAATCAACAGCTGTAAGAAATTCAATGTTTCTTTATACAAAAAGTTATTCCGTTAATATATTTGTCTTTGCAAATTTATTTCGAACAGTTGTATGATGGCGCTGTTCCGTACAACCGATTGCACGTGTGCAATTACGGTCCAGCTGGAAATTTTATCGATTCACCAGTCTAGCAAGGAACGGCTGGTCTGCTGGTCTGCCTGTCCAGCTCCAACTTCGAACAATACTGGGCTGTGTGCATGAAAATGCATTTCGAATAAATCCTACGTGCCTTTATTCCTTTCTGAAATGACAGTAGTTTATTTCCTCTAGCAATTGGTTTTTTTATTTGCTTTTAATAAATGTTGAAAAACATAACAGTAGAATTAATACACTTATGCATGACAGTTCGTTGTTTCATTTCTTTCTTAGCAGAAAAATTTATTTTTTAATGTCATTTGTTTCAGGTATAGTCCAGATTTTAATTGATGATATGAAGATGCGCTTAACACATAAAGATATAAATAACCTGGTGGTTGTTACGTCTTTTGTTTTGCAAGACTAATTTTTAATTAAATTAGCTAACAGATTCGCTACAGGCCCGAAAGCCATTACGACAGGAGAAGGGAGCCGCAAACGGAGGCCGTCGTGGATTTGATATCCCCGCACTACTGAGGCTCCGCAATACTACACTACAAAGGCTCCTGAATACGCCACAAGGTATGCTGCACCGAGCTACTATTCCGATGCCCCCAAATACTACACCACCACCTACGCTGCCCCGGCGTATTACACCGAGGCTCCGCAATACTACACTACAAATGCTGCTGAATACTACACGACGAAAGCCTCGGAGTACTACGCAAAGAAAGCAGAATACTACACCACAACTTACGCAGCTTTAGCTTACTACACTGAGGCTCCTCAATACTATACTACAAAGGCCCCCGAGTACTACACCACAATATGCTGCACCAAGCTATTACACTGAGCGACCAAAGTATTATTAATCGTGAAAATTGCCTTGTCCGTCAAGCTCAATAGTTAAAGATAATTAGATCTTGCTTTATTATTTGCTGTCTTCGTTCCAAAATGTGTATTTCCCTGCCATGTACTTATGCATTAACTGGTCGTTCCGTACGAATGTGATGGTTTATAAATGAAATGTTGAATACAGCTATTATGTCGTTACTCAATCTGTACTTGTTTTTATTCTTTTTTCTTCTTTCTTTATTACATAAAGCGGATGAAGACGATTTCAGTTAGTGTTCGTACAACATCGTAATTTCTGAACACAATTATGCATGAAGACATTTGCGGGAAATATATCACGGTTATTCATAAGATTGCAGTCAATTTATTTATCCAGTCACTCAGCACAAAGTTGCATTGATTCATTGCGTCAGTCCATAGGCATTGTTTAGTTGTTGTGGTCAAAACCCATTATCTTTCGGTATTTAATTGAATAGCAAAATGAAATGTAAATTTTTTTTCAGTTTGCATTTACACCGCTAATGGCAATTATTACTTCCAATCTACAATTTCTATGTTATGGAAATGCTCTAAATATTCGGCAGGGATAGGAGTTTCGATTTGCCAGTTCTCATTTTAGTTATTGGGAAAATAGGCAAAATGTTTGCACTAAGCACTTGACTGACATACTAGTATCCTCCAGACCTGTCCGGATGGAGATCATATTGCTGTACTATATGATCCCCATCGTGACATCAGCTGATAGCTCTTACATCTCTATCAGTTTTGCATTGGAATGGTGGGCCAATCCCATACCAACGCTTAACGTTTCGAGTTGTAATTGCTTACAGACTCTTGGTTACTAGTATTCCCATCATTGGGAGGGTGCCATACGCAGTCATTTCAAGTGCCGCTACATTAACACGTTCATGCAACTATTATTTACAGTGAATGACGACCCCAAACCATGTTGATAACGTAATCGTGTATTTTCCGTCTTAAACTAACTCTCATTTAAATTCGGCGAAACTATTGGACAATGTAATAAATGAACAGTATCCAGAAAATAGTGATAAAAAACATCTAAGCCAATTATAAAACAAAAAACTTAAGTAAATGTTTCAAATTTTCAGTTATTATGTAGCACTCACGAATTAGGGTGGGGCATCACGCACCGCGAATGATATGCAAGAATACTCCATATCACCTTGCGGCCGATATTGGCATTAATGCGTTCATGCAGTGACTTGGTGCTATTCTGGTTGTGAGGGGGAAATAAGTTGGAGACAATCTAGGATCGTCATTACTTATTTTGGCATTCGTATACACGTATAAGTAGTGGTTTATCCAGCTCATTGTGTCTAGTGGGCCATTATACCTCAATGATCCCGCTTTCTAAATTTCCGCTTTGACAAGAATGACCTATGCCACCAAATGGTCAACTGAGGGAAAAATAAAAAAAAATTGTGTGTTGATGGGTTTGGGCAGTTCAGTGGTCAGTGTTTACCTTTGTAACTGGAGAAGCTAGGGGCATAATAGGAAAACACACAACCAACGAAGAAAAGTAGCTCGATAGCCTGATTAAAGAATAATGCGATAGTTCTGAATAGACTAACCCCGTTTTTAATTTTCAGTCAAATTCTATTAGCTATTCCTAAATGAGAAATAAATAGTATAAAATAATAATACCAAAATGGTAGTGCTCATGGTGAACAGCGTGGCAGGGATAAGTAGTAACTGTAAGCAACTACAAGTGGTGATCAATTGACAGTAAGCTGCTGGCTTTTAAACTTTTTGACGATATTAATGTAATGCAATAAGCAATGCAATGTCGTCCATTGGCAAAGAAAACACAAGTGAGCAGTTAACACACCACTTTTAACCATATTTCAGCACAAAATGGAAATAATCTTGTAAATGAAGCGCAATCGCATTTGAAATCTTCGAATAAGGCTGCTGCAATAAACCTTGGATGTTTGACACATTATAGAATTACATGTAAATTTTACAAATTATTTCCCTTTCAACGAATTTATGCCGGTGATTTTGTTTATTTTGCGCATACGCCGGCATTAGTTTCCCACGGTTGATCTATGAATTCAGACCAAATTACAGTTAAATGGAATGAGAATGAATGGAATGGAATGAGAGGAGTTAATGAAACCGACACCAACCAAACGAAACTCTTGGCAATCCGACAGCAACGGCCGGCTGGCCTGCGTACGTGCTAATGGTGTAAACTGATGGAAGCTTATAGAGAGCCTGGCATTTGAAATCGTGTAACTTAATGCCAGCAGAGTAACGTGTTATTGTGGTAGGATCATTTTACAGAACTTTTGATACCACTCCAAAAAGAGGCATAATTAAAAAAAAAAAGTCCTAAAAGATGCTTCAGAACGTAATGGGATTGAACAAGAGATGTGTGAAGAAATTTCCTCACTCCTCTGATGATAATACCAATTGCGCAAAGTTTCGTCGTGTTGACGGTCACCTTGAATGCACTAACTGAAAATGCGGAAAAACTATTAGGAAGGCGGGGAAAGGGATTAATCAAAGGCTATTTGATTTTCACAATCCACTCGTAGATCACTTATCATTAGTTTTACAGCAGAACATGTAACCATCCGCTGTTTAGACTAACAGTTTACCCTTCTAGGCTATGCACTGCCGTCAAGACAATGGATTTGCAAAGTAAGGTTCCGTCACACAACGCATCTTGTGAATAACAACTAGACCAATAGCTGTTAATAAACAAAGAAACCATGAAAATGGCAAGAAAATTCGTTATCGCCACCCTTGTAGAAGCTACCACAAGTTTTTGTTTTAAGGTACGATTCCAGGAATTTTGTACGCAAATTTAATGCGAAGCACAGAAGAAGAAGATGGCTGAAGGTTAGTGGTCACAGAACGTGAAGAACTAACATCTTTTTTTTCCCCCTCATGGATAGCTAATTTTTCTCCTTTTGTTCGCACCATTCCTTTTGTTCCTCGAAGGTGAGAAGGAGGGTGGCATTGGTAATACCACAATTCTAGGCGATGATGACGAATTTCGTACGAGCAGTTTCTACAACCAAATTTTCTTTTCTGCTAACACTTTTGAAGGTCTTTTCATTTTTGCCCGATATAAAAAGGCCTTTGCAAACTTACTGCTCTTCAGTTGCAAACAGTGCAGTTGCAAATACCGTCTCAAGAGCAATCTTCATCAAAATGCGTTTCTTCTCCAATGTTATGGTTTGTTTGATTTTATCATACAATAATAAAGCATTGATTTTGGTTTTCAATTCAAATTTCCTTCTTTTTATAGTGGACCTCGTTGCTGGTAACTGCTTTAGTTTTCTCATCATCCGACGCGCATAAAAAAGGTTTGTAAACTTAAATTTTAGTTCTAGTGGTGTTATTAATCTTTTATTAATTAAATTTAATTATCCATTTGTTGATGTAGGAAGAGGAGGCGGTGGTAATGCTGGAGGCTATGGTGCTCATGGTAAGTGTTGCTCCTCAAGGAAAATAGCCATTCTTGGCTGCAAAATTTTATGTATCATTTTGGTGACGTCAAATATGTCATAGATTTTTATAAATTTCAGGTGGCCAACAAAGTCTAGGCTACGGCGGTGGTCATACATTACCGTTGAGCTCCGGGCACGGTGGCCATTCATCACATGGAGGATACAGTGGCCACATCTCCCCGATGATAGGACACCCCAGCAGTCACGCAGCACCCGTGAGCGGTGGGTATGGAGGTCATATTGGGCCAATCAGTGGAGGATACGGTGGTCACGGATCACCCATGGGTGGAGGACATGTCAGTAGTCACGCTGCCCCCGTTAGTGCTGGGTATGGCGGACATGGTGCACCAGTCGGTGGAGGATACGGAGGTCATCCTTCTCCTGCGAGCGCGGGGTACGGCGGTAATCAAGCGGTTCGTCGACCTAAGAGTAAAAGCTACAGCAATAATCACGCTGCACCTGCGAGGGGAGGATATGGTGGTCATGCTGCGTCAATGAACGGAGGTCATTCTGCGCCAGTAAGAAAAGGACATAGTGGTCACGCAGCTCAAATGAACGTAGGCTACGGCGGCCATGTAGTGCCAACAAGTGGAGGATATGGAAGCCACGTAGCTCCAATGAACGGAGGATATGGAGGTCACGCAGTATCGGCAGGCAAAGGTTACGGTGGCCACGGATCACAAATGAGAGGGGGATATGGAGGTCATTCTGCACAGACGAGTGGGGGTTATAGAAGCCACGCTGCTGGAAAAGGCTACGGTCGTTAAAAAAGGTTAGGTCAACATTAGCAGTAAGATTATTTTGGTATAATAAATGGTATATTTTGATTTGGTAAAATTTCATAGCAGTTGCTCTTCGAATATTTATTTTAAAAAGTCGTGCAAAGAATAATAACAAATATTTATATATTCTATGCAGTTAGAAAATCTTCAATAGAACCTCAACATCTGCAATCCGTCCACTTCAATCGAATTAACCAGTCGATAGAAGAAATTTCCAGTCAGAAAAAAAATCCTTTGATTCAAATGAAACGAATTTTCAGCAAATACACGTTTTTTCATTAAACCGCAATATTCTTTCTGATCCAACCTATTTTTTGGCTGCACCACGCTAACTTAATCCAATACTCTATACCAATTCGGCTCGAGCTTCTTTTCTTCTTATTTTCGCATCAGTAGAGAATACACCTCCTCTATGATTCATGTATTTATAGTAAAAGCATAGAAGTTTTTTATTCTTTCAGTTTTGGAGTAATAGGAAATTTTTTTGTCTTAAAAATCAAATACACATATTTTAATTACGAATGTAAAACATCCTTTCATTTAAAATTAGTTTTGTGCACAGGTTCGAGGTCAGGAGTTGCATACCTATTTATCAATAGTCGATGACAGTGGTTATCTGTGTCTATTCTACTTCTGTTGGATAAAATCTAAAGTAATGTATCTCAAGGCTGGAGCAGGAGTGAATCAAGAAATATCTAAGAGTATAGCCATCATCGCTCCTTTAAAAAAACAGCAATCGGTAACTGTATAGCAGCAATCAAAAGATCACAGAACTTAGAAAGGATCAAAATTATGCTATTAAAAAATGTTTCGTAGAAGGAGAAATTTACATCGTTATTATTAGTGCCTGTAGCATAGGTTAATGACGATGCATTGCCCACGTAAAATCCCTCCTATTTGATTAAATTCATGGTATTAACCAACAGAAATGAGAGCTCCATTTCAACGACATTCTCACTCCGAATGCTATCTAAAAAGGTTTGAATCTTGGCGTTTGGGGTAGTCGTATTCAACGAAGATGCGGCCGCTTCGGTTAAAGTTCCCTGCCGACCTCTGGCGAGAACCACTCTTACATTTAGGCTCCAAAACGCAGCAATGTCGGACAACCAATGTTGGAAGCCTCAACTGTGCCATCATGACAACAGTGATCTGTAAACTTGTATACGCAATCTGCATTCATCAGTCCACATGTCATTTTAGCAACAGCACAAAAAAAACTGCACATTGGAATAATCTTCGAGTTGTACTAGGGTGACACTGCATTTGTTAGCATGCATAATATTCTTTTCCTCCAGCTTTTTGCAATTAGGTGTTTAGCATTTTCATGCCGAAAAAATATTAAACGAAACGAAGCAAAAAAATGAAACAGAAATCACTTACCCAGTTCAAATTTAATTGTTCAACAAGTCAGATAGAACAGCGTACAAATGCAGTAATCTCTTGATGTAAGGTAAATGAAAAACTTTAGCTGGTAACTTTGCTAGTTTTCGGACCGACAACTGATCACAAACGTATTCGAGGACAGCGCAACTTCGACTTACATATTCAGTCAATAGTTATGCTACTTTCATTGTCGTTGTGGCTCTAGCCATGGGATGGAATTACTTCAACACTGAATACCACTCGGTCTGCAACGATGAAGCGTCACCAGACTGTGCACTAAGTCAGCGTGAAAAAGGACACGGGGCTGAGAGACCTATGAAATCCGATAGCTATGAACCAGGTATGACTGTACAACGGAACCAGAAAGAATCATATCCTGACGTTACTTGATCTGCATTTATTTAGAGTTTTATTTCTCTAAATTATTTCAAATTCTTAAGACTCCCTCGACACGAAAAGAATATAAATAGAGAAGGTAATTGGAAGATGGCATTGTCTTGTTTCTGCAGTAGCAGCGAAAACACGTCGTCGACCCAGGAAATTTTAAGGTAGTTATTTAACCTTTCTATGATTTTTAATCCTCAAAGAGAAGAATGTCTGTAAAAGTTGTGTTTGTTAAAACCACAAGTCAGTCTTACAATTTCATTTGTCGTACTAAGATTAAACAGCTTTCCGTAAACACTACTATACTATGTAATGTAATTCTGTCACTATACTACGTCCTGTAATTCAACCCGTCAATAATATTTTTTCCCAAAACTTTTTCTTTTCATTCTCAAGGCATAATGAGTTCTCCACTCAATCAATCTGGCTCTCCAGGTAAAAAAAAAAATGGTAAACTTTTTAAAAATAGAGCCGTAATCCCCCGTAAAATTGAAAAACTAATTAGGCATGTTGCGTCGTTCGATGATGAATCAACAAGGATCACCAAGTAAATGGATAATAAATTACTATAGGAAATAATATAGAAACCATTTATCTTTTACGCTAAATATTTTTACAGCCATGTTGCGTCATTCCATGAGTGGCAATTCAGGACTGAACAATTTGGCCACTTCGTCAGGCTTTCCTCGTCGCACTAACGAACAAGATGGTATGGGTAACAACGCAGGAATCCGTTCAGGTAGCAACAGTGCAGCTTATCGTGCATCATTGGTATCGCACTACGCCGAAGACTTGGACAGACGTCGCCGGGCTGAACGAGCTCTCGAGGAAAAACTAACCGACGGAAGTATTTTCTAATAAATTTTGATTTCTAATTTGTAGTCAATATTTTTAACACACTTTTCATCTGATTCTAACACAGTGCCTTCAGATAATTTGAAGATCGATTCTGTTGAATTGTTCGCGCGAGACAATGCAAGGGAACATCGTACCGATCGCTACGAAGTCGTTCTTGATTGTGGCCGCGTAATTCATTCTATCCTGTTATCCTACGTTTGCACCAAACTAATTCTGCACAAAATAACAGGATATTGGATCGTCGTCAACCATGGCTAGGTCCAGGTCGATGACGAATATGGCATCGATAAATTCGATGGATTACCATTCATCTTCTTCGGCGTCTACAGCAGTTCTTCGTCGTGGTCAGCCGTTTTTCATGGCTGTGCGGGTGAAGGATCGCAATTTCGATCCGCGTCGTGACGTTTTGCGCGCTGTGTTTACTTTCGGTAACAAAATGAAAATGATGATCTAAACGGAACGACAGCTTTAACATTTTATTTTATTTTTGGTTAGGCCCGAATCCGCAAGTCACGAAAGGAAGTAAAGTGGTTTTGCCTTTCCACATGAATCAGCGTGAATTCACTCGAGCTCCACAAAAATGGGATATGCGGATCCATCAACAGGAGGGTTTCAACTTCTCTTGTCAAGTAAAATCATTCCAAACTGAATAAGAATAATGCTAATTCATAATTTTTCCTACTTTCAATTGCAGGTTCATATTCCTGCAAAGGCACTTGTCGGATTATGGCGACTGAACATCGAAACTACCACGACAATGCCGGGTGCCCGCATTGACGAATTCCGTTGTAAAGATGACATTTACGTCTTGTTCAATCCATTTTGTCGAGGTTCAACTTCTTTGTCGTCATATTTTAAAGTAGATAGCGCAACTAAATGTTTTAAATTTTATACATTTCAACAGAGGATTCTGTGTACTTGGACGATGAGGAACTCCGTCGAGAGTATCTCATGAATGACACGGGCAAGGTGTTTGTTGGTACCCATCACCGACCCAAAGGTCGTCGCTGGATCTACGGACAGTTTTCTGACGTGGCCTTACCAGCAGCTCAACTTTTGCTCGGCCAATCTGGTTTGAATCCAACGGAAAGAGGCAATCCTGTTCAAGTTGTTCGTGCCATCGCTTCAATCGTAATTAACATCATTTTCAAAATTTCTCTTATTATATAATAATCAAAACATTGATTGTATAGATCAACGCCAACGAAGGTTTTGGTTTGTTGGAGGGCAAATGGGAAGGTTCGTTTGAAGACGGAGTTTGTCCGTGGGTCTGGACTGGCAGCTCTAAGATCTTCGAGCACTATCTGCGAAATGGTTCCAAGCCAGTCAAATACGGACAGTGCTGGGTCTTCGCGGCCGTCGCCACTTCTAGTATGGACATTTAACTAGATTTAACGTTAAGTGTTTGACATATTCTTTTGAACTATTCGAACAGTCTTCCGCGCTTTGGGTATTCCTTCCCGTCCTGTTACTAATTTCGTCTCTGCACGTGATACAAATCACACGCTGTCGGTCGACAAGTATTTCGATGTTTTCGGAGACGAGATGAAAGGTGGCCCAGATGGCGACAATCAAGATGCCTTATGGAACTTCCACGCTTGGTAGAACAAGAGTCACAAAATTTCAAGTAAAAGATGTGACTGATTTGTTGGTTGACGTAAAAGGACTGAAGTGTGGATGTCGCGGCTCGATCTCCAACCCGGTTACAATGGCTGGCAGGCAGTTGATCCGACTCCCCCTCCTCTGTATCGTCAGAACAACACTGGAGGTTGTATGGAGAAAATCTGATGATTGCGGTTTACCATGGAAATTTTCAAATTTCTGGTTTTTCACTTAGCTGATTCTAAAAGTCGAGGTCCTTTGGCTGTCGAAGGTTTCCGTCGAGGTCCGTCTTCGGTTGAGTCTGTCCGTCGCGGCGAAATTGGATTTTCCTTTGACACTCCTTATGTATAATGTTTCAAATTTAATCAATACCTTTAGAAACTAATTCTTTTGCTATTTGATGACAGCTTTTTGCGGAAATCAACGCTGAAGTCACTCATTTCCAGGAGGACGAGACGTCTCACTGGGGATTCAAGAAGATTCCCGTCAATAATTATCAGTAAACAAATACTTAAAAAATTTATTTGAGCAACTAAAACCAGTAACTGATGTTAGGGTTGGACGTATGATTTTGACCAAGCGACCGGGAGCCGATGACGACGTCAGCGATGCTGACGTAGAAGATATCACTGGTCTTTACAAGACTCTCGATAACACGTCTCGCTACCAAAAACAAACCGACGGATGTTTCAATTCTCTCTTTAGTAATTTCTTAAAGCTTCTTTTTTTCTGTTTTGTTTGACAGTTTAATAATTCTTAACTTTTAAAGACCAAGGAATGACTTCACCGTATATGGAAAGGAGAGATAGGGAAAGAGAAAGGGATATGATCCAATATCCAGGAGCATCAGTGCGTCGTCTAAGTGCAGTAGACATCGCCCGCAAACCCTGGTACGATGAATCACGCTATCCAGCTGATTCAGGGAACACAGCTGCTGATCGTATGTTAGCCATGAACGCAGCCCGAAGTGTTGAACGATCCCAGCCCATTTTTGATTCCCGTACTTCCAATGATGACGTTCAATTTGATTTGGTTGAGCAAGAAAAAGTTGCATTGGGCCAGCCATTTAATGTGCAACTTCTCATTCAGGTATTCTATAAATATGATTTGTCTGTTTAATTCGGTATTTTAAAATCGGTGTCAATACTATTTCACAGAACCGCTCTCAAGAAACAAGAACCATCACGACATATCTATGTGCCAATTCCGTCTATTACACAGGAGTCAGTGCACGCCGTCTTGGCCGCAACGATCGTCAGTTTGTCCTTCAACCGGGAAGCCGTCAGTGTCTTATTCTTTCATTTCAACACTTGGAAGGCCCCTATTTTAAGCTATTTTTGTAAATTCAAATAGGAGAAACTCTTCAACTCCGCATAAGTTGGGAAGAATACCGTGAAAGAGTTGTCGACTATGGATTCATTAAGGTGTTCGCCATGGCTTCTGTGCAAGAGACGAAGCAATCGTGGAGCGCAGAGGACGACTTCCAGCTGGAGAAACCAAAATTGGATATTCAGGTAACTACATTAGGCCAAAAAATTATTTCAATTAGGAAGCAGATAATTTCAATGCAAAAAATAACCTCCGTTTACAGGTGCGAGGAAATCCCCAGATAGGCCAGGAATGCTTTGCTACTTTCTCATTCATGAATCCAATTCCAGTTACGCTGACTGAGTGCGAGTTTACATTTGAAGGATCGGGTTTGGTTCGTGCTCAAATAGTAAAATACCGGTGAGTTAACACAAAAAACTGCATTATTCGTAATTGAAAGATGTGACTGACGTTCGAATTTTTTTTTTATTCATAAGCGACGTTAAACCCGGAGAAATGATCAGCTTCGTTCAAAAGTTCCTTCCCCGGTTTAGTGGTGAGCGCAAACTGGTCGGAACGTTCAACTCTCGAGAACTGGGAGATATTATCGGCTCTCGTCCAATCCATGTTCGTGAGTAACCGACGTCTCTTTACAAGCGAATTACGAAATCCCTACGACATAACATTTTGCGCCTCGAACTTGGACTGCCCTTGAAACATTTTAGCAAATTAGTAAAAATGACCTAATTGGCGGTTTACAATATCCATACTGATAGTTTCAAAATGTATACCACTATCTTGAATGCGGTTTGAATCCTCTACTTTCCTCTTTTATCTCCGCTGTATGGTACAGGTTTTTTGAAATTATTGTTATTTACTTCTTCGGTGACGGTGTATTCAGCAGGAATAAATCGCCTATCAGATTTCCTCCATTCCATTTTTATTAGAATAGTTTATTTTTCGTAAAGTTGCTCTATAAATAACAACAAATATATTAGCTGCTTATGCTTACCTACGAAAAAGGAATTGTCTTTGCAACAGAAACAATTTGGACACAAAGCCCTAAACAACGAAGCGAACCAGAGGGGGACGTGAGTGGCTATAAAACTACAGTTAGAAAAAGACATTTTCGAGTCCTTAATACTGAAAATTTGAATTTCCCATAATGTTCATTTATGATCTTGGTTACTTTTTTTCTATAAATATTTGGAAATTAGATTTTTACAGGGAAACTGCATCTAGGCTTTTGCCCACCCACCATCAAGGTTCTGTGTAGTCTAGCCTAATTTGATTAAGGGGGTGAGGTGTAACGTCATGGTCCAATGAAGCCGATGACACGCCGGCTCCTTACGGCACAAGCTACCCGTAAATAAATCTTTACCAAAATAAATATAGATTCTGGTGAGAGCATTAAATGTTGTAATGTCTGATGGTATAGATCAAAGCCTACGTGCTGTTATTGCACATCACACTCACGTTTGGATGGGCAAATACTTGGAGTAGCTTACAATCTATTGGCCGCCCTAAAGAATTTCCTTAACTTAAACAAATTTAACGTTTATACTAATAACATCCTTTATGTAGACGACTTTTTGGCCATGTTATCCCTACAATAAGCTCTATGCTTGCAATTATGGGCCAACTGGAAATTAAATTAATCCTCAGTTTATGCACAAGGAGCTGTTAGATCTACCTGTCTAGCTCCGACTTCAAACAACGACGGGTTGTGCGCTTGAAAATGCATCATTTTTTAAAATTTGTTTACATTTTTTAAAAATGCTATACTACTAATACCATTTCTAATTACAGGTTTTTTTCGCGGTTTAGAATATGGCGAAGGAATTTGATAGAAGACAAAGTTATTATAACATGTTCTGTAAGTTATGGAAAATGCACGCATATTGATATTAACTAATCAGGATTAAATTTTAATGCAACTAATCTGGTAATTACAGTTAGTAGAATTATTAATCTTTATTTTATACCCAAAGCCGCTCAATAACTAGTTTGAACTAGTTTTGAACAGTATGTCCTTGTCACGAGTGTTTAACCCAAAGGTTTCGGGGAAAAAAAATTTGCTGCCAGAATAATAAAAAGAGGGCGTTTATCACAGAACTGGCACGCACATGGAAACATATGGTGCCTGCGTTGCGGGTTATCCAACATGGATTCCGTAACGAAAGCGTGCGCCAGGTTTCGTCCGAACCGATCGTTGGCAGACTGATAACCGCTCATAAGTATATTATATTTGACACTACATCTATACAGGCATTCAGAGGCATTCTACCGTTCAATGAAATATTTTTTTGTTTCCAAGCTAGACTTTAGCAGTTGTCAACCCATTTTCGCAGATGGAATGCAGGTGGATCCGTTTCGAACACTTGCGCGTGCTATGTGGCAAGCTGCGTACTATCAAATAAAAACGCGCACAATCATCGACGATTTAAACAGTTTGGAGATTCAGAGCCTCGTCCCAGTTATCTGCTCCTGTAAGAATGAAAGTATTTGCTGTGTCTTTGTTGATTCTCGTTTGCCTTTTCACTTGCGGGGTAAGTTCTTCAATTTCTTATTTTTATCAGACTGTATTTAGCTATTTATTATCGTTCACTGTCGTGTTTGATTCTTAACATTAATCCTTGTGTGAACAGGAATCCCAGACAACATTAAAGACGACCACCAAGGTCCCGCCAACAACCACGAAGCTTGCGCCGACAACCACGAAACTACCGCCGACTACTACGAAGCTACCGCCGACAACTACAAAACTACCGCCAACAACCACCAAGCTCCCTCCAACAACTACGAAACTACCTCCAACAACTACGAAACTACCGCCAACAACCACCAAGCTACCGCCACAACTACGAAACTACCGCCAACGACCACGAAACTACCACCAACAACCACCAAGCTCCCGCCAACAACCATCAAGCTCCCGCCAACAACCACCAAGCTCCCGCCAACAACCACCAAGCTCCCGACCACAACTACGAAACCACTTGTGACGACAACAAAACCTTCGACTCTATCTTCTTACTGTAACATTAATACGTGCAGTACGCCAAGCGACAATACCCTCTGCAAATATTCGGTATATGCACTCAAAAGAACAAACAATTCATAGAGGTGAGGACTTCATAATTCTTATTTCATATAGAATACCACCTGGGGAGCAGCTTGCCAACCAGCATATCCAACAGCGTCAAGCATCAACGCTGATGAAATCAAAATAATTTTGCAAGCGCATAATGAGTACAGGCGTAGGGTTGCTCAGGGTCTCGAAACTCGCGGCAATCCAGGTCCCCAACTATCGGCATCTAATATGAGACAATTGGTAAGTAAAAATCCCGTGTATTTCCCACCATAAAACACAGCGTTTTTGAAAAATTGTGATATCTTAAATGAACGTATTTTGTTAAGATCTGGGATGAGGAATTGGCCGTGATGGCGCAAACGCACGCCCAGCAATGCGTATTCGAACACGACACTTGCCGTGATGTCTGTATGTGAAAATAGGAACAATCCTTGTGTTTGATATAAAACAAATTGAATCTGTTTAGTTTCCATAACTGACACGGTTGTTATTTATTAATAGCTCGATTCCAAGTTGGTCAAAATATGTACGTTGGTGCATCTTCGGCCAATAACCTGAACACATCTAACTGGCAACTAGCTGTAACTGCATGGTATGATGAAGTCGACGGCATGGCGAATGACTATGTCACCAGCTTCCCGTAAGTAATACGGTTCGTCCAATTACATCGCGTTTAATTACTAACTCTTGTGCATTCGATGGTAGGGAAAATCCACCTAAAGTCATTGGTCATTACACCCAACTTGTATGGGCCACTTCCTACACCATAGGCTGTGGAGTGGCTTATTACCAATCTACAGCTGTAAGAAATTCAATGTTTCTTTACACAAGAAACTTTTCCGTTCCAAATATATTAATATTTGTGTTTACACATATTTTTGAACAGGTTTTTGGTGTCAAGTTTCCGTACAATCGATTGTACGTGTGCAATTACGGTCCAGCTGGAAATTTTATCGATTCACCAGTCTACGAGCAAGGAACAGCTGGATCTGCCTGTCCATCTCCAACTTCAAATAATAATGGACTGTGCGCTTGAAAATGCATTTCTAATAAATCCTACCTGTCTTTATTCCTTTTGAAATGGCTGTAGTTTTATTTCCTCTAGCAATTGTTTTTTTTTTATTTGCTTTTAATAAATGTTGAAAACAGCAGTAGAATTAATACACTTATGTATAACAGTTCGTTGTTTCATTTCTTTTTTCTGCAAAAAAACTTATTTTTCAAATGTCTTTTGGTTCAGGTATAGTCCAGATTTTAATTTATAATATGAAGATGGGTTTAACGTATCAAAATATAAATAACCTGATGGTTTTTACGTCTTTTGTTTTGCAAGAATTTTATTTACTTAAATTAGCTCTCAGACTCGCTACACACCCGAAAGTCATTACGACTTCTAGGAGGACGGGGCCGCAAACGGCGGCCGTCGTGGATTTGATATCCCCGCACCAGTTTGAAAGAAAAATGTATTTGAATAATGTAAGCAGCAGTCAAACGGAGCGACAAAATGGATTTGTATCACGGACCCCGAGAAACCAAGGTAAAGGAAACTTTACGTATCTTAAACTATAAAAAAAATTTTGTTGTATACCAATAAAAAATAAAAATAAACATTTAAAATGCTCATACACAGACATTGAAAAATTTATTAAATTGTTTAACGAAAGCCATCAATAAATAATAATCACTTATACAAATAAAGCAGTTTTGTAATGAAATATGTACCAGCACTTGCCACATGCTTGGGCATTTTTTAAATTGCACGCGCTGGCGTGTTCAAAAAGACTTTTTGTTTGTTGACAGCTTTTTCGTTGAATTAAGGCTACCACTGCCTTCTTACCCTTGCCCCCCTCTCCTGAAGATTACCAGTGAAAGACAAGACAACTTTTATAAGGGGTTCTTAACGCAGTGCATTTTTGACCATAGCCAAAGCGTTACAGCACGCAGACACATTCCTACTCACACAGACACGCTTCCCACCTCTCATTCCTACCGTCGCTGTTGCTATACCACAGGTAAAGAGAAAACGTTAGTGATTTAAAAGGAAAAATTAATTTAGCTTCAGAAATTCGCGCCGTCAGTTGCAGACGTATATACGCCCATGAATTCGCGGTTGACGCAAGGCCAACCCAAGATACATCCGTTTAGCTCAGGTGCCCAACCGTTGTCTCGACGATTGAGTGGCATCGCTTCGCGGCCAAAATCTTTTCAACGAATGTGATCAAGGCTTCAACTACAGGGTCATTCAGTCCACTCGATGAGTGTCGCATAATTTATGATCTCTATTTATTGTTTGTGGCAATAAAAATTCACAGAGGAATGTGGATTTGATCTGCCGAAAGGGCATTGATCTCGTGAACCTTTCCAAGAGCATTTTTCAACCATAGTTGAGAAATAACTAACTACTCAAGACTATTGGGATTACTTTCAATATGAAGTAGGCTATATTAAATGGAAGCGAAGCCTTTCGCATAATCAGTCAAGGGAGCGTGTTTGCTTCTTTTACCCAATAAAACTTTCATTGCCTATTCTCTCAATATAGGTTTATGCGTGTCACAGAGTGTTGTACATATCTTTGCCGCTGGTTCGAATATACGGCATGGCCATACTGGAATAGCAATATCACAACCTTGCTATGTGCATGATTTAATATTGGCTTTGTAACCTTCTTGATTCCTTGTCTGGAGTAAAGTAAGTAGATTAATCATTAGCCTATAGGCATTGTTTCGTTGGTGTGGTTAAAATCCATTATCTTTCGGTCTTTAATTGAATAGCAGAATGAAGGGTTAATTTTTTTTTTCAGTTTGCATTTACACCGCTAATGGCTATTATTAGTTTCAATCTGAAAATCCTGTGTCAAGGAAATGCCCAAATATTCGGCAAAGATACAAGTTCTGGTTTGCCAGTCTTGTTTTTTATTGTTGGAAAAATAGCCAAAATGTTTGCGCTAAGCACTTGACTGACATACTAGTATCCTCCAGACCTGCCCGGATGAAGATCATATTGCTGTACTATATGATCCCCATCGTGACATCAGCTGATAGCTCTTACACCTCTATTCAGTTTTGCATTGGAATGGTGGGCCAATCCCATACCAACGCTTAACGTTTCGAGTTGTAATTGCTTACAGACTCTTGGTTGCTAGTATTCCCATTATGGGGAGGGTGCCATACCCAGTCATTTCAAGTGCGCTACTGTTAGATGTTCACACAACTATTATATACAGTGAATTACGACCCCAAAACAGGTTGATAACGTAATCGTGTATTTTCCGACTTAAACTAACTCTTATTTAAATTCGGTGAAACTATTGTGCAATGTAACAAATGAACAGTATCCAGAAAAAGATGATAAATAACATCAAAGGTAATTATAAAACAAAAAACTTAACTAAATGTTCCAAATTTTTAATTATTATGTGGCACTCACGAATTAGGGTGTGGCATCACGCACCGTTAATGACATGCAAGAATACTCTATATCCCCTGGTGGCCGATGTTAGCACTAATAAGTTAAGGCATCCGATAAAGGTTATAGTAGGTGAGAGCGCCAATATTAATAATCGAGTTCAATTTACAATTAGTTTCAATATTTAGGTTTGTATTTACTCCTAAATATTAAACATTGTCCGATATCATTCTATCATTCAATCAATTAACCGTTGAAAAAAAAGAACTAGTGTGGTATCCTTATTGTTTATTTCTGAGAATTATTGCCACAGGTAGCATTCCAGTTAGAGCTTGACATTGCAATTGTATGAAGGGACACATCTTTTTTTTTAACCATCATAACGTTTTGAATGAAACTATAAGACAAGAAAATGCGTGGCTTTTTACCGTAATTGCCAACGGCCAAAAGGGAAGAGGATGTTATAAGGTACGCGAACACGTCATAAAGGTGGGGTAAGAATAATATTGCCCTTGCAATTATCAATGCCATAGGCTAGTGACGTGCATTAGGGAGACACAAATACATATAAAACAACGACAAAGCCAAGTTAGAATCAGTCAAGTGGACTCATCTATTAGCAACTGTAGTACAAAAAGTCGTGTTATCAACATATATAAATATATTATCAACAGGGTTTTAAGCTTTGATGCGTCAACATTTCACGGTACCATTCCTGCCGCATTGGTCTGTTTGCCGTGATTTTGCATTGAGCAGCTTTCGTGAATTTGTCCCTGGGGTATTTGTTTTTAATTACTTTGCTGTATTCCCGATCGCCACGCCTTTCTCGTTATTCCGTGAGAAGAAAGATGTCATATTCTTGAAAGGGATATATTATATTGCCACGTATGAAGCAACCGGGTTATTTCTGCCTATAGGTTGTGCCGTAAACAGGGGCGACAATTTCCCATATTCTTTCTTGTTATTCTGTTAATGTTTTGGTGCCTTCTTTTCTATCACCGCCCCAGGCTGAAGGGCAGTGTTGATTGGTTGTCTTCAATGACGTCAATTACCTTCATTCGATAAATATTATTTTTTCTTGGGAATTGATTCCAGGTGTTCATATTCAGAGTCTGCTGTGGCGATTTTATGTCAACTTTTCCTTGTCGTTCTGGTTTTTATTACATCGTACGGATGCATCGGCCTGTGTTTCATTCATGCCTGAGGTAATATTTTTTGTTATCGTGCTGGTCTGTTCCAAATGATGGTACATCTTTCGGGTATGACATTTTTATGATTATCGCTTGTTTCACTGCTGAAACAGTTTGGCATCGTTTCTGACTGTTCTTTAGTTTAATGTTTTGTGTTTGTACGTAGATTTTTGATTCGGTATCTTTAGCCGTACAACATGTTTGTAGGATGATGCGTGTTCCATTGTGTTCGGTCGTTAATGGTTAGCACCTCCTGGAACCATTCCTTTCTGGTGATTGAGTTTGTTCCATATTTTCTTAGAATTGTGTTGATGGTTACACTGCTTCACTCGGTGGAGTAACATCAGTTGCCATGTAGCAGTATTTACCCTATGTGGGGTTTGAGGATTTCAGTTATTTGATTTCTGTGTAAATGATGAAAAATCGAAACATCAGAGCATTGGGATATGAATTACAGTGATTGTTATTTCTGACATTATTAAAGTTGTTGCTTCTGTTTGTTTCTTGGAGCAGTTAATAATTGTTGGTCACTTTTTAGGTTTTTGGAGTGGGATTGGACCTTATTGTATCAGCGCTTAGTCTGAATTCTTCCCTAGTCTGGAGGTTTGTTATTCTTTATGGCTTTCCTGGATGTGTACTTTATTCCGACTTTATTTTGGTGCTTTGGGTAAAAAATGGGGATTTCTTTCAATACTACCTGCACTAATGAGATCGATTACAAAGAGGATGCATGGGGACGTTATCGCGTTAGTCTATGTTCCTTTTGTCCATTTAACACATTATGGGATATTGTAAACACGGGGTCGTTTCTTCTGATGGAGGATCTGATTTTACGTTTAGTCGATCCCACACGAACATTCAACATACAAAATCCGAGTTTGTAATTGTTTAAGAATAAATTCACAGGCAAATTGATTGATTATAAACGTTTTTTTTCTGTGTTGTTACGTTTTTAGCCCCAAAGCAATGGAGTTTAAGCATGCGGCCATATTGGCATTGGAGTAAACAAAATGAACCGAGGTTGCTCGAACACGTGAATGTCCTAGAGTCTTCGTACCACCACCGTTCAGCTAGTCACATGCTGGCCATATTCACGTGATGGTTCAAGCAAAGCTGAGGCAGTCCAGAAGGATCCGTAGAGTACGCGTCGGAATTAAGGTCAGTGCAGAAACCGTAAAGATCTGTTTAACTTGGAGACCGTAACTTAATTCAAAAGAGGGAGATTTCAAACTACAGTCACGCAATTTTTATGGGCAAAAATAGATACGTTAAAGAGTCATGTGGATCGCAGGTAACATACTAAGGCTAAAAATTTAGAGCGTTACATGGATGTCCTCCGCTTGCTGGATGGCGGGTTCAACGTATGCTCGTCAGTTATTCGTATGTTTCTCACGCATGGTAGAATTTGCCAGTCCATCGAGGTTAAATAAAAAAGAAAGGCCAGTAAATATCGATAGATTCTTGCATAACGTTTGGCTTTGCTGCTTTATTCTGAAAATCGTAAACGCCCGAATGCTCGTAATAATATTGCATAGGCTTTGATGTTCCTGACGTTAGGAATTGTGCATACAGAAAGGTACAGGAAGAATAAAGTAAACAAATCCCACTGTCTTCTCAGTTGCATGTTCCGCTTTGTAACGTTATTGAACGTAATTTGACCTATTAGAAGTAGATTCAATTCTTTCCTCATTCTTCAGTTTTGTACGTGGGTGGAGAATGATCTGACGAATTACAATGTGCGTGTGTTTACAAGGTCGGGATAACTTCGGAATCCCCGTTTTATTGCCGAGGGTTAGGGCAGACCGCAGTTAGTTGTTACGTAGGCATGCGGTCAAATTGTTATTTCCTGAGTTCGCAAACCACAATGACGTGATGGGTATGACGTTTGGAATCATTGAATAGGACTTTAGTGAACTTTAAGTTTCTTAACTTGTTTTTCTTAATCTGCACAAAGTAAACCAAACGTGGATCCGCCTCTGCTGATATTTTTCCATTAACGTCTTTTCCACCGGGATATCCTACAATCTGCTGTGTTTTGTTTGGTGATGCTGTAGATACGGTCAAACTTCTCTGCATATATAAGAAGCGTGCTCCAGCGTCGATCTATCAGAAAAGGTTTAGTGATTAAACAGAATAGAATATATGTTTTGATATGCTTTCATTACTTTTAGCCATGCAAGTGCATGTTTTTGGTTTGCTGTGGCTAGGGTTATGTATCTCTTCATCTTACAGTTTGGTACTGAAACCTCTGGCTGAAACAACACACCAACTTAGTGTTCAAGACGAATCAATCAAAGACGTTCAATTTAGCGTCGTTTCCATCAAAGAAGAGTTGGCAGCATTGGGTGAACATCCCGAAACTTTGTGTCCATTCCGAGTGGAAAATAGAACTGTCGAACAGGATCATCCTCTCGGTAATCTTGTTGTCGAAATAAGCGAAAATTGTTTGTTCGGGATCATGCAGTTCTAAAAGCTGTGGAGGAGCAGGACGCACATGTAAACAGCTGACGACTGATTTACGTTTGGCTGTAAATCATTCAGTGACTGGGCTACCCGAGACTATCATCGTCACAAATATGGCCATCGGGTGTAGTTGTGCACCAGACGATTCGGGAGCTCTTGGTGAAGAAGTTTTACGACGCTGAAGAATTCATCTGATAAGTTTGGTCACATTCAAGCAGCATTTCAGCTTCTCATTTACAATTTATTATCAGATCTATTTTAACGTTTTAAATTAATGCAAGATATTGTTCCGTAAAGTATGCTCTTTCAGTTTCCGTAACAATGCTGTCATGCCTTGTATTCCTGTCTTAACTTTACGGAGTGCCACGTTTTAAGCTTGCTCATTGGTGTCAGATCAAATAAATATTGAACATGATTTTATAAAAGAAAATAGATTTTGTTGATGTAATAAAAATTTCAGATTTTAGGAAATAGTTGTTTCTTCAGTTTAAACAGTTTTTAAATGTGAAATGTCGGGAAATAAAAAAATTTAAACCAAAGCAGGGAACAGCAATTCTAGTGCACCCATCATGGCGGCCTGCAAGTATGACCTCATGTTCAGTGAACTTCTAAAATTTAATTGTAGAAATGTTGGTTTTGACTGTGACATTGGCTATTAGTAAGGTAAAGAAATAGTTTTCGATTTTGAACATCAATTTTAGTTTTCTTTGCAAACTACATATGTATGATCAATTAATCCATGTTTAAGGAAATATCTCGGTTACAGCATTTTCTTTTTTAAATGAATAAGCGAGAGTATGGAGACCGAGTAAATCATTAATTTCTACTTTCTGTAGTTTAGATGAAAAGATGGATCAACAAAAAAAGCATTGTTTCTTTAGCATGGTGCTGAAGAGGAATAAATGAGGCAAATACCGATTGAGATCTTTGTTGCAGAACTATCAAGTCAAATGATAATCGCTGCCTTCCATATTTGTAATAACCTCATTTTAGCTCAATAGGCTTTCAAGGTAATATATACTTGTATGGAATTGTTTTACATGGTTTTAATGGTTTAGAAGCAACATGGCTAAATTTGCTGTGGCTAGCTTAAATAATTTTAGATATTTATTTGCAAAAATAGTGTAACATCACAAATACTTTACTAAAACTTGCTAAGCGATTATTTGTTTTTATTGGCATTTGTTGATTGAAATACGTCTTCTTGCAGTAACCAACCATTAAAATGAGTAAATAACCCCCCATAGAGATACACTCCTGTTTCGATGGACCAAACCTGGTCACCCTTCATCATATGGAATGTTGACTGAAGGTAAAATGTCTCATATTGGCAATCTGCACTCATTTCATCAGCATAGCCGTACGCGATGGGATTGTCAAACATGTAAAGACTTATGGTAAAGACGAGTCTGCTTGTTGATGCTGAAATGTAAGCCGTTCCTGATAGGGAGAAAAAGTAATTTCCCGTTACTGGAGCCGTGAAAATTCCCGACGTGAGGTTCATGGCTCCACCCACATTAAGCCTTTCAACTGGAAAAGGAATGCGAGTGGAGGGCGGGAAAGATGAGCTTCTTTGCACGTAGAAAGCCGTTGGCACTGATTTGGTTTCTGTAAAACCAATCAATTGCTGGAAACCTACAGTTAAATGTCAATTCATTAACCAAAAATTTCGTTTTAAACTTCTAGAATTGTACCCGGTTCGCTAGATTGTTTCGTAAAATCGCAGTAGATGCTGTTCATCTTCCCAACGCCCATGGCAGAGTAGAATCCATTTAGGTAGTATCCCATAACCTGTAGATCAGCACAAGAGGTTGGCATTGTGCTGATTGCCCTTGATTTATTACCGTTATCGCCATTGACGACTGATTGACAATTTGATCGTGGTTTTGCGTTTTGTAGCACTTCTAGCAGCTGTTGTTGTTGCTGTGCTTTTGCCTCCAGTTGAATAACTTTGTATGTCAAAGCTTCTCTAATTTCAGCCTGATAGAAATAGTGATGTAACAAAATAGTAATTCAGTTTTATTTATGTAACAAATCAATTGAGATGCTTACATGTTGTTGAACCTTTAACTCCAGGGCTTCCAATCGGTTGTCTCTGTTTTCCAGTAGCAATATTTTATTCTCCAAAAGTGAAATAATTTCAGTCTTAACAAAATAATAAATAAAATGTTTTTGTTTTTTGTATCCTAGATGAAACGGTAAGAACAGACTTTTTTACATAATTGCCAGTTAATTGTTGCAGCTGTTTGTTCGAGGAGAATCCATTGGTTGAAGATATTTTCGAAGCACACAATAGGAAAACAAATGTGGAATACAAGTAATCAGCCATTGCATCGCCTAGGACGTGTACTGATTTCATCTCGACGACTGCATCACCGTTTTATGACATAACATGAATGTGTCAACACTCATTTAAAAAAAAAAAAAAAAAAAAGTTTTATTAAAAAAAAATAAAAAAACCAATCAAACATTTGCTAGTAAATTGTTCACTTGTAGATAAGGATATGGAAGAAAGTGGATCCTACGTGTTTGTTGTACGTATGTGCCTTATTAACATAATTCCTATTTTATTGGACAGATAACTTGACGGATTCAAAAGTTAGTAGCACTTGGATACTGGGTCAACACACTTGTGTAAATATTTCAGTACAGGACTAATCATGTACGTCGGAGTGGATCGGTCAATACAGGTGAAGTAGCTGTTACGTCACGTCTAGTTTGAATTTGTATGCGATCGACTTTTAAAATCGTACTTTACTTCATTTGCTATAAGGAAGATTAATCACATTTTGTCTGTTGTTAATAACTTAGCAGGTCTGATTACGAGAAAGAAACGGGTTTCAGGCTGATATCAACGCTTATGACAGCCTGGTTCACATCTTGGCTTTGATATTGTCACGATTTGTTGAATGTCATTGAGAGTTGCATGCGGATTCTGCAGTCCTTTGTGTAAGATAAGACAAGACTTTACTTAAGCTATTGCATAAATATCATGAACAATTTATTAATTAGCGTATTGTATTTTTAGTTTCCAGAAAAGAATAGAAAAATGAAATGGAAACCCCTGATCCACCTCCAGTTTACAGGAATCGTCCAAACAACTTGAACTTGATTCCTACATATCCCTTGTGCTACAAACGACCACTTATTCTCTACCAGATTCTTGGGCGGCAATCTGAAGCCATCAAGGAGGACACCAAGCTAAAGTAGTATGTCAGTTATTTATTTTTTATGTATTGAAGCAACGCAGGATGCTGGGGCGTTTAGGCAAGAGTTTCACACATGTGATTGATGATGAGTTGTGTACCAATTGCTATCGCAGTCATTCCTGGATATACGAAATCGTTGCATTTCATGTACCCTCCATCCATCCATTTATCGATTAAGACTCGATCAAAATCGGGTCGAGTGTATGCGGTTAAGGCGCACGCACGCAGATATTCCTCGACAATAGTGACGATGGTATCCCACATCATTACTTTCGTACTCCTGTTGAATAAATATTTTAAGGCGGTTGTGGCAGATATGGTAAACTATACCCAATCATTACTTCAGGACACGCTCGATGGCTTCGTTATACATGGTAACCGTTTCCGCATAAAAACCTCCATAATATTGATAGAATTGATCAATTGCAGCATGAAGACGCAGCCAAACAACTCGTTGATGCCGATGTATGGCTAGGTTCTGATTAATCAATGGCACTAGACTTGTTTCTAGTAATTCCTTGAATGTGATAAGGTCGTTCTCTATAATGTGATGAACTGTCAAGCCTTTTTTGCGCACAAGAAAAGTATTATTTTTAATTTAATCAATTATGCTTTAAAAAAAAGTGTGTTGGCCAGTTACACGTCAACGAAATTAAAAATACTGCAAGAAACGTGATTGATTTTGACCCACCTAAAAAAATATGGTCTGGCGCTTGACTGTCGTCATCAGTCGATGCCCATCGTTTGAAATCAGCAATCAACTCGTTATTTATAAGATTTCGCCAGAAGAAAGAAATGCGTAAATTATCCAACAGCTGACTCGTAACGTTGCGATCATCATGATGTTGCATACTCCAATTTTTATAGGCGAACCTGTTAAATTGCGTCGTAATTTGGCTGTCGTAGTCAGGAAATAGCTTTAAAATTTAAAAAGAAAGTGACTTCTAATATTCCTTTAAATAACAGTGAGGTATTTAATTTTGCCAATTATAACAAGAAATCTTACCCGGAGAAAACTGACAAAGTGCTGACGTATGATTGAATCGCCTATAAAAGCAATATGCATCGGTTGTCTTTGCCGTTTAACTGATAACGAATCAAAACAACGGATGACATCTCTCGTTGCGTATTTCCTGAGTGGGCACTGAGTAAAAATGCATTTTCCATCGATCTTATTAATGTTCTTCATGTCATTCATTTCGCCATTCAGTCTACCGCGATTTCGATTGAAATAGCAGTCAGTTACTAAACATCTAGCGGTTGGATTTTTCTATTTTGTTAATTCCGTTATTGACGAATGTTTGGTGTCACGTAATGATTCACGCATGTCCACTTGTGATGGCTCTAAAATATTCGTTTCACTTGCACCGAACGCGATGAGAGTAGCAATTAAAACATTCCTTATTGCCTTGCTGTGCATAATCGCTTATTTTCTGACTAGTTTAAAAGAAACGAGATTACGTGACCATGTCGCTGTGAATTAAATGTAAGATATACGGATTGATGTAATATTTAAAGTGAAGTGTTGCGTGTCGTCTAAATTTGTTGCGAGCTCAAAGTGTAGTCGTGGCTCATCTTCTCATCGAAAATTGTAGGGAGGTAAACTGTCCACTGGATAATTATTGCATCGATCGCGTTGTTCGCCCGTCAAGAGATACGTGAACCCAAGTATCTGTACGTCTAAAATTCAGTCATATTATTTGAGTAAACTCAAGTAAATTTCAAAGCAACACGATTAAAAACATTTGAAAGTCAGTAAGTTTTCCTTGTTATGTATCTGCCTGTTAAAAACAGTTTGGAAATTAAAAGCACCGAGTTGTGTGGGTCTTTCGAAAGGCAGACAACGACTACTACTCGCCAGAATGAGTTCATCTCCAAACTCAAATCTAGAAAACCTAAAGACATTTGTTGAGGCATGTGTACAAGTTGTCTGCAACGCTTTGCTTCTGGCAATCTAGCTGATGGTTCTCTAATGCGGACTGGTGAAAGAAGTCAGAGTTCTTCTAATACATGTCTTATCACTATGCAATGTCTTTTTACTTTTGATATTTCCTTTATAATGAGTCAGTCAATCAGTTTGCTTATCAGGTAAACATTTGTTGTTGTTTGTTGAAAACGTTGAAAGAGAATTTGGTTATGTTCCAATTGTAAAAAAAAAATGTGATAACAAAAATGAAACAACGCATCGCAAAAAAACCGTGAGTTATTTTTGGAATGTTTTATTTTATTCTGTATTTATCCGTCACTTTTAATTTTATTCAGTTGCCAAGGATAAATGGGAAATATCAACGACTTTACATATGCAAGACGAATGAGAAACATAAAGGGCCAAGGGGGTAAGGTTTTTCGGGAGTGTTTCACTTTTCAGGATCGACTAGCATCACCTAAAATGATTTAAAGAAACGAAGAGGAAAAAACATGGGAAACTCGACCAAAGAAACCGAAATACTTTTGGATTCGCAAAAGATGAAAAGGGAAGATGCAAAGGCAGTGTGAAAGAAGAGAACGAAAGACGCGATTAATTCGAGAAAAAGGAGAACAAAATACAAATTGTGAGGATCAATGATGGGCTATCATTCTTGATTTATGGTATAGTTTGACAACGTTCTTGAGGCTTGCTTTCGCCATCTGGAATATATGTTGCAACTTAGAAGAAATGGCGTTTGCGCTGTATCCTGTGGATAAGATACGATAAATGGATTCTTAAATTACCACTGCAACTGACCTCTTTTTTTAATGAATGTTATTTCAAAACACCATCTAGGCAGTTTTAACCAGTTTATAGTTTTCTCGGTATTTCATTTTAAGCCACTGTGCGAAGGCGAAAGGATGGGACAACATTTTTCCGGGACGATGCGATCATTTCTTCTTATTTTGGCGCTGTCTACGTGCTATCTCACGGCTGCTCCACCTGATATGCAAGCAAGAGTTGAACAACTCGAGAAAAACTATGTGAGTTCAAATTCATATCTTTTCTTGCTGCATTTGTTCCTAATGTTTGACTTACGTGTACGCTGAAAGGTTAAAATTAAAGAACATTTGTAGGCCAAAATTATTGATTTGGAGACGAAAGTCGGTCGACTGGAAGCCAAAATTGAAAAACAGGATTCACTTTTAGCTATTTTGGAAAAAGGACATCACCCTTTGAAAGATAATGTCGACATCAATCAACCTCGTCGTCAGATCGTAATTCTTCGCACTTGCCATGAAATCCACGTCGCAAATCCGTCGCACCTCTCCGGTATGTACTGGATTGATCCAGACGGACAAGGCATCGGTGATCCACCAATCCACGTCCATTGCGACATGGAGGCACCGGAGGCAACTGGAGATAACTGGAAGTGGGTTCCTGTCAAAGGCACAACATCTATTTTGCATGACAGCGAGTCGGAAATGGACATTGGAAATTGCACAGAACCTGGATGTTACTCGAGGCAAATCAAATATTACGCAAGCGATAGACAAATCGAAGCGTTAAAGCAATTGTCCCAAAACTGCACACAAAACATTAAGGTACTGTGACCAAAGCTCATATTTATTTGAAAGGTCGTTTGTTTTAAAATTCGTCATTGATGATGCAGTACGATTGCAGAAGATCGCCGTTAAGCTACAATGAGACCGCCTATGCTTGGTGGATCGACAAATACGGCAAAACGGGAAACTTTTCCAAGAGCCACTGTGACAACCTCGATGACGAAAAACCTTTTCGGAAGCGTACGTGCGATCTATTTATTTGAATTAAAAAAGAAACGCATTGACAATTCAAATCGGGACCAAAATTCAGTTTCCTTCCGTAACGAGCGTGTGCCTCTTACGCGCATCCATTTTAGCAACCCGTTTAAGCGCTCCGGCCAGTACGAAGTGAGGCGGTTACGATGTCATGGAAAGGCAAAAACGGAGGCAATGCCGAGATCGTGCGAAGATTTGTGGCTGATGGGACACACTCTCAACGGAATCTACTCAGTCAGGGGTGCTAAACAAATAGAAACTGTTTTCTGCCAATTTGATACACGACCTAATGAACAAGGTAGGTGAAAAGTATTCACGTCTTTGATTTGATTAACTGTCGTTTTGGTAGATCTGCAAAAGGAGGTATGTCAAAATCAAATTCTTGAAAAAATTCTTGTTTTCTAAATTATAGGGGAAAAAAAAGAAAAAATTTTAGTTATATTATAAAAATTTCAGGTTTCCAGAAGAGGATCGGCTATCAAGACATAAAAACAAGGCCAATATACTTCTACGTACAGAAAGACAACAAATTTTCGGAAAGAAACGTTCCACTTCCGTTTGAGCTTACCATAGTAAACATTGGAGGGGCCATGGATTTGCCAAGCGGCGTATTCACAGCACCCGTCAACGGAACTTACTTCTTTTCTTTTGCTGGACTCGCGCAATTTCCGGTGGTTCCAGATCCAGTGCTAAGGGAAATAGGCGCGAATCTTTATAAAAACGGTGAAAGAATAGCAATTAGTCAGGTTAACAAAGGCCACCTCGTATATCCGGATAATCTAAGTCCAATCACCGTCCAAAGTACTGTATCTTTGCAAACCGGAGACGAAGTATGGATCCAGATAAGTATTGGGATCAGCGGAGGGTTTCTATACGGTGAAAGGCAGTTGATGAACCAGGGTTCACACACGCATTTTAACGGGTGGCTTTTAGAAGAAGAAATCTAAGCAACGCAGACGTTTTCCACACCCCAGCTTGGCAGCAAATACTCCAGTCTGTTTTGAATCTGTTTTGATCAAATGGTAAGATTAAAAGGAAAAATAAAATTTTGTTTGAAGATTCTAAGGATAAAAAAAATACGACCGATTTAATGAATTTTTATTTCATTTATTGAGTTTTCAGACACGAAACAAGGCGGGTACACAATTGCTATGGAGCATTAGACAATTAATTCACTTTATTTTTTGTAGGACGCTCTTATTTCAATCATTGCAGTTGAAGGAGAAGACCGGAAACCTTTGGCAGCCCGGCCACGTTGTATGCCTATTTCTACCCCACCATTTTTTGGAACAGCAACCGGGTTGGAGTCTTTGCTGTGATAAGCCTTGTTGCCCGATCCACTTGTACCAGAAAAACTGATTCCAGAATACGATTTCGTGATTTCCAAATCAAACTCATCGGATGGCTCAGACGGAGCTGGTTTTCGAGTATTGTCAGGAAGTGGGTCAGGTTCTTTGCTGTCATAATCCTCATTACTTGAGTCACTTGTATCAGAAAAACTGATCCCAGAAAACGATTTCGTGATTTCGAAATCAAACCCCTCGGAAGGCTCAGACGAAGCAGAAGAACTAACTTTCCGCATTACTGCTGGATCGTTTGTTTCAGCTGTACTAATCGTTCCGGTTGTCTTTTCTAGTTCCAATTGGAAATCGTTTTCTTCAATATCAGTCGTTTCATTGACTTTAAAAGACCCAATGCCACTTACGAGTTGAATGACATTTTCCTCGCGGTTTTCTGTGCCGTAATCAAGTTCTTCGTTGACATCACTGTCGTCCGGTATACTAATCGATGACAGCAAACTTTTTGGCATTGGCTTTCGAATATCGACAGCAAGTGGGTCAGGATTTTTGTTGTCATAAGCCTCAATACTTGAGTGACTTACGCCAGATAAACTGAATTCAGAATAAAATTGCGTGGTTTCCAAATCAAACCCCTCGGAAGGTTCAAACGAAGCTGGTTTTCGAGTATTGTCAAGAAGTGAGTCAGGTTCTTTGGTGTCATAGTCCTCGTTACTTGAGTCACTTGGATCAGAAAAACTGATTCCAGAAAACGATTTCGTAATTTCGAAATCAAACCTCTCGGAAGGCTCAGACGAAGCAGAAGAACTAACTTTCCGCATTACTGCTGGATCGTTTGTTTCAGCTGTACTAATCGTTCCGGTTGTCTTTTCTAGTTCCAATTGGAAATCGTTTTCTTCCATATCAGTCGTTTCATTGATTTTAAAAGACCCAATGCCAGTTGCGAGTTCAATGATATTTATCTCGCGGTTTTCATTGTCGTCAAGTTCTTCGTTGACATTACTGTCGTCCGCTGTCCCGATCGACGAAAGCCCGCTTCTTGGCCTTGGCTTTCGAATATCGACAGCAAGTGGAACAGGTTCTTCGCTGTCATAAGCCTCGTCATTTGAGTCACTTGCATCAGAAAAACTGATTCCAGAAAACAATTTCGTGATATCCAAATCAAACTCCTCGGAAGGCTCAGTCGAAGCTGAATAACTAACTTCCTGCATTACTGCAGGATCATTTGGTTCAGTTTTACTAATCGTTCCAGTCGTCTTTTCTGGTTCCAACTTGAAATCGTTTTCCTTAATATCAGTTATTTCATTTACGGTAAAAGACCCAATCCCATTCTCTAGTTCAGTGACGTTTATCTCCCCCTTTTCTGTTTCGTACTTAAGTTCTTCTTCGACATCATTGTTGTCCGGTGTACTGAACGAAAAAAATCTGCCTTTCGACATTGGTTTACGAGTATCCGTAGCTTTTTCTGCTGCAAACGTAACGACATTCAGAAATTTTGTGAGCAGTGGCTTCAAATCAGGGTTAGTTTCTTTCGAAACCTCTTCTGTCATCGTTGCTAAAAGTTCTCTTGTTAAATCTGCATCACTGTCCTCCAAAATTATGCGCATAATTTCTATCATTGCTGCCATAATTCCGGAATCATCGTTTCCAATCGAAGCAACTATCTCTGGTTTGACTTTCGAAAGATGTGGCAACAAATCATCATCGATAGCGTTATCAGGTCCAAAAATGGGAAAATTTTTGGATTGCGGGGTTTTTTGTTCGCCGATGTCATGCGATTTTTTCTGGGTTACGTCGCTTATAGTAGACTCCGAGAGAGACGTTCTTGATTTTTCAACTAGAATTCCGTCAAGATCTGGTGTAATTTCCGTTGGCAAATCAGGGTGCTCTAGTGAACATTTCACAAAGATAGGATCCGTCGAACATGGGAATTTCTCGTGCCTTCGGGGATCGGTGGCCATGACAATAAGAGTCGTCACGCAAATAAAAGCGATTGTCATTGAAAAAAAACAAACGTAATGAGACGGCGTCAGTTTTTTTGAAGAACCATTATAACCCATTTTTTTTTGTAATTTAATAAGCGACCAAACTAAACTAAACCATAGAAGGCTCTGGTCTCTTATAGAAGATGCCGTATGGACCTGACATTTCAAAGTCAAAAACAGTGATGTTTCCATAATGTTATCACTCGTTAAAAGTAAAAAACTAGGTTTTTCTACTTAAATGTACTTCCGTCTAATTTTCACACGAAGTTCAATCATTACTTTTTATTTTTTGTCAAATATTACTTTTAAAAACAAGGTTTCCGCATCACTCACCACGGGCCAACATCCAAAGCAACGGTTCACGTTCGGCTGCATACCTATGTCCCAAAGGTAGTGTATCTGTAACGACAGAAATTCATTTCAAAAATTGGAAATGGTAGTTGCTGCACTTTCTCGCAGTGGCGTTGAAGGCAGTCGATAATTGAATATCGCAATAGGTGGAACATCAGCGAGGCAAAAATTCATTTTAAAAATGAGAAATGTTAATTTTTGCATCTTCCCACCCAGTGGCGCTGCTGGCGGCACTTTACAAATGGTGTTTACATGTGTTCGTCTGCTAAAACCATTTCAGCCTTTCATTGGCTCTTGAGCGTGGTCACGTTACTGCTTTCAAATCTCACCAAAAAAATGGAAGTCATAGTCAGGAGACCTATTGCAGAAAATATGAAGCCGTGCAATGGAATACACCCTCCTCAGTATAAACCTCTAGTGAGTTTCTTGTAAAAATATAACCTTTTTTTAGGCATTCTGGTTTACTGCAAACTTCATGGCCAAGAGAAAACAGTCTTGTGCAGACCCAACAGAAAAATTCACAGCTAAATCTGGCTTCAGTTACAAGTGCCTCAACAACGTATGACAGCATCAAGTGGAACAAATAAGATGAATAATTGATTTTGAATAACTTGATTGCCAGGAATTCTAGTCAAGCATTTCTGTTGAAGGTGGCACTTGAACAATCCAAATGCAAGAAAAACAAAACTACACAAGAAATTAAGTTGCAGTCGACCTCCTTTGATACCCTGGGTCACAAAAATAATGTTGTTTCACCTGTACATAAAAATGATGAAGATATCAAGGAACTGTTGCAGTTAGCATCAGCATCTGCACAAGTAGAACATACTACTGCATTCGAAGAAAATGTACCCAAAATGCTAGAGCTTTCCAAGTTAGCACAATTAACAGAGGAAGGTATTAGTCATTTTAAATTAATAATTTTGATTATTTGTGTTAAAAAGAAGATTACATATAGGTAGTGTTCTTGTCCGATCTGATGTGCCCCATTTACCAACCCATAACTTCAAGGATTTCCCATTTTTTTGCACTTTGAAAAGCCCAAAACAATTCAAGCTTCTGTTTGGGATGCAATTTTACGTGGTCATAATGTTGCTTAGATCTCAGGAGTGTGAGGTGGATAAACATTAGGTATTGTAATGGCAAACAAAGGCTTACTGTAGTTCTCATGCAGGTACCTAATTCCAAATTTCGACAACAGGCTATCTGATACCAATATTAAATAATTTGCTTGATCCAAGCGAGCACGGCGAAGTGCCAGAAGGTTGTTCCCCTTTGGCCATTGTTATTTGCTCATCGTGGGAGAACGCAGAAATGGTGCACTATTATTGCTGTCGGATAATGAAGAAAAATCCAGTAATATATTGTAGCATTTCATAAATGTCTACGTATAATAATCTAGATTTTATGTTTTAGAACCTTCGCTCTGCCGTCTTCACCGATGGTACAGAACGGTCCTTGAAAGTGGCTCTGCCCTACCTGATCAACGGAGTGACTTTGCTTGCTGCCACAGCTCCTGCACTCAGTTTGTTGCTATCAGAAGGAAAAGGTAGAATTAGCTTAGACGATTCAGACTTTGTGCTCAAAGAACACGCTGGAGCAGCGAAGAAACTGTTTAATTTTTATCAACAGTCTGTTCAGCGGGTAACAGAAGGAAAGAACTTTGTCGCACGACAGGTAAGCATGACAGTGAATTCATATTACCTATACTCGTGCTAAACTTCTATGTTGTAGATTGTGCTTTGTGCTAGCCATTGGACAAAAGGAATGGAAGAAATTTCTTCAAAGGTTTTAAAAAATCCTTCGGTTTTCATATCCTCTTGTATGGAGGCTGCCATTTATGGTGGGATGAAGCTTGATGTTCGTCTTGGAACTTGTGACGAGATGGACTGCCATTTGTTGTAGAGTATGCAAACAAAACGCTTAAGCAGAATCATTATATTCTTCCGCGGGTCGGCTGAAGTCTTTAAAGTTGAACGAATGCTGTCAACGGTAACTTAATCAAAGATTTAATCATTTATGCGCAATTCATTCTTACTTGCTTGGCTTCGGATTGGTGTGGCGCCTCTGTTAATCCACAACCAATCTATTGTGTCAGATTTAGATTTTATAACGCAAAGGTGGAACCATGCCCGAGAGAGTTCTGCCATTCTTATCTGCACGGACGATGTCCTAGAGAGACTCAATATAAAAAATGCACAAACGCTCATCCATTATTTTATACCTCATCATTCCAAATATGATTTTAGCTATCGGCTTTCATTCGCAATGGACAACTTCCACTTGGAGGGTACGGAGGCTGATAAACCGGAAACTCATTTACTGATCACTAAAGAGTTTAACAACTCTCTGCTAACGATCGTACGTTTTATGCAACGCGTTGGACATGTGGTCTTTGATGAACTAGCAACGGAAGCCATACTTTCTTTCTGTGGTAAAGAGGTTCGCAAAAGAAATCTACCACTATGTGAAAATTTGAAGGTAGTAAATGCAAATACGTGTCAGCCGCTTATTAATTGGGATTTGATTTTTTTTCGCGCTTATGTTTTCTATGCGTTTGGATTCTGTAGAAATATGAAGCTATGTGGACTTCGACATGTTATTTTGGAAAGTCTTGACCAACCAGTTGTTCCAAGGAACGGTATAGTTCGCATTCGCATTACAGCCGTGAGCACTGCAACCCAGTATTACGCCCGCATTTGAAAGCATCGCAATGAAAATAATCTGCTGGAAGGTAAAAGTGTATCTCATTTCGAAGTTATGTCACAGTTGCGAAAACACTTTCGCGACGAAAATGAGGGAAAGAATCCGGTACAGGGGAATAGAATACAAGTAGGTAATCTTTACGCCCGACAGACCACTGAACAGCTTTTTGACCTGTTCGTATTGAATCGGTACTTGAGAAAGATCACCAGGTAAGCCTGCTATGAGTATAAATCATTTCTTGTGTATAATCGATTACAAAATATGTTGTTCTTCAGGGAATCCCTACAGAGGTTGCAGTAGTGTGTAGTGATCAAGAATGTGTCGTACAATGCTTTGTCAAAGATTTGTTGGAACTTCCAGAACACGTGAAAAAATGGCCCCGCCATTGGAAGGAAATTCAAGCTGGAGCCGTTACGCGATCGATTTTGTTCGTGAAAAATTAATGGGCAAAGAGCTGGAAGGTCGAATTGTGCTGGCCTTGTCATCTACGCTATGGCTCAGTCCATTACACTAGAGGAAATGACTGGATGGCGTGAATTCCTGCGTTGTTGTAACAGACATACTAAAAGAACTTTTGAAAGATGAGTTAGCCGAAAGCAACGACGAACATTTGGTAAAGCTACACCACCTATGAAACAGGTGGACTTGTTTTACCAGATTGCAGTGTTGGATTGGCAAGCGGAAGCTCCAAACCAATCGAAGTGGCTCATGCATTCCTTCCAATGAATGAAGAAACACGAGTTGAGTTAGTGGCTAGCGATTCTCCGCACCAGGTTTGCATCTCATTTACTCTCTCTCTAATTGTATGTGATAATCTAACATGGCATTATCTGCTGCAGTTTTACGTCACAATCGTCAAGTTTCAGAAAACCTTGTTGTCATTGGAAGAAGATATTAAAAAAACAAGTGAGATTACTCGGTTTCTTATTTTATCAAGTTAAAACATTAATCATACTTTTAAACATTTGACGTACGAAGAAGCTCGTGTAGGAAGTTTCTGCCTCGCGGAATCACCTACAGACCGTGGTGGCGGTGCTGCATAAAGAAAAAGATAATTGGATATGACGCATCCGAGTTCCACGTGTTTTCCGTGGATTACGGAGATTACACAACGATTCCGATACACGCGTGGCATGCCCAGACGAAGTTTAAAGAAACAGTTCCTAATAAAGTGACGAATGGGCCGCACTATCATGTTAAACTGATAAACCGCGAAAAATGCGAGCCTCAAAATTTAGCTCAACAATTGATAGACCAAAATTATGCCATTTCGCTAGAAAACGATGAAGATTTTCGTGCAAGCGTACGCCACTCGGCTGTAATCAAGAAGGAGGCTGAAGAAAAAGAGTTAAGAGACAAAATGTGCAAATCGCAACAACTGGACGATGCAGAAGATGACCTGAAATTTGATGTTTCGCCTGGTTGGATTGACCTCTTTCCGAAATCTCAAAAATGAGGATACTAACTCAAATGCCGATTCTCGTCTATCTGACGAGGCATCTGGCGAAAGTGTCCCATCATCAGAAGAGAAGCTGGTGGTGCAGCAAATTGTACATGGAAATCAAAATTTAGCGCTAATCGATCACACGATGCCTTTGAAGGACAGTTTGAGTCGCTTCCCTACAACGAAATGGGCACAAAGTGAACAGGTAGCTATGTGTTTTAGATTAATGTGATTATAAATTGTCATAACATAAACATTTTTATATTTCAATAGGATGTTTGTGTAACTTTCGTTGTGTATCACCTGATTGACTATACTATTGAACTTTCGGAGAACCATTTGAGCTTCGTGACCCATGTTAATGGATCGAGGTAGTAATCTTTTCCGACACAATGTTGAAATGTATTACCTTAACCATCGTTTCGTTTTACAACTCGGCGTAGATATGAATTGAACACGAGCACGTATGGCTACATAGTTCCTGAAAAAAGCTCCCATTGCATCGTTAGTTGCGGAGTAAAAGCCACGCTCCGGAAGCAAGAAATAGGTTCAACATGGACCCGCTTCATTCAATCCACCTTAAAGCAACCTTGGCTGACTCGTGATTTTGACTATTGGTTGATTAATAATTCGCCAGACGATGACGAGCAATTGGAGCCAATAGTAGGCCCAAGTAGGAAGCTTTTTTTTATTAACAAACATTAGGTGTATTACCGAAATATTTTTTTGATTTTGATTTATTCAGAATACGCATTCGACGCCGAACAACCCGAATCGTCATCAAGTGATTCGGATGAAGAATGCCTCGTTGAAAAGTGGCATCGTGACGATGACTAAGTGACTAACAGGCAACTAGTACATGAACTATTTTGAACTACGTAATCAAGAGAGACAAACTAATATTGAAGACACACCTTATTATTTTATTTCTTTCAAATCCATTTTGTGATCTCTTTACTATTCCTGTTCTATAGTCATGGATCTAAGTATCTTTCATTTTGTCTTTTTTTTTCCACCGTTCTCCTACCGTGCGTGGTCTGTTAAAATACTAGACCAACTTTTAGCTAAAAGAACAAAGGGAATGATTTTTTTTTTTTGCGTGAGTTGAATAAAAAGCACGCATTAGACCAAGAACGGAAAGAAAAATATAGAGAACAAGAAGAACATAGAAGAAAACGAAAAAAACATGCAGTGAAATGTACATTGTTCTTGTACGAGTGCACACAAGATCTCCTGTCCTAAAGAATAATAAAACTCAGCTTCAATAAAATTTTATTTGTATCTAAATAGACTGATTGCTGTGCTTTGGTATTATTCGCCGACTATTCCATGAAAACAAGACGTTGGTTTCTGCGTATTTTCAATTGGAAATTTAGAAATCCCCCGTTAGCGGTGGAAACGCAGCCTGAGAGGATCTTCTCTACACCATACAGCACAACAAAGGTGGGGTAAGAATACTGGATATTCAAAAAAATTCAACTTCTTGTTGCCACTGGGTTAAAGCGATGAATCAGGGTGGCAGTAGCTGCTATAAAATGAGGCCATATCGAAGGTTGAAGCCAGTCGAGTGAGCATCCCCGAATACTAGCCCACGACGTATGCAGCCCCTACGTACTACACCACAAAGGCGCCCGAGTACTATACCACAACATATGCGGCTCCTGCTTACTACGCCACAAAGGCACTCGAGTACTACACCTTAACGTATACGGCTCCTATTTACTATTCGGAGGCCCCGAAGTACTACTCCACACCGAGCTATTACACTGAGCGACCGAAGTATTATTAATCGTGAAAATAGGGTTGTCCGTCAAGCTCACTAGTTGAAGATAATTAGATCTTGTTTTATTATTTGCTGTACTCGTTCTAAAATGAGTATTTCCCTGCATTGTATTTATGCAATAACTAGTCGTCCCATACGCATGTGGTTTATAAATGAAATATTGAATACAGCTATTATGTCGTTACCCAATCTGTAATTGCTTTTATGCTTTATTACATAACGCGGATAAAGACGATTTCAGTTAGTGTTCGTACAACAGCGTAATTTCTGAACACAGTTATGCAAGAGGACATTTGCGGGAAATATATCACGGTTATTTATAAGATTGCAATCAATTTATTTATCCAGTCACTTAGCACAAAGTTGCATTGATTCATTGCCTTAGTTCATAGGCATTGTTTCGTTTGTGTGGTTAAAATCCATTTTCCATTTGTAATTGAATAGCAGTTTAAATTTTTTTCAGGTTGCATTTACACTGCTAATGGCAATTATTACTTTCAATCTAAAATTTCTATGTTATGGAAATGCTCAAAATATTCGGCGGAGATAGGAGTTTCGATTTGCCAGCTATGATTTTAATTATTGGGAAAATAGCCAAAATGTTTGCGCTAAGCACTTGACTGACATACTAGTATCCTCCAGACCTGCCCGGATGGAGATCATATTGCTGTACTATATGATCCCCATCGTGACATCAGCTGATAGCTCTTACATCTCTATTCAGTTTTGCACTGGAATGGTGGGCCAATCCCATACCAATGCTTGACGTTTCGAGTTGTAATTGCTTACAGACTCTTGGTTACTAGTATTCCCATCATGAGGAGGGTGCCATACCCAGTCATTCCAAGTGCCGCTACATTAAGATGTTCACGCAACTATTATATACAGTGAATGACGACCCCAAACCATGGTGATAACGTAATCGTGTATTTTCTGCCATAAAACAACTCCCATTTAAATTCGCTGAAAATATTGGACAATGTAATAAATGAACAATATCCAGAAAATAGTGATAAATAACATCCAAGGTAATTATAAAACAAAAAATTTAAGTAAATGTTTCAAATTTTTAATCATTATGCACACTCACGAATTAGGGTGTGGCATCACGCACCGTTAATGATATGCAAGAATACTCCATATCATCTGGCGGCCGATATTGGCAATAATGCGTTCATGCATTAGTTGGGTGTGATTTTAGTTGTGCAGTGAAAATATAAGTTGAAGCTAATCTTAAATCGTCGTTAGGCCTATGTTTGGAATTTATTGTTAATCCTGCAATTCCAATTTTGATATCGCGTTGTCATCGCAGGACATCCATTTTCCACTACAAACTGGTGAAAATCAAGACAAAAGAGCGGATGTGCGATCAATTGAAAATACTCTTGTTTTCACTGACTATGTGGATTTAAATGGCAATCGCCAACGGCCAAAAGGGAAGAGAATGTCATCAGGTACGCAACAACGTTATTATAGGTGGGGTAAGAATATTATATCTCATTTGTTAATATGTCGTTGGGGTGTACAAGTGTACCCAAAGTCTCCTGCCCTAAAGAATAATACAACACAGTTTCAATAAAATTTTGTTTGTATGTAAATAGACTGATTGCTGTGCTTTAGTTTTATTCGCCTACTATTCCGTGAAAATTAGTTAGAGTTAGAGTTTTGACGAGGTGTGGTTTGAAGGAAATTAAGTCTTCGAACCGTTACATTCCTTTTTACATAGGCATTCATTTGTTCTTAATGAGATGAACAGGAAAAAAATCGCGAGGATAAATTACGAAATCCATTAAGCCGGAAACCTGCTTTTCCTGTCCTTCATTAAAATTTACTGGAGGAGCGCGTGTCTAATTAAAATAAATTTGTACCTTTTTGCTGAAGCAGAGACTTTAGCCCACAATAAACTAGCGTTTTTCAGTTGTTGAATCTACGTACCGTTTCTATACCCGGTAATAATTGACATAAAAAAAAATCGAAAAGGCGTGCTATCTTGTACTTAAATCTATTGGGTCGAGTATAGCCATAGACCGTATTGGATGAATTTATTTTTGTCATCTGATTGGTTCTATCTATCTATTTGTCCAACGTGATGAGAAATGCTATTACGCGGTAAAAATCAGTATGAGGCGATTTCTCGCTTATTCTTAATGCAGCAGTCAGCATGACTTTACTACATTTTAAAATTATGGATGGCTTTCTTTCTTACGAAAGCAACGAAGCCTTGATTTCGTAATATTGCATCCGCTATTCAGAAGAGATCTTTCTAGGTCACACTAAAAGATTCTGTTTTTCATATCGGTTAGCTTTTCGTACCACCCTATGAACTATTATTTGTGTTTTCACGAATGTAAATGTATTAGCAATAAACGAAGGACCAGCTCAGATTTCATGTAAATAAATGCAGTGAATGCGAAGAAGAAAAAATAATGCACCTTAACATCTATCGGCTGCGTTACGAAGTTGTTTACAGAACTGGAATTTCAGGGAATTCCAGTTCTACTCCAGGTGCGCAATCATAAACTGGGCAACAGTCAGGATAGGCGAGCGTAGCATTGGCCGAAACTTTGCACTCTGCGTTTGCTTTGGCTGGGGGGCCGCAATCACTGACGCGCTCCTTCAAACTGTAAAATGTTCATGCAAATGGTAGAATTTTTTAAGTATTTAGAACGAATAACACATTAAGAAAGTGTTTCAAAAACGAATTCATTACCTTCCGTCAGCACCCATCATACAAACGGATTTTCCACAGAAAGGTTTGAGATCCCATTCTTCGCCCTCTTTAAACGTACGACACTGAGTGGAAGCATAGCAAACACCAGGGAAATCTGATTCATGATAATCAATTGACGATTAATTGTCTGCACATAGCTGTTATTGTTTAGCCACAGTTAAAATTAAATGAAGTACTTAAAAGAGTGATTACCTCTAAGCACGTCCGCTCTGATTTCGCGTGTCAGAGTTTTAGGAACGATTTGAACACCCGCAGCCAAGACGACACAAAAACTGAAGCAAATCACGAATTTCATTTTCTTCTAAATTACAAGACGCAATAGAAAAATGTTAGCAACGCTATTCAACTTGTTACAAACCATATAATTTTTTTTCGTTGTTTTATATTTACCTTGGTATTGTGTTGTAGGCAAGATTCTTAAAGCGACTGCTGATTGTCTGTTTTCCTTGTTGGCTTTTATACCTCAACAGTTGAAGGCTGGTGGCAAGGTGGGCTGAACCTGGAGCTAATGAAAACTCCAGAATTGTAGACAGTCACTCGCCAAACACTCTTTTCATTCGTTTTCGTTAACCATTCTCATTTGCTTTCTTTTTCTCAGTCTTTGTTTCTTCGCGGTGCTAGCAACAGCAAGGGTTTTTGTTAGCTATCCAATCAGATGAAACTTCTTAAACAGGGGAAACCATCCACGACTCAAGGACACCTAATGTACACTAGCAGCTTCCTTTTCATCCGCAGGTAGTATCACACGTACCATCGTAAATAAAAAAAACTGGGATTTTCCCAACTTCCGAAAAATAACAAGAATGACCTCGACATCCTTAAATGTCACAGCTAGGACAAAAGAAAGCGATTTGAGACGAGGATGTCAAAACAAGATTATTATATAAAACGGTTAGTTCGTATTACAAAACGAACGGAATTAAGATCTATTGTTTAGTGAAGAAACGAAAAATGGAAAAATAATAAAATTAATTATCCCTTAATTGAACGAAAAAATGTATAGATGCATAAAAACTAACGAGCTAATATCTCTTAAGCAATTGATACGGTCCCAATGGCTAATGAAAAGGCAATTCGTTAGACGGATAGCAAATCTAGCAAAAACGTGTATTGAATAAAGAATGCCAAGTTATGCTGCCTATTGAGCAACTAAATCAACGTAGGATTCAATAATGCGTGCGCAAGGTATAATGTCTACGTCAACATTAAAAAAAATGAGCTTAATAGAAAAAACTAATAATAGTCCCAAAAGGAAACAGTCAAGCACGTCTACAATGAAAACAGGATTTCCTTTCTTCATTCCATGTCAAATGAGTTTTCAAACAAAGACTATATACGGCATTCTACTTTTCTCCAACTTTTCACGCTTTCACCTGCATCAGGTGAAAGGAAGAGCGTAAAGCGAGTTTCTTTACGATGCGGATTTTTTTGGGGAAAATCCATACCTTAATCGGATAAAATTTTTCGTTTATGTTAGGCGTATTAAGCGAATTTGTTGGGCTGGACCCAGAAAAAAAATCGCCTTCAGCTGAATGTTCGACTTATTTTGCCATCTCAAACCAGTTAAATATGTGAAGTTCGGAGAAATCACGTAGTTGCACTGAGGTCGCAGCTAATGTTGTTCTGCTTCATGGCTTCCGCCACACCAAATGCCCGTAGCGAAGGAAAAACCTTTAAGAGCAACGCCCATGCTAGCACATTGTTTAAGGGTGTTCTTTGTTATCTGGAGAAGGTGGGGGAAAAACAAAAAGGAAAACCAAAAGAAAAAAGAATAATAAACAAATTAGCAAACAAAGCTGCTAACTTTAACTTTTCCCGGATCTGTATGAAATTAAATGCTACCGATCGCTTAGTCCTTATCAAAACTAAATTGCCTTTTTGATATGCGGTACGTAGACTTTGGAGTATATACGACTGGAATCCTTTAGTCTTGAAGGTTAATAGAATTTTAGCGAAAATCAAGGCAAAGAGAATTAACTACGGGAGAATTGTTCACACAAAGACATGTAATTGTACCAGGAACACTCCGGCACACACAGTTGTTCTGCGTGCGCGACATGACCTTCAATGTTGATCATGCAATTCGCAATACAATTAGCTTAAAGTGTGAAAAAAAAAAAAAGGAAGCCGAAGTTGTTGGAGTGCCCTTTGTCAAGAGCTTTTTTACTCCAAACACTCGGCTACGTACCAAAAATCGCTTTCACTGTGCGAGACTTTCGAAATAGCCTGTCCGTAAAAGTTATTTTACAGAAAAAAACTGGAAAATTCCTATTAACGCTATTCACAGTTGACACAAAGTGGATGAATGAAGGAGGGTGACCCATTTTCCTTTGAACGCAAAGTTCCATACTGACGCAATTGTGAAAATGAAAAGGTAATCGTCAGAAAATACAAGAGGTTATAAAACAGTTTTAAATGAGGGCAACGGGACAAAAACGTACGTGAACAATGAGAGAAACACAAATACAGTACGCTCACGTCATTCTCGTGTTGTCGGAGATTTTACCTCATGCCGTTTGTCTCCGGAACCTGAGAGGGTTACGGAGAAAACCTAACAAACGGGCATAACCCTAGACATTAAATACGTTGCATTAGAAATCTACTTGAGAAACTCGATGGGCAAAAGAGATTATATTACCAATTAAATTTGTCCGACGGAGACGTCAAGCGATTTCTCACTAAAAATGTTGCCACGACTTCAGCAACTTTGTCTGGGACATCCTCATGAACTGCATGGCCACATTGAGGAAGTACTTGCATTTGAAACTTTCCTATAGAAATCAAAGCAATAATTTAAAAACACCAATTATAAAAATTTTTTTCGCTTGTTATTTGCCTTGCATTTGCCCAATGGTCAGCTCTTTGTCGAGTCGATCTATACCGGCCAAAAGCAGAAGCTTGGCAACAGGGATAGCTAAAAAAGTGGTCGAGAGATTGTGGAACCATCCAGGCCACTGATGTTCTGTTTTCGTCAGATCAATGCGCCAGCGATAACCGGATTTATCTTTGACGCTCTAAATGAAAAAATAAGCAAACAAACAATACTATAAATTTTAAAGTACACTTCGACAATTAATTGTATAACAGGTTACGAGAGAGGAAAATGCGGGTTCTGTTGATAAAGTAGGAGGCGTTTCGGTCTTTTCCTGTTCGTCTTCTTCGTTTATGCATTCACCATGTTTCATCGAAGTCGTAGATTGTGGTGTAAAACCATCTGGAGAAGAAACGGTAGGAGTGGAAATGGCAGATACCTCACATGTGGCACATTGTCCCGTCGCATCGCTATGGAAACGTAAATTGCAAATTACGGATCAGAGCAAAAGTACAATATGTAGGCTATAAATATTTGAATTACAACAGCTACCTTGTTAACTGGCCAGGCATAGACACCCTGGCTGAATCACCATTTCTAATCTGACCACTTCTTACGCTAAAAAAAATGAATTGAAGTTAACTGTGAAAGCTGCTGCTATTTTATGGAATTCTTGTTATAACTTACATACCTCCATTCAATGGCCTGTTCTAAAGACTGAAAATGTTTTGGCCTAGATCTAAGAAAACTTTGCATTGAAGCTAGTGCTTCCATTGCTGTTCCTTCAACAACATCTATCACAATCAAGCCGGCAATCATTGGAAGCTGTTCTGTTGCAGCAGCATGAACAGCAATGGCACCACCCATGCTATGCCCCACAAGCACAATTGGGGGAGGATCTGTTCCAAAGATATGCTTGACTACTGCTACAACATCATCAGCTTGAGTTTCTGATGAAAGGTTTTCATCATTGTTTGTCTTACTATCCCCATGACCTCTCATGTCCATTGCCAGAACCTGACAGCAAACCAACCCTTCAATACACTCCTATCATGTACAAAGAAAATAAACAAATATAGTATGCTATGTTCTATGTATGTAGACAAAAATTAGTTACTGCAAACAATGCCCAACTGAGAGCAGAAAATCCCCCTCCATGAAGCAGAACAAGTAGGGGACCATAGGAGCCTCTACGATAAACTTGAAATGAGTCTCCATCTTCATTTACTATTACTTTTTCACTTGATGTAAAATAACGGCTCCAGTGAACAGGAGTATAATCCTTCTTCTTCCCTATTCCTCCAGGTCTTGCAAAACTATAAAGAAATTGGAAAAATTTATTTTAATTGCATTGAAACACAACAACTAAAATTTACCTTCTGGATGACGGAGGGGGTATTCCCAATGGAGTAACTAACTTATTCCTTACTTTCTTTAAAGCACTAGCCTCCATTTTTTAAACTTATCTGTCGGAATTCCACCAAACCAGCTAAGTTTCAAAGCATATTTGTGTTACGGAAATCCACCCGCATACTGCCGTATGAACGTTAAACAAAAAATACTGTCGTCTGCAGTTGGGCCGATTAAACAAGTAAACGCTAATAAAAGAAAATGATTTAAACAATAACCTTTTCATTTGTTATTAGGAGGTTTCTCAATTGCCTGTCAAACCTCTTTAAAAATATTGAGATACAGTGCATCCAAAAATGACGATTCTAGTGTTGAACCACCAAACTGTACGCTAGAGTATTAGATTCTTTGCCTATTTGTTTTCTTACAAGCCCTTGTGGCCTAATGGATAAGGCGCCAGCCTCCTAAGTTGGAGATTGCGAGTTCGAGTCTCGCCAAGGGTACATATTTTTATGCGTTGTTTTTTATTTAGGCTACAAAGTGCATAATTTCAAGATGAAGTTAACTGGTAGATGTTACGTGGTGAAATTCAAATCACTTTTATTCGATTACGTTTGCGTTATAACTCTGCGGACAGTTGAAAAATCCAGCAGGTTGCAGTAGCTGAGTTGACTAGGGCGCTGGTCAATGAAAAAGTAACTGAGTGTCGTATGATACGTGTGATCGGTACTCGAGAGTGTAATATCTGAAAGCTATGATGTGAAATTTATATGAGATTAATGATTTCTCCAATAATATATACCAATTGTCCGAACCACTGAGCTTGAATCAGATAACTAAAAATAGTTTTTACCGTTTTTCAGCATGCGTTGTTTCCAAAAGCCTCTTCATTGAGTTTATGTAATTTAGTACGGAGACCATCAATACACATAATGGAGTGTTGCTAGTTTATTGGCTATAGTTTGATTCGTGATCGTCTTCATTTTTTGCTTTTATATTTCACGATGTAACGTCAAATTTTCAAAAAATCTGAGAAAATTAAACAGCTAGCTATAACCATTACTTTGGTTGTATAAAAATACATAAAATTTCGAATAACCAGTCATAAAATGCGTTGCTTTTTTACATTTCGAAAATAATACTTGATGTCAGGAAGTTTGCCAGTCACGCTACTGTATTCTTTTAAGGGGTCGACAGATCAGGTTGTTGCTAATGTTTTGTTCGATTGAAAAATGAAGTAAGAAACCTATATCCATTAGAATTTTGACGATTCACACAACGACTGCAGGTATGCGTTTAGGTCGAAAGTACAGTTAAAAATAAAGTGCTGAGGAATTGGCAACTGATTCGAATCACATACACTTGCCAAGAATAATTGTGAATCTAGCCAAATATATATGAAATCAATGTGAATTTAAACCAAAATTTAGCATTCCGTACACTTTGCCAGGGAGTTGCTAATCTATCGCTAAATGCCTATAAAATTTTTCATTTCGTTCACCATTCCAGTATCTCCCTAAAAGGAAGGCCATAGGTGTAGTCCCATTTACTACAGACATAAGGAACGTGAGTCAGTTATTCAACAACACTGAATGGAAACCGTCTAACTAATCTTTAAACAGACAATGATGCGAAAAGAATTTAGGTTCAAATTAGGTAGCAGTCTAGGTAAAGAACTATAACCCATATCACATTTTGCTTGGAGTTTATGATTGACCAACAGTAGTCATGTGTGCGTACAATGGTTTGGGTGACTCCGCCTTTGCTTCCTTGTCAGAAGCTGCGTCTCGCGATTAACTAAGAATAAGAGTAGATTCAGTTAAGAAACTTCTACCATTATTTCTCTACTTCTTGAACTGTACTGTTGAACCATGTTTCGTTCAGCGTTTTTTGTGTGCGTGATTTTTCAAGCCCTCTTGTCGTTTGCGGTACCAGAATGGATTTGCCCTACCGGCAACAAATTTTGTTTCCAGTGGGTCGATGAGCGCCCTCGGTCATGGAATGAAGCACAAGCTAGATGTGCCCAAATGGGCGCGCATCTTCCGGGAGCAGACCACTTGGTATGGAAAGTGAATTACATCATTTGATAAAATGATCCCATTACATCGGGAAAGAAAAAACATTTATTTATTTACCAATAAGATGAGTTATTTTTCTGTTTTCGTGTTAATGGCCGATTAACATTGCTGCCGTTCTCTTCAGAATAGCCGGGTAGGAAGACTAGTTCAATCGTATGTCTTACAAATCGGAAATGAACAATAAATATATTTATTCTTTTGGTCTCCAAGAGAGCCTTGGGGTCTCATTTCAACAGTTTTGCTCTATTGCGGTTTTTCTGCGGATTTCGTGTAATTTTGGTTGCTATATGTGTCGTTGATATGGGGATTCTCAGCTACTTTTAGCAAGAAAGATTTTGATGTTGAGAAATTTCAATTCTTCCAGCGGATACCAAGGGCCTGAGGAATTCGTTATTTTGGTGCGGTTTCCATATGGAGGAGGGTTGCCTCGATTTGTAAGGAGGTCTTTTTCGGTTTGTGGATACATACTCAGGATGACGTATCAAGTTGCATACGATGACTGCACAAACGTTAAACGATGGACCCTTCAACGAGAAATTAAGCGTCAAGAGGGATCTGTTGTCATACTGCACTTTATTCTTACAACTAACGTAAAATCGTTTTTACTTTAGTTATGGAGTAAAGCATTTTCGCAGTTGCAACGTTTTGATCTGAAAATCACTCAGGCTCTTGCAAGGTCATTTGAGGAATAGACCCTTTCCAGATCTATTCCGTGGAAGACCTTGACTGTAACTCCAATTCTTGTTTTACACAGAACCTTTAGTTGCCAAGAAATAAGCTTTCCACATCTTTTCACCCTTCGTAATGGCTTAGACGAATACCTTGGGGTTAGTTAGAAGTTTGCCCTGGTCTGTTCCTGTGTGCTCTATGTTCTTTCCCGTATTTGGCGTATGTGTGTGTGTGTGACGATCTATTTGCCGTGGTTTTCGTTTTTCGCCAGTAGTGGCAGCACAGTGACTTGTCTGCTACAGTTCGAACAGCAACAAACTGCCATAACTGTTGGTGATTGTTTACCTGTTGTTGCATAAAATTACTCGCCGAGAATTACTCGCAATTACATCATGCCTTTAACGTCGTTCATTAAAATATTACACCTGGTTATCAAACTTCCTTTAGGAAGCATTCGGACAATCATGGATCAAAGAGAATCCTTTCTGGACAAGCTTGTGTTTCAGCAATGGGCGCCTGCAATGGTTAAGCAGCACCGACCCTTGTAACATTGAGATTATTTATTATTAACGAAAAGTTTTAACCTTGGTTTCTCTTCGTGGCATAGATGAAGAAAGAAATCTCTTGTTTCTTGAAAAGTTTTTGCCTGACTTGATGGCACCTGATATTATTAAGAACCAAATGTACTGTTACCATACTGGAGGTGATAGGATTGATCAACTAAAAACTTTGGGCCTTTCTCTGAAAGACAGCCAGCAGACTGTAGGCTGTATGTGTGTTTCAAATTATCCTTCTGCTCGTGAATTCAGAGGTTAACTATTTTAACAATTCAATTTGCTTGCTTCTTTAACCAACATATTTTGTGCTTTACCCCATCTTGTATAGTTTTGACACCAAAAGGGCAAATATTATCTGTTTCGGCAGTGACTGAAGGTGCCGACGTTGACTGGGGACCTGTAGGACAGAACCGAAACGGATTCGTCAACGTCTCCCCATCCAAAATTACCTCGCTCAAGTTAAAATGTGAGGTAAAGACAACTGATGACGCTCACGGACCAGCTATTAAAATTAGATGGATTCGAAACGGCGGTTACGTAGGAAACTTCCCCCAGGTTCGGTCACACGTGTATCTACTGAGACAAAGGAAAACTGAAGTATTCTAGATTTATTGTCATCTAGGAGATTAGTTTTGCTTCTGAAGAGGATTTTACTCCTTGGATCGGTTTTATCACATGCGAAGCATTGTACGGGAACGAAGCAATTCGAAGTGACGGATTCCAACTAGTGGCGTGGAACACTGTAACAGTACGTCTCGTTTCCACATGTGTCTCTTGCCGACTTCACAACATCCTAGAGACTGCAAAAATAATTTTGACACAGGTTAACCAAATACTTTATCACATTTTGCTACTCATTTTGGACTACTCATTGGTCAAGCAGAACTTTTATGTTTGACTACACTAAAAAAAATTATTATTGCTAGTTTGTCGAGGTGGAGATCAGTTCCGGTAAGGGAAGGACTTTGAAATTTCACGCTGAACCACCGGTTATACAGCAAACCTATATCACATTCATAATGCACATACAAAATAAGGTACGTTCCCTTTCAAAATCTTTCGGGCGATTGCTAAACAAAAACCAATATAATTTTATTTTACTTTATTTAAATTTTCCATGACAAATCTTAGGAAATCAACAAGTTTGACTTTAAAATGGTTCAAAAGCTTGGAAAGCAATTTCAGTTGTCACGTTGGGCCAAGAGCCGTTCGCTTTTTCTACCTAACGATAATTTTGAATTACTTCTCGATACTATAAGTCCATGCAACATGGCGTTGCCAAAAGATGGCAATAATGTCACGTGGGTTGGCTATCTAGGACAAACAGTAACATCAGGCAATTTTATTGGTGGACCTGTCTGTTTAGACAATCATGGAGATATCGTTACAAGAAGTTGTGGTTTGCCCGAAATATATCCTTTTCAACATCAGGTATGCGCTAGTCTTACTAGGATTTTTTTCTCTAAATGAACAAAATTGATTCTAATCAAGCTTTTATGGTCTATTTATTTAGACCTGTTCGACTATGAAAGCCAGACAAGAAAACCCACAATGTTTCTATGGGTACGAAGAAGTTGATGGAAGGTGCTACAAAATGACAGAGATTACTAGTTTTTCCACAGCCATCGCCCAATGTTGGGCTGGGTGGTCTGTGCAGCCTGAAATATTGATGCCAAACAGCTTGTCCAATTGGGTTCAAACATCACGCGAATGGATTTATCAAACGCGAAATTCAGCGACTGCATTAGTTTGGCTTCCTCTTCGTCGCCTCAACAGGGCGTCTCTTCTCCAAACACCTGTTTGGAGTTGGAACACAGGTAATTTGCTAGTATTTGTTCTAGCCTTTTATTATATATCGTCAAATTATTTGAAAATTGTAATAATTACGTTGCCGTTTAAAAGTCAGCAACCGGTGGATTTTCCAGACAAATGATTGGAATAATACGGTGGAAAGCTCGGAGGACAACTCGTTGTGCGCGGCGTACGATTTAGGAAAGAATCAAATAATCAGCACATCTTGCCAAAATCAGTTGCCGATGATCTGCAATCGTCCCCTAATGCCTGAGTTACCACAGCCATTTAATTTGAACAGCCATGTGGGAGAATATTTTTGCGAGTATATGTCTAAAATATTTTGAGGAAATTAAACTTTAATCGTTCAACAATCTTTATTTTTCAGCCCGGGTTGGCTCACGCATTTGTTCGTACTAGACGCCGGAATTTGCTATAAACGCTATACGTTAAAAGTAGCCGTCGATGCGGACGAAGCTCAAGAATTCTGCGTACAACACGGAGGCCATCTTGCCATAGCTCCGACACATGCCACGCGAAAAGCTTTGGAAGACGTCTACGCTTACTTTAGTAACAGAAGCGTTGTTGATTCCTGGATTGGATTATGGAATCGGGATGATCAGCCAGGAGCCTTCAGATGGTTGAACGAATCAGCTGGCATTAACAATTCGACTTACAATTGGCACCCTTACAGCGATTTCGGAAATGGTTATGGATCTGCGTTCCACCTCGGAATGTGGTGGAACTGGCCACGCGAAACCAAACTATGGGGCCTGGTCTGTCAGAAAACAATGTTCGATTGGCAGCATGGCCTAAGTTTGCTGATCGAGCCTCCCACCGATTCAGACCGAGAAGGCGAATACGCGGTCGTTTTTACATACAACCCTAAACCCACTTTTCGAGAAGGAGATGACCAGAATTTCTGGCCAAACGCTACAGAAACTCGGAGGCAGTCGCACAGTTCTTACTTGAAAAAATCTTTTTGGCAATCTGATTTTGACGTTGTTTGTCATTTAAGAAACTACGTCCGACGTTTCAGTTTTCGCGACCGTGGATTTCGTCGACAATATCGAACTATTGTTTCCGTGCCGGCCACTATGGGATCAGGTCCGCTGACTTGCGAAGCCTGGCTAAACCGACCAGCATTTCGTTTCCAATCCAATACCATCGTTCACCGCCCAGCCCGTTGGTATAATTACGTCATTGTTATTGGGCAACGACATCAGCTGTATCCCCTTCGACAACATCGCCAGCCAGCATTAGACGGGAACCGCGAGTCACTTGCTGAAGATCTATTGCAACGATTGAATGGAAATCGTTTCCGTTATTTCCGAGAAATTATGAATAATTTCTCAATTATTACGATCACCGTTGAGCCTAACCCGAGCAACACAACAGACATTAAAAACATTTTAAATTTTGTGGTGTCGTTCTTCGTCCCATCCGATATCCCGCAATATGATTTGTTGGGTTATGCGAGAAGATGTCAACCACAATGGTATTTTGGTGAACTGAACATGGACACGTTAGAGTATGAACGCGTTTTGCACGCACTCTTGCAGTCCTGTTTGCCATTGATTTACAAAAACGACGAAAACTACCAGTTTATCGAAACTCGGAGCACTGTGGCCTGCCCTCCAGTTCGTCCAATCGAAACACCTAACCATCACACTCGCGAAGAAGCTCCTATGACTATTGATCGTTTGGCTTGGCCTAGGACGGATATCAACCGGATGACCAGATCTATCTCTCCCTGTTTAATTGGAGGGCATATGGTTCATCGCACCTGTATGGGCAGCTTCGAACGAGGTGCCATTTGGGGACCACCAAAGGTGAGCATCAATCCACAGTTTCTTGAGTGTGTCTGTACCGTTGATTGCACGTTTTTGTTGATATTTATCAACCATTTATATTTTTCTTACTCGTTTTGTAGATAGAGGAATCAACTGGAATCATATATGAGGCAACCACTGTATGCGAAACGCCGGAGATAACGAACGCTAAACTGTATCAACTTGAGCGGATGTCTCAGACGGTCGTGAATGGCAGACTATCAACGGATGTCATTTTAAAAGAATTGTTAACTGAATGGGAACAACCGTACTTGTCCGCAGCTAGCCTTGAATTATCCATTGAAAGCCTATGGCACATGATAAGCGCGTATCGGAAGCAAACTGTGCACGTCAATCGCCTTCTCTTGATTACACTCATGGAGAAGGTAAAATTTCGCAACGTTTTTCATGGACGAACAATTTAAAATTAAAACTAACTAAATTTTCTATTACATTGGTTGCATTAGATGGTACAACCGGGTAAAAGTCCTCTATCGGAACTACAGTTTTTACCGGATGTGTTAAATGAACTGATCCAACTATTTTCTTACCTACCCCTACTGGACCGTGAAGGTCCACGAGTTCGGATCAATCTCGGTGATGAGGTTTCGATAGTGGCGGATAAAAGTGACCCCATGCTCATCTCGCAACCTTCAGCGCTGACGATTGATTTCACTCGCTTAACAGTCGTCGTGCAAAAAGGTTCCGAGAATTTTGAATACGGCAACGCGATAGTCACAATTGTAGCTGTTCTCCCGTTCGAGCTCTTGACAATTGATCCAATGACTAAAAAAAATGTGGTCAACTTGTATAAGATAGATACAAGTTATCGGACCCGGAGCAGCCTTCTGGGGCAATTCGTCAGTGGCCAACCAGTTGTGCACGTTAACCTGGAACCCGTTTTAAAGACTGTACCAATGCTGTTCACGCTAACCTTCAAAGAAGATGGGGATTGGGAATCAATACCGGCTAGTACACTATTATGCGCACGTTGGGATTCACGAGCGGTCGGTTTGCAAGGTGGTTGGATAACGGGCGACTGCTGGTATCTCGGCTTAAACGAATATAGAAGACATATCTGTCAGTGTCACTCGTCTGGCATTTACAGCTTGTTCCGCTCCGCTAGCGAGACTCGAACACTATGGTCGGCGTTGGTCCACCGGTTACCGATTGTCATCAATATTGCATTGATAACCCTTGTAGCCACATGTCTTGTTATTCGATCAGCATGCGTCTACCGGAAAGCTGTGCATGAAATGGATTTGGTGGAAATGGGCGCACGTCTTCAGCTGATTATGGCCTGGTTAATGATGTTATGTTGTCATCTTAGTCAATACTTTGTTCAAGCGTATATGGCCTACTGCATTGTCTCGACGACACTCTTTCAGTTCTTCTTGACATCCGCCTTTTTCTGGCAAGGTACGCTACTTGTCATACGCCGCTGGCAGATTCATGAGCATTGGATTCCCAATCAAAACGCATGCTTGGCAAAATTTTCATTTACCGTCTGGGGTCTCTCTTCCCTTACAATTCTGACGATTCCGATTTACAAATGGAAATATGCCGGTGCTAAACCCATCAAATCAGAATGTTGGATTGAAGACCCTGTCGACTTTGGACTGACTGTTGCCATTATTTGTCTTGCTATCGTGGTCAGTATCATATTAAACACGAAGAATATCTGCGACCAAAAAGATTTTGGGATCACTCCGGTGCGGAACGCTAGCGATATTTTAGCAGCCATCGTTCTGCCAGTGATGGCCTTGGCAGGATTGTTTGGCATTGTAGATAACACTTGGCTGCAGTCGTCTTCAACATCGATCGTTTTCACTTTTGCGTCTTCGTTAACCGGGTTGCTGTGGCTGTGTACGTTCTGGACTTCGGTAGCCAGGCCTTTGATCAAACATAAATTTCAACATTCAAATGTCAAGGTAGAAGGGGATTTGCAATTGAAAATCATCTATGGCTCGTCTATTGAATACCTCACCGACCGTTGATGACGTGTTCCTCGCAAGTTGTAACTGGTGTAATACATAGACAAATGCTACTAATAGGCATATACTTCCATTTTCGATCTCTTCTTGTAACTAAACAGTTAAGTTGCAGGTTTTTGTACTTAAATTTAATCGAAAGGCCTATTTGTCAGGACATTATTTTTTAACACTATAATTTTAAATAACTGTTCTAACTAATTCTCTGGTGATAAAGGTTGTCATCATTTAAACCTCGTTACATATTTTTGTCTTGACCATAAGTCCTGCATTCGGTATGTGATTATTACGAAGCAGCGGTATCGAGCACATTTATTTGTTGACTGAAAGTAACTACTCCCTTAGAATGAGCGCCACCAAGCGGGGATAAAAAGCTATTGTTCACAACGAGACCAGTGTTTTATGACAACAAAGGAAAAACTAGTAAAGAGCTATTTGCTATGGCAACGCTGGCTCTTGGCTGTGACATGGCGTTGTAGAGGCTTCCTATCGGTGGTTGGTGGTGAAAAATTCTAGTCATCTCGATATACCAAAGTAAGTATTGCAGTAAATAATTAAACATTTAGAACTGAATAAGTTAATGGGGAATGTGATGTTGTGCCTTGTGGAACCAAAAAACCAACTAACGATATTTTAGTACTGTTTTTGGGTTTTACGAATGGGTTTGGATACTAGAGAGACTCACGGTAGCTAAAGTGTGAAAAAAATATTATTTTCTGCTATTTTTCTTCACACTAGCAACTTATGTTGTTACGTGGGACGTTGCACGTACTTATGTTGTACGTGGCACAGCGCATAGAATAATGCATTAGTATGTTGGTTTCGTATCAAACATTTTTTGTTAAATATTTTTTTCAGATCTTGATGCTAGTTGGAAGTATGACCACTAGATGACTGGTATAAAATGCCACAATACTTCTAAGGTAAAAGAATTTCACTAAAAATATGATGAATCTTATTTAAATATCAATATTACCCTTAAAAAAAAACTTTTTATCGTTTCCATCTACAGGCACAAATTATAAAATGGAAAATTAATAAAAACTAAATACGATAACGTTTATTTCTCACGAAGAAGAACTTACAAAACATTTAATTTGGGGTTTCTGGTTGAGTTGCAAAAATAAGTTCGGACACCTGGAGTACCATACGACGTGAAATGTGGAAGATCTTCAAACAAATTTCTGTCTTAAAATATGATTTTGTTCACGCTATTGGCTGAAACGCTGCAGAATCGGACATGTCGGATTCTGCGGCGTTTCATCATTAATTGCGTCAGCAAATCAGTTATGAAATATAAGTTTTAAGTATACGTTTTTCGATCGCTGCGAGATCTTTTTTTGCTATACGTAGGACTTGTGGGATATACTCTGTATGAAGGACTATTACAGATTTCCCATCAGAGGTTTAAAACCTCCTCCGATAGATTCTTGGGGCATTGCGTAGGCCGAATAGCATCCTAGCATATTCACAGTGAACTGATTCTGCAGTAAATACAACTTCGTAAATATCTTCTTCAGCGATCTCCGTCTGCCAGTACCCACCAAACACATCGATTGTTGAAAACTTTTTCGCTCCGTGTAACAAGTTTAGTGTGTTTTTTCTTCTTGGCAGACGGTAGTGATCCTTTACCGTTACAGCATTCAAATCTCTGTAATCAACACAAATCTCAGATCACTATATTTCTTATTTACTATATCGATGAGGTTCTAAAACCACAGTGGCTTTCTCTTATTTTATTATATTTCAGCATCTCTTCAATCTGCTGGCCGGCTAATAGATTTAATTGCCGTTGGTATCCTTTAGACCCCTCTCAACTTTGGAGTGCCAGTAGTTTCTATCCCACGTTTTAGTACAACCAATTATATTAACTTAGATGCAAATACCATTTCTTGTTCTATAATACTTTCTATAGTTCTACTCTATCCGCTCCTTTTAGGTAGGGTAGTTCAAATCTGATTGTTGCTAGGCATGAGAATACAAAGAGATTTTGGGTAAAGTATGTTATAAAGTTACACAATACAGTAGGGAAACTGGAAGTGTAATGGGAAATTGTAATATAGATTGAATATATTATTATTATTATAATTATACAATTATAATTTAATTAAAAATTTTTAAAATTATTACAATTACAACTGAATTGTAATATAGCATTTCAATAGTCTTGTCTTCCGACCAGCCTGGCCTTTCGACTATACTTTCAAAAGATTAAATCCAGGAGTCAAAGCGAGAAATTGTACTTCCGAAAAAGAAGGAAGTAATTGTAGACGCGAAAAAGTGTGTTATTTTGCCAGTCATTCAAGTCGTCGACGGTGGCTGCCCTAGCGGAAGAGCAACCATACGCTATTTAATTGCTTGGATCAGTCAAGGGAAACTTTAACGCTCTCTGTCATCAATTCTGAGCGAGTTCTGAAACACCTCACGTAACTGATTGAAATTCGCAAAAATCCTTTGCGATCGACCGGACGGACAGTGTCTGCGTCTCGATCGTCGTGGCCTGCTGTTCGACAGCGGCGATGTTTGTTGCGATGGGGTTGGTCTGGTGTTCTTCCTGGGTTTGCTGAATGGACGACTGCAACCGTTTCAATTGGTTGATAGTATAAAGCACTCTCCCCGTAGGGAGGACGACTTAATGTGTTTAAGCCAAGAAATAAATAGCGAACTCGGAGAAGATTACCCTCAATAATGCATGTATTATTCTTGGCTAAGAGATAAGAGTATCAATTGCAAGAGAACATTTAAAGGAAAGCAATAACCGTGAAACAAGTTAAGAGAGACAATTATAATTGGGTCTTACCGTGATCATACGAGTAAAAGAACGAAAGGAAGAACGACACAAGAGCGAACGATAAACTCAGCCCCATGAAGGCGATACACAAACAAGGGTTCGAATACGTAGTACAAAAGAAAATCGAACTGTCGAGAATTATTATGAGTCCGAACATTTTTAATTAAGCCGAACTTAATTAATAAAACATCAAGGTAAAATAGTAACGTTCACTACACGTGACTACTAACTAAAGCAACTAATTCATTCGGCTGCAAGTTCTTGTTGAGGAAGAGGCTCGCCCGAAAGAAGATAATTGATGATCCGGGTTACATTTCGAATCTCCAGGCAATTGCCGAATTCTTCTTGTTGATGCTCCTGCATCAACCGAGAAGAAGTAGGGGTGGGATGATAAATATCTTCACCCGACTCCAACCACCAAAGGATCGGGCGAACCGGATTGGGTATATATCGCGATAGCGAGCATACCGCCATGTATATTTTATAACATTATTTTATAAGAGAGAGAAAAAAAACTTAGAACGGGACTTAAAATAAAAATTTATTGTAGGATTGGACAAATTTAGAGAGGGTCCTAGACTATAAGGAATAAACAAATTGCTATTGGGGTGGAAATATAGAATTTTCGGCGTCTTTTTTTGTCGTTTTTTCCTTTCCGTGGCCGTTTTTGTTGGATGTTGTGGTCGCACCTCTGACGTTTTTGAGCTGTGTCTCATAGCTCCGAACATCAGTTGTAAAGAGGAGGATGACGGTTTGCAGGGCCCAGATCCAGAATTAGCTTCAGGGTGTTTACCGCGCCTCCCCAATCCTCAGCGAAGAGGTCCGCGTTCAGTTGTCTTGTGAACGAGGCTGTGATTTCAGATGTGATATACGATCGTTTAAATTGTTTAAATTTACGCACGAAAATTTTTCTTGTCGCACAAAACTTCTTTTTACTCCTCACACGCTATGTTCCTTTTTCTATAGAATTTTCTCTTCATTCGTTGTACGTCCAATGCTCTGATTTTTATCAGCTCCTTTTCACACTTTTTTTCACTTTCCCTTTTTCTTGTATACTGAAGCGACCCAACACTTCGAAGCGAGCTGAGAGAAATATTCTCGCTTCCTTTTTTTTGCCGCAGGGCAACTAAGAAGCCTTTGCATCCACTTACTTTCGTATTTGAAAATCCCTTGTTCCCCTTAAGGCCGTTTCCAATTGCCTTACTGCTATGCCTTTATGGACTTAACGTTCGAGCCTTTGAAGAGACCGTATGCGATTGTCCTGAATCGTCGAAAATGGGAATAATTCAATTTTCGGATGCCGATTGTCATCCGGAAATAAATGATAAACATCCCATTGACGTTGTATTCCCAATCAAACGTGCTCGAAATGTTCCTTCAAAGCGCACTCTGCGTATGGTTCTATCGGTGCTTCTCTCAGTGGATTTATATGCCATTGTAGTGCTGTTCCTTTTAGACGGGGGGTTAAAATCTTTTTAGTTTCTTTTGGCCATTCATGTATTGTCGCTATTGCTTCTGCAACGCGTAGCCATACTCCTATTAGTTGGTCGTTTACGTTACCGCTGTAAATTGGTATGTTCAGCGTTTCATCTCTTAGACTAATAGCTGCTGCTAGTGCTCTGATGTCATCGTTAGCCGTCATCCTAGTTGTTGTTTTGTTTCTATCGGTTTCGTTGATAACTTCCTCTCTTTGTTCTCCTAACTCCTGATTGTTTCGGAACAATTGTAAAGCATCTTCCCGTTTGGGAAGATGGACTTTACGGATTAAGACAATAAATGTAAATTGAACTCGAGACGTTTTACCCACAATGACGTATGTGTTTATTGTAAGCTAAGACATAAGAATTAAAAAGGTAAGAGAACAAAAGATAAGAAGAAACATTCGGGAAAACAGTTAAAAGAAAGAACAAATAGACAGGGGGTCTTACCGTGAACTCACGAGTGAAAGAATAGAAGAAAACGACACAAGGCGAACTTGGATTTCAGCTTCCACACGAGCGATACACAGCAAGAGTTCAGATTCGTAAGAATCTGACAATCATTGTCCGGGATAGCTCGGGACAAGAACGAATTCTAACTCAAAGTTTAGGCAAGGAAACAATAAGCAAGGCACAATACTACTCAATAAAGCGGGGAAGATTGACTTAAGACGACTATTTGGCACGGCTGCAACTACTTGTCTGATTTCCGTCAACTGCTAGGTTTATCACGAAACTTTGCATACTGCAAGAGTGGCGTGATTGGGCGGAGCTTGTGCATTCACGCGGCAGCCAATTAAACGATGCCGTTTGATGAAGCGTGATGTTGAGGGCGTATCGTCTGCGTGAGTCAGCTGCAGGTGTTCATTTGGGTCAGCTGCACTGCGTATATAGTGTTGCAATTGCCATGTCCAGACTTGTGTTTACTACTGAAGCAAAAGCGAGAAAAAGATAAAGTAATATGTTCGGCTTCGTTACACAATGCTTCTATGTTTTGTCTGAGTATTCTGTTTTCTGTATCTAGATTAGTTGCTCTTTCGGCCGCTTGTCATTCTTGTTGGAGCGGTTGTCTTAGTTCCGTTATTTCACTTTCTAATGACACAATTTTAACGATATTGCATCGCCAAGCTATGTTCTAATTCAAGTTCGTTCGTGCTTGCGGCGACCGCAATATTTTGCGGTCCACTCCTTCCGGAACCTGTTTTTTCTTACCCGGACCCAACCTGGCCGACTCGACATGCCCTCCACGAATGCGAACTCGATGTTCGCACAGCGATCTTGAAGTTAGAGCTAAACAAAGCTCTAAATGAAAAAAATTGGAAAAAATCTGGGGAAAAACTACAAGAAATTCTGGAGCTTGATCCTCAGAATCGCATGCCTCCACCACAAAAGTGGGTTCTATCCAAATTGTGGGTGCAGGACGTGTGCCCTACCTGCGAACGACCGGGAAGGCGCCCTCAAGGACCAAGATTTCTGAATCCATCGGACTAAAACTACTTTGTGTTTTCTTTTGTAAATGCACTTGTGTCTTCTTTTTTAGTTTTGTTAACCATTATATATAAACTTTTGATCTTTGCATTGTGTTGTCTTAATTCTCTTACTCATTGAAAACAAGAGAACAAACACAAAGGTGATCATACGTCATGACGTATGTATATATATGTAAAGCATCTTCCCGTGTGGGAAGATGGACTTTACGAATTTAAGACAATAAATTGAAGTCAAACTCAAGAGACGTTTTACCCTTAATGATGTATCTGTTTATTATAAGCAAAAACATAAGAATTAAAAGACAAGTGAACAAAAGATAAGAAGAAACATTTGAGAAACAAGTTAAAGAAGAAGCAATTATAACAGGGTCTTACCGTGATTATACGAGTATAGGGATTGAAGAATACGATACGAAACGAACGCTTCACCGTCCTCCTCACAAGCAATACGAAGAAGGGAGCACGAAATAAAGGGAACTAGTCAAACGGGTCTCGTAGATAAAGTTAAACCGGAGCAAGTTTGACTTTACTGACTAAGTCACAAAACATTAATTACTACACAATACTACTAATAAAGGCGAGGGAAAAATGGTTTAAGGCAACTAGTTGGCACGGCTGCAACAACTTGTCTGATCTCCGTCGAAATGCTGGGTTCATCACGGAACTTTGCATATTGCAAAAAGTGGCGTATTTGGGCGGAGCTTATGCACTCACGCGGCAGCCAATTAAAAGATGCCGTTCGACGTGGCGTGATGTTGGTTATGTATCGTCTACTTGAGTCAGCTGCAGGTGTTTATCTGGGTCAGCCGAACCGCGTATATGGTGTTGCATTTGCCATGTCCAGACTTGTGTTTTCTACTGAAGCAAAAGCGTAAAAGTCAAAGTAATATAGTCGGCTTCGTTACATATATAAAAAATCACCTGTTAAAAAAAAGAGAAAGGGATAAGAGAATGATAACTACATAATTGCTATTGTAACGAGCCCAAAGGCTATCCAAAGACAGCCACACCTCTTACATCCCTCAAGCGTTTCACAAGTGAAAGTGAACGTATCCCCCCCCTTTTACCTTCAATATGTGTGTTCTCTAGTAGTAAAAATACCGCATGTTTGTATCTTGTAATTCGGAATTGTTTCGGCAATCCACTGTAATACACGAGGTTCGAAACTTTGCAACTGGAGGTCCATTATGCTCTACACTTCCCCGACGAGTCTCCAACAACTCTACCAGACCAAGGAACACCATCAAAGGTAAGCGAATGCCACTTGATCATATTGTACCAGAGACTACTCGTAGAGAGAATACCTTGTATCCAAATATTGTCGACAAATTATCTCCACCGTTGTACCCTGTACTTCCCGAATCAGACACAACCAACCAGAATCCCAACTGTCATCGAGAAAAATTTTTAGACCACTGGAAAACTGTAATGTTTAACTTGTAAATAACTTTCAACTCAACTCACTAATTATTAAGTGTATTTTCACAAGACTAACAAGACTAATCACAGATATAATGTAAGATTCTCTAAAACTCTACTACACTTCAAACGCTCTAGACACAGACACACAATACACTCTAACACACTAAAACTCTCTCTCAAGCCCCCCTTTTGTCACAGCTTTTATCAGTTAATATGAGGTCACTCTTGACGTCAATGTTGGCCTCCAAGAGATGATCACGTGAAGACGAAGTGATCGTAGAAGTGAAGAGCTGACTGATACTGGTTTGGCGTGGGAAGACTTTGTGAGGATGAAGAACTGTTTAATACCCGTTCGCCGTAGAATCATCCAAGGCTGGAATCTATTAATTAGCTAAGCTAACTAATCGGTGGCGTTCTTCGGTATATGTCCTCATCACATTCCTCCCCTTTTTACAGAAGTTGCCTTCGGGGTTACAGGGTTGGAGAATATATTTATGTATAAGGAAGTTATAATAAAACAGATAGGTCTACAACATTTTCAAAGTCTAATTTATGCATTTGCTTCTTTTCTTGCTTCCGAAGGAATTACAATTGCTAAACATTTCTTGTTAGTAAGAGAGTGGAATAGTGGAGGGGGTAGGTAAGGTTTTTTTTTTTTTTTTTTTTTTGATGCGACCTTTTAATTGTTGTTTTTTGTTCCGGTGTGTTTCATTCGTTGCTTGCCCTTCGTCGAGCTCCTTTGTGCGTGATGGAATTTAATTTTACATGCGTTGTGTCTCATCGTGCTGCCGTTGATACTGCTTTGTGGATTTTCGAAGTTATAGCGTATCACAAGCCTCATTTGCTCTTCCGAAGATTTCTTCCCACTGATCGAGAACTTTTCTTCAATTCCTATCGGCCATCGATGAGTGTTGAAAATTGTCCTCCTCTTGACTTCGGGTTCCGACGAGTCAGTTCCACCGACCGTTATTATGTGTAAGTCGCAAATTGGTTCTTTTCTTACCATTCCATTTGACTTGTTTTTCGTTTCCAGTCAGTTTCCAGGTTATGCTCGCTACCGCGACATTTACCCGATCCGGTTTGCACGATTTCTCTGGTGGCTAGAGTCTGGTGAGGATATCTATCACCGTAACTGTCGTTCATCACTCTTCTTGAATGAACAATTGCAAGAAGAATCCCATCACTCAGTGGCAATGCAGAACGTACACCGTCTTCTCCGTCGACTTTTGATTGGCACCGATTTTATGCTGGTTAGTTCCTTGTATTTCCAGTAGAATACACAACTTTACAGGTTGGGTGTCTATGGACGTTTTTCCTTTTTCCTTCTCTTTTTTTTTTTTTTTTTTTAAGGTTTGGTTAGGTATGGATGATAGGTGGGTTTATTAGTTACAAGACGTTACAAATTTTACGTTTAACATAGCCTATAAATTTGTTCTACTTGTCTGGTTACAAATTTCATTTTTGGGGTGCAATGAGACATCCATCATTCCAACAGAGTCCCCTACCCGGAATGATTTGTGTATCATTATGGATATGTGACAGCATGGGAATTTCTTGCTCGTGATTGTTAACGTTATTTTTCTTTTTACATAAATTGAAGATTGTAGCAAATGGTATAAATGCAATGCAGACATATCCAATCAATATTGTTACAGCTATTACACTCACTGCTAGTATTCCATACTTAAATATGGAAACCCAATTGGATATATCCCAGAAATCAACCTGGGCCTTGTTATCTAAGACTAATCCAGAAAGTGAATTAGTATTAGATAGTTGTACTCTACCAATTAATTCTGTTAAAACATTTAATTGTTCTACGTTATTTGGTTCATACATCGAATGGTGCTGAGGTAAATAATCGTATGTTTTTAGAGGCAATTCCTCAAATGCTGTAATCAATTTTAGTTTTACCACATGAATTGATGGTTCCTGGAGTTTCCATTCACCATTTATCCATGTATAGGTTTTATCATTGAAATTTACATATTGACCGTTCCAGAAACAATCCTGGAAAGGATGAAGTGACCAACCATCCTTTCCGATAGTGAAATTGGTTTTCGGGTCTGTCTGAAAAAATGGCTGATAACCGCACTGCGTTTGTACAGCGGCCATTTTTACAGGTACAGTTTCACATTTCTGTAAAATCAAACTTTTGCCGTTTCCGGTTATTCTACTACATGTATCTAGATTTAATGCACGGGCTGCGAGCAGTCCATTTGTTTGTGCTAAAACCATAGCTTGATTACGTTGTAGTGAAGTAATTTTGCAATATAATTGACGAACTTCGTTGGCCAATTGTGATTCGTGTTTGATCGCCTGCCCTTCAATGTACTGGCGATTTTCAATGTCCAGCAACGTCCTAACGCTATCTGTTAATTGAGTTTTTGTCTCATTGCCTTTGGCGGTCAAAACTTCACCAGAATCATTTAGTTCAATTAACCTTTCTTGTCTTCTTTTGTTTCTCTCTTCCCTCCTATTCGAGATGGTAGTTACCTCCTCTATTCTGTCCAATGGAAAAAATGGGGTTGCAAGGGTTCTTTGAAAAACCCATTCTTGCAACTTTTGTGAGGAATCACAGGGAAGTGCTCGCACCGTCTTGTCTTCGTAAAATGGAACTAGACAAAATGGATTGTCCTTTAAGGCAAATTGCCTGTCAATCTCATTGTAGTTCCATAACATTCTATTACTAAGTTCACTGTCGCATGACTGCGTCGTCATCGGTGTAACACAAGTATTGGTTGTGAGAATTCTTAGTTTCCCATTTACGTAGCCGAAATCCTGCTTAGGGTAACCTTCATTAGAGCTACTTTGGTTACAAAACAGTAACGTGAGGGTTTGTTGTTCCGATATAGTTAGACAGTAATCCAAATTGGTGGTGGGCTGAATTTTACCGTATAAAGTTGGAGGATTAAACGGTATGTGGTCACTCATTTTGTCGAACTTTCGTGTGCGATTCCTGTCCCATCTAGTTACTTGTGGCCTTCTTTGTTCTTGTAATTCCCCATCTGTGGCCTCATTGGGTGATTCTAGAATTTCTAGTAACCATATTTGGTTCACGTTACCATTCTCACACGGTGTGACAGTTACAGGATAATCCAGTGTTATGTTTACGGTTAAGCAATTACCTGTGTGAGCTTGAATCATATGGAAAGGAACTAATCCAAATGTCATCGGGTTGGGTTCTAATGACCATACATCCGTTGGGTTATTTAGTTCATCTAAACTACTACCGCATTTCGTGACTCCCGTGTTGTTTTCTGTAAATTGGTGAATGCAATGCTCGAGATAGTTTTGCATTACCATTCCATTAGCAAGAAATTTGAAAGCTTGCCCGTTGGTTGTCACCTTCTGCGTTTCTTTTTCAATTGACAGGGTGGTGTCGAATGCACAAGTTGGGGTCGAGAATCTTCCACTACGTGGCATGTATGCCAAACAACGACTAGGATCGCTGGCTAACATTAATAATCCTATCACTTCTCTATCATAGCTTCTTTTCTGTCGCTTAGGGGTTTCTATAATATCTATGTAGGAATCGGGTAACCCGATTACCGGATCGACGGTTATGTTCGTGCAGATTTGCGTTTTGTTAGCAGATATGATAAATTCTAACTGAGCTGCATGATCTTCTATCCTATTTTGTTTCTTACTTTTCGTTAAGTTACCTCGACCTTGAAATACCGAATTTATTTCACAGGTGGGCTCCTTTGGGTCTGGTGCTTTCCAAACAATCGTTAGTTCATTATGATTCGAAAACTCTGCCTTACTAGAATTCGCTATTATACCAAACGGTGACTTTACCGGGCAATCGTGACAATCCTTTGATAACTGAACTATTTGAGTTACACAATTCTTAGTGGTGTAGACTTGTGTTGTCATCCACTGACCTTCTCCCTCAGGCTCCTGAAGGTATTTAAATGTTTTTCCGTCCTTTACCATCGGGCTATTTACGCATGTATTTGGATACTGTGCCGTGTTCCAGCATTCATTAGCACTAACTTTTAAAATTTGCTTCTTAAAAATAGTGTCATGACTTAAAAGGAAATTAGTGGATATTTCTTTGGTTGATAACCACTGGGTGCACGCGTACCCTTCCCATGTTATGGGTTCTTTGTTTTTGGTTAGGAATCGGTAATTGATTTTAGTTGGAATTTCTACTGGTTCAGGGTGTGAACAGTAGTCGGGATCATCTAAATCTAAAATACCTTTTATTACTGGTTGTGAGCAGTTGCAGGTGTCGATGGTTATTGAGTGGGTTATTCCTACAGCTATAATGAAGACGAGAGTTGCGATAACGTTCCTCATCTGTAATTACATTTCCGTAATGAGTCTTTGTGGCTGTTTGATTGCTTGTCTTAGCGATCTTCTAACAGGTATTCCGATATCATTCTGCGTTTTCCGTCTCACTCTAGGTTGCTTAGTTTGTGCTTGACTGCTTTCGGTCGGTAACTGTGCTGTTTCTTGCCAATTGCTATCTTCTCCTTCTATTGCTTGTCTTACAGCAGTTGCTGCTGTCTCTCCTTGACTTTGGATACTCAATTCCCTTTCCCTACTTTCAATTTCTATCTCACTCTGTGTTTCTCTTTCTTCGCTTTCCGATTCCCTCCTAGGGTTACGTTCATTAACGCTGTTACCTTCTTCCTTTTCTTTAGCTACGTTTTCCGCGTTTTCCTTGCTTTTCCATTTCTTGAGGCGATTCACATGCACAACCATAGTATGGTTTTCTGTTGTTCTCCTAATTAGGTAATTCAAATCAGACAACTTATCTACGATAGTGAAAGGTCCATCCCAACGCATATAAAATTTACCTGTTTGTGGCTTCATTTCTTTCAATAGCACTAAGTCTCCTGGCTCAAACGAGCATTCCTTCGATGAACGATCGTAATTCACTTTTTGTCTTGACTGTGCTACGATTAGCTTACTTTTGGCTAATTCTAAAGCTTCATGCCACTGTTGCGTATAGATATTATTTTGATCTTCTAGAATCCTATTCCGCATTGGGGGTCTCAAATCTGAAGGTTCTAAGGCATCTCTGCCTTTTAAGAGGTAAAAAGGGGTTTCACCGGTGCTGGAGTGAGGCGTCCGGTTATAGGCCGCTACTACGTAATCAAGATGCTCATCCCACAGAGATGGGTTGTGAGCTACATGTGCGGTTAGCATATCCCCTAATGTTCTATTGAACCTTTCTACCGCACCATCTGTTTGTGGATGATAAGCTGTAGTCCTTAACTGTTTTACTCCTAATTGTTTGCATAATTCGGTCATTGCCTGTGACTGGAAGTTAGAACCTCTGTCCGTTAGGATCTGCGAGGGTAATCCCTCACTGTTGACAATGTGCCGAATGAATTTTCGGATAATTGTCTGAGCGGAAATTTCCTTAAGTGCAATGGCTATTATATACCTAGTTGTGTACTCCATTATTACTAGAATATACTTATTCCCTTTTTCGCTTTCTGGGACGGGACCTACAATGTCCATGGCCAATCTTTGCCAGACGTAGTCTGAAACAGGGATTGGCTGGAGTGCGGCTTTGCACGATCCAGAAACCTTCCTTTTTGCACATGTTAAACAGTTAAGTACGTGCGTCTTGATATCATTTGCCATTTTTGGCCAAAAATACTTATTGCTAATGTTAGCAGTGGTTTTAGTTATTCCCAGATGACCAGCTAACTTATGATCATGATAAAGTTCCAAGATCTGTTTACGTAGCGTCGCCGGCACTACGATTTTCCCCCTAGCTGTGGTTAAAAGTCCGCTAGGCAAATATCTGAAGTCATCCTCCGTTTTTTCGGATGTATTCTCTAATGTTTTTGCCACCTCTCTACAAAAAGTATCCTCTTGTTGAGCAACTAGCCAGTCGTCAGCCACGACTTGCTGCGATACTATAACATTAATTGGTATTCTGCTCAACGCGTCTGCGTTTTGGTGCAGTTTACCTGGCCTATACTGGATTTCCATTTCGAATTGTTGTAAGAAGAGAAACCATCTGGCCAGTCTTCCTGTCGGTTCCCTAACCTTTTGGATATACTGTAGAGGCCTATGGTCGGTCACTATAACGAAGTTAGTGCCATATAGGTAATGGAAGAACGCTTTTACCGAATGGATAATTGCGTATGCTTCCTTCTCTGTTGTACACCATTTCAGTTGAACATCTGTTAGGTGCTTAGAGGTATAAGCAATTGGGTGCTCTAGAGACTTACTCCAATCCTCTGTCGATTCGTCGACTACTCCTGAGTCATTTATTGACTCCTCCTTGGGCCCTGGGTTGGCATTCGGATGGGGCATCTCAGAGAGTATTCCGCCTACTCCATACCCGCACGCATCCGTGTGTAGGATGAAAGGGCGCGCGAAATCCGGATAAGCGAGGGTAGGGGCGGAACATAAACATTCTTTTATGCCTTCAAAAGCGCTTGTTTCCTCTTGCCCCCATTGCCATGGTACTGCGCTCCTCGTGAGCCTCGTCAGTACATGGACTTTGTTGGCGAATTGATCTATGAAACGTCTATAATAGTTAGCCAATCCTAGGAATGCCCTAACCTGATCTGGGTTTTTAGGTGCTGGGTACTTTTTTACCGCCTTAATCTTATTTGGGTCTACTTTTACCCCTTCGTCGGAGACTATATGCCCTAGATACTCAACTGCACTGGCTGCAAACTTACACTTTTGAATTTTCACCTTAAGGCCATTTGTCTGCAAAAGACTAAACGTTGAGGTGAGATGCTGTACATGTTCAGCTATGCTTTTGCTGTAAACAATGATATCATCAATGTATACCATCACGCATTTACCTATCAAAGGTCTAAGGACGATTTCCATCGTCCTTTGGAACGTGCTGGGCGCGTTGCACAGTCCAAACGGCATCCTAACATATTCAAAATGACCCATTTCTGCCGTGAATGCAGTTTTATGTATATCCTCCTCCGCTATCTCGATTTGCCAATACCCACTGAACAAATCGAGTGTGGAAAAGAATTGGGCTCCATTTAACAGATTTAATGTCTCCTCTATCCTCGGCAGTGGATAACGATCTTTTACCGTTACCGCATTTAGGTCCCTATAATCTACACAAAATCTTAGCTCTCCAGATTTCTTTTTCACCATTACGATGGAGGCTCTGAAAGCACTATGACTTTCCCTAATAATCCCGTATTTTAACATTTCTTCTATCTGCTGTTTCGCTATTTGCTTAATAGCTGCTGGCATGCGATATGCACCTCGTAACTTCGGTTGTGCCGTCGTTATAATCCGGTGTCTAAGTACTTTAGTGCATCCTAACTCAATCAGCTGAGATGCGAAAACGGGCTTGTGAATGTTCAAAACTTGTTCCATTTCTAGCCTGGCTTCCCCGCGCAAATGGGACAGTTCAAAGGTTATCATTGACTTTTCTTTAATGTTATAGATAGGAATTGTTATTTTCTTAAGGCTAATCGCGGTTGCTGCTCCGTTGACTGATAATCTTAGTGTTTTATTCGCTATATCTATTTTCGTTTTATATTTCTTGAAAAAATCTAGTCCTAAAATACATCCTTCTTGTGTTTCAGGCAACACGAAGAAGTCATGCTCTAAGCTGCAGTTTGGTGTTAATTTAAAACTTAATTTGAAACATCCCAATGGGTGCATGATGGTTTCTGACGCAGATTCAAACGACTGACTAGGTTTAGTTTCTAATTCAGTTATGATCGCTTTATGAGGTAATAGGGCAAATCTTTCAGATGAAATAATACTAGCTGCTGCACCTGTGTCGATTAAAGCTTGTGCTTTCTGATTACTAAATTCTACGGGTATCCTAATTAATCTACATGTTTGTTTAATCTTCCTTATTCCGTTTTTGGTTGGAACCTTTTCGGATTTTTGGTCCGACAATCTTTCGCTATATGTCCTATGTTGAGACATATATGACAAGTAATAGTGTTGTCTCTGCTATTACCACTTGACCTTTGTTTTCTTGCTAGCTCTGCCGATGGGTGAGGGCTCTTGGATCTTGGACGCTCGTCGTAACGCCTTGTCCGAGAATCGAGTCTCTCCCTATTCTGATACCTCTTGTCCTGGTATCGCCCTCTACCGTATGACCGTTCACGCGACTCGGACCGGTTCCTGTCGTACGATCTGTTACGGTTGTAAGAGTGATCTCTACGGTCTCTACTATACGAATTATCCCTAGATCGCTGTCGATCTTCCCATTTAACGTTATTATATCTTGACGAATCCCTACCTTGCTTATAGATGTCGATATTGTTTATGGACCGATCTTGTCCCGATTTCGACGCTGTACCTGACAGATCCAATTTTGTTAAATTGCTTTTTAGTTCTTCTAGTTCCAACTTGGTTTGATTTAATTCTGCTTCAATGTCTCTGGTTGGTTTAAGCATGTCTAACTTGAAAACTGGTTTAAGTTCCAGTGCCTGCGTGTTATAAGCAATTTCCTCTGCTTCCAGAGCTGCTTGCTTAAAATTCTGCCAATTTGCTGTGGTCGGGTACTTGTTGTGGAATAAAATGGTTTTTATAGGTGGAAGTAGTCCGTCTAAGAGCATTTTAATCAGGGTGTCGTCTTTAAGAGCTGTGAGTTCCGCACTTTGCGCCTGCTCTTCGTCTCCTTCTTTATAGATTGCGTTATAAGCCTGCGTTATTTTGTCTATAAAATGCCTAACTGGTTGGTTAGGGGATTGTTTTACCGTTAATAACTTGGACTTCTGTTTTGCTCTATCTGCTGGGTGTTTAAAATGATCTTTTAATGCATTCCGCCAGTCGGTATAAGATTCTCTCGGCGCTACTCGTAACCTATCGATATGCCACTGCAATGCTGTTCCCTTTAACCTTGTGGCTAAAATCTTTTTGGTAGTTTCCCTAGGCCATTCGTGAATCGTTGCTATTGCCTCCGCATCTCTCAACCATACCCTTATCGGTTGATCATTCACGTTGCCACTATAAATAGGAATGTTCTGTGTTTCGTCTCTACGTGTAATGGCTACTGCTAGTGCACGTATATCATCATTGGCTGCCATTCTAGGTGCTTCGTTAGTTGTGTCAATTGTGTTAGCTGTTTGTGCTAGTTGTTCTAATAGTGTCTGGTTGTTTCTATTTAGTTGTTCTATGTTTCCTCTAATATAATTGTTTTCGGTATCCAGCTTAGCTGCTCGCTCCGCTGCTTGGTTTGCTAACTGGAGCGCTTGTCCCAGCTCCGTTAATTCGTTTTCTAAGGACACAATCTTTCTATTCTGTATGGCTAAGGTGTGTTGTGCTATCTCTAACTCGTTTGTGCTTGCGGCTCCCGCGATTGTTTGTTGTAATTGTCTTAGTTTATCTTCTAAGGATTGGTTGGTACTCCTTAAAGTTGCCAGTTCCTCTACCTGTCTAATCTGATTTTGCTGTAAAGCTGTTTCGTTTAGTTGACTAACGTTTAAGCTATGTTTGAGTTGATTATTTTCTGCTTGTATTTTAGTAATCGTAGCTGTGTGATCTAATTGTTCTTGCTGAAGTAGATGTAGCTTTGCTTGTTTCTCATTAATTGACGCTTTTAGTTGCAGAATTCCTTGGTCTTTGTCCGCTACGTTTATGATTAGCTTTTTATGTTCTGCTTGTAAGGACTGGATTTCTTTATCCTGATCAATGCTCTTCGTTTCAAGAGCTTTGTAGTTTATTTGTATCTTCTCAAGGTCGGCTTGAGAAATGCTATATTTGTTTAGTAAAACAGTTCCTTCTTGGAGAAGTTGCGCTTCCCTCTGCTTCAACTTTTCTACCTCTTGTTGGAGTTTAGACTTGTCCTTAACTAGCTTTGTCCTTACTGATGTATGCTCCGACTCTACCTTGCGTATTGTTGTTTCTAAAGATTGCACGTCCTGTGTCTTCTTAACAAGCGTAGATATTAAATTCGTTTTCTCCCCCTGAGTCTGTTCCAATTGTTGGGACAAACTACTGGCTTGAAATTCAATTGCCTGTTGTTGGATTGTAGCTGTTTGTAACAAGGCTAGCCCTTGGCTTTCCAGTTCTTGGATTTTGACTTCAGCGGCAATCAATTTTTCAGAAATCAATTTGTATTCTAAGTCTTTTTCTTTTAACTGCGTTTTTAGTTGCTTAGTCGTTCCCTTATCTTTCGTTGTTTCTAATTCTAATTTACATTTATTGATTGCTTCATGGATCCCTATCAATGCAGTTTTCAAAAAGTCTCTCTCCTCTAACAGTTTGTTTCTCTTCCTGCTAGGCAAATTTTCCGTCGAATTGTATTTCACTAGTTGTTTTTCCTCGTCGCTTTCTCTGGGGCTCCCTTCCGCACTCCTAGTTCGTTTAAAAGGAACAATACGGACCTCTGCTATTTCGTTTTTCTGTTCTTTTTCTAAGTTAGGGTATACTCTTGGCGTCCGCTTAGAGTCTGTTACACTACGCCGTCTAGGACGTTCCTTTACTTCTACGCCTTGTTCTATAGGTGCGGATGGTGTAAATATATCTACAGCTAAATCCTCAGTTGACATTGAAGTGACTCACCCTTACCGCGTCGACTGCCGAACGTTTGCGATGTATGGCTGGCCTGGCCTGCTGCTTCACTGCTGGGCTGCTGCGCAGGAGTCCGGGTTGGTTATAGTTGAACAAAGTCCAACACTGGCACGTTCACCAAATGTAATGTTTAACTTGTAAATAACTTTCAACTCAACTCACTAATTATTAAGTGTATTTCACAAGACTAACAAGACTAATCACAGATATAATGTAAGATTCTCTAAAACTCTACTACACTTCAAACGCTCTAGACACAGACACACAATACACTCTAACACACTAAAACTCTCTCTCAAGCCCCCCTTTTGTCACAGCTTTTATCAGTTAATATGAGGTCACTCTTGACGTCAATGTTGGCCTCCAAGAGATGATCACGTGAAGACGAAGTGATCGTAGAAGTGAAGAGCTGACTGATACTGGTTTGGCGTGGGAAGACTTTGTGAGGATGAAGAACTGTTTAATACCCGTTCGCCGTAGAATCATCCAAGGCTGGAATCTATTAATTAGCTAAGCTAACTAATTGGTGGCGTTCTTCGGTATATGTCCTCATCACAAAAACTCTTGTGGACTTAGAATTTGAACAAGATTTAGAACAAAACAAAACCTATCAGACCACCACGACAAAAGCAAAAATCCAACAAATAGAATTCAAGAAACAAGAAGTTATTAAAGAGACCCACAACGGGGTCTCCATACCCGAATACAATTGTATTCATATTCGTTGTTAGAACAGATGTTGCAAGTACCAAGTGATATAACAGCAGAATCTATTACAGACACCACAAAGACACTTAAAAATTACGTAGAATCCCTCGGTGGCAACACCGAAAACTTTGACAGTTTGTTGCAGCAAATTAGCATTGTATATGGTAAAAAAAAAGAATTCCTATTAGGTATCAGCCGTATTTTACAAAGAGAAGTAGTACTTGCGCAGACCACAGAGAAAAATATTCGTCTGACCTCAATTTCGAGTTACAGAGCTTACGAAAACAGCTAACAAAACCAAAAGTCAATAACAAAATCATCAGGAGCATCAGTATCCATATAGACATGCTCGAAAACAAAATGTTTCTCAAAACTTTTTGTGAACATCTCTTCATCGTGCTCACGCTGGAGAATCTCCTTCACCAACCAGGAGGAAGATGGAGTCGGATGGAAAATATCAATTCCCGACTCCAACCACCAGAGAAAACGCGCGAATCTCAATGGGTAGCGGACACGATATCGCGCATACCCAGGATGGTTCCTAAGAGATATGAGATAAATTTTATTATCTTTAAAAAATAAACCAAAAAAAAAACATACAAGTAGACGAGTTCGTTACATATATAAAAAATCACCTGTTAAAAAAAAGAGAAAGGGATAAGAGAATGATAACTACATAATTGCTATTGTAACGAGCCCAAAGGCTATCCAAAGACAGCCACACCTCTTACATCCCTCAAGCGTTTCACAAGTGAAAGTGAACGTATCCCCCCCCCCCTTTTACCTTCAATATGTGTGTTCTCTAGTAGTATAAATACCGCATGTTTGGGTGGGATTGGGATTGAACCACCAAAATGGGATTGAACCACTGTTATCCGTGTCTAAATCCGACACTATACCACTGAGCTACAACATCTTATTACATTGCTTTATAGATATATATGATATAATTTATTTCATGGAGGCTGAAGGGAAAATTATTTTACTTTTTTTAAGTTATAACATTTACAAATCATATTTGTGAACGACATGATGTATAAAAGTAATCATCTATATGAAGCATTGAAGACCGATTTCCCGCGTCGCAAACCAATACACACCGCTTACGCCCTATAATTACCAGTGCTGTGAAGTTTATAATGACCTAAGTGGGAGAATTACTATGTGTATATTCGATATTTTTCATCTTAGTCTGGGGCATCGGGGGTTGGGGTAAAACAAAAAAAGGGTATACACTACTTTTTCCAGACATTTTTCGTAACACCTGGGGCATTAGACAAAGGTGTCTAGACTTAAATTACCAAACCCAACCTATAGGGGTTTTGCGCCAAACCAGCCCAACCCCTATTTAGAAAAGGTAAACAATTAATATATTTTACCCAAAGATGGCGTTTTGAAAATAAATCGATGTTCTCTTTGTGCAGGATACTGTACATAAAAGTATATATTGGCTTATTACACAAGGGTTTTAAACGATTAACATGCGTACGTTGATATATATAAGAATTATCGGCTATATGTGCTGTATTATTGGGATATACTTTTACAATTGTATAAGGGCTTTATATTTCGAAATGAATTTCCTACAATCTCCTTCTCTAACTACTCGAATATCTAATAAAACTATCGCCTATAATATATCGTTTTCTTCGTTCACGCGTTTATTATATTGTGACGCGGGAAAATGAAGCGAGATGGCTTCAACATTGACTAATCGTATTTGATCAGAAATGTAAGAAAACTGCAAGCGCAAACGAAACTGGCTTGGGATTCTTCGTAATGAACAGAGCAATAGAGTACAGGACTTCTTCGTTCCTCTCTTGGAGAATCATACTGCATAATTTGAAAAGTTGTTGTACCATACTTGGGGAAATATTTTCTTAAAGGGGAGAATGATCTTTACATATTGAAGTCTTCCATTAAAAAAATTCACCCTTCGTCTATCTTTTTTATTGTATTAAAAGGACATTCTAGCCTCTTTCCCTATTTACGCTTCGTATAACTAATACCTAATAAAGAGAAAGCGGTCGCCAAAAGCTTTTGCATTTACGGTCTTGCTCATAGGGGACCCCTCTCACTCACGTTCCAAACACGTGTTCCACCCAACCGATGGGAACCTTTTGTTCTTATTTTTGTTTTTATCCTTCTACCTGCGAGTTTCACCTGTGTAAGTAACAACGGTCAACCGGAGAAGTGGAACTTGACACGGGAAAGCTTAATAATCATTATTAGGCAAACGCTTAGGAAAACTTCCTGTCCAGACTTTTAAAATTAAATATTCTGCCTATAAACCTTTTAGGATTTAAATTTAATGCCACAAACCTGATTTTCGAAAAAGTGATATCAGTTAGACGAATATTTCCATGTCAAATAGAAGTCTATAACTAAAAGACATAAACTGTAGAGAACTTGTGAAAGTGCAGACAAAACTGTTGATTTAACAACCGTTGCGTCAATAATTGAGCAGACACGCGATTAGGGAAGTACAGTCATTAATTGCAACTGTACACCATGCTTCAAAACACCGCGCCCGAAGTTGTTCGTAGATCCAAAAATAGAGATTCCGAAATCCCTCACGGCAGTCGTCACGTACGTCAGGCTCCCGTGCCACAGCTATGATAATCCTTCAGGTTGGAACGAATTTCAGTATGCTGTATTCACTCGTCGGGTAAAAAACATATTTTTAAGGTTACCATGGTGACCTTAGTTCTTTGTTGTTTAAATCAAGGAGCGAGAGAAAGAAAGTAAATGTATTACATTAAAAAAAAAGAGGATTCGGGGGTTTTCAACACGAGCCATAGACGATGTGAGCAGACGAGATAGAGGACGTTCGACATCCAACAAACAATCATAATGGGTAAAAGACGTTATGGATTCGGTAATAATCATGATTCAGACAAGAATTGTTTTCTGTTCTTTCATATTTGTGATCTGCTTCATTTTCTTTTTTTTTTTTTCTTTTTTTATTTGTAGTCTGATGGGTATCTTTTCGATTCCTGTTCCCTTCTTAGATAAATATATATACAACAGAAAGGTTAGATTAAACAAAGTTTCAGTTCATCTTATCAAAATAACATCCGGCTCTCATTCTGTTTTCTCTCTCGATGTCACCGATGACCAAGTATCGGGTTTGTAGCTAATACTTTTCCAACCGATACCGCTCTCTCCACAAGAAGAAAACAATATAAAACATCAAATGCGCAAAACAGATGACGAATTATTAAATTGTTTAATGTGATCCATTGCTAACGCGATGAACTCGGGTGCGAAATTCACTTGGTGCTCCTGCCATGGACATATTGCGCTTGCAGCCGTTGGATTCCTCTCGTGATGAACTGCAAGATTGCACCAATGTATTCAGCATTCAAACGTCGTACATAAAAATGGAGATTGTTGGATTAATTCCTTGCCCAAGTGAATATCTAACTGATTTACGTCAAAGACCCAAAGGGCTACGTACCAAATGAGAAAGATGGTCACTCCTACGAAGACGAGGAAGAGGGATCCAATGGCAATCATAGCAACCATCCAAATGTTGAATTCGCCATCATCTATTGCCAGGCAATTCCCAGGGAAAGGCGAATGATTGAAATGTCAAAACACAATCATTGCTAGACTCCCTTCTCGTTAAGAAACTATCACTCGCGTTTCACTTACTTGGATAGTAGAGGACGCTAATATCATCGTCTATCGATGAGGAAAAGATGCTACTCACGCTGTCTTTGGTAACGGTGTTTTCAGCAGACACCTTGACCAGTTTCTCTGAGTCCGTCATGATGTGCCGTCGAATGAAAAATTAAACGGAGAATTCAATGTTGTAGCAGAACAGTTAGAACGTGCAGACAGCCACGAAGGAGAGCACAACCAAAACATGGCGCCAGATGAAAGGGAAAAAGAGAGATATTGGAAGAAAGCAAACAAGAGTTGAGAATCACGATTAAGTGATTGCGCAGGCGTCTTTACATGGAAGGCGCGTGCGCACGTTATGTTATCGTCTACCACCGTTGCAAATAAACAATCGGGAAGGAAATGACGACGAAGCACGACCTTAAGTAAACAAAGCAAAAAGGGCAAACTCACCAAATGTGCAGAGAATTTTACATTCGGTCATGTGGGCGGGAGGTAGGCGCCTGCTGAGGCGGCAAAATTCAGAATCGACTCGTTTCCCGGTCTCCGCTAGAATGCATTCGAACAACTGGTGCCGGGCTCCCATGCCGCATTGAGCCCCCTTAAGATTATCGACAACATAGCGTTAGCGTTGCGTTTTGTTAACGCGTTCAGTAAGAACTTTCAGCGTGGCACTTCTAAAATAGAAGAAAGAAGTTTCTGACCTGCAGAAAACATCCAGACCAATTGGATGGTCGCCATTCGTAGCAAGGATGGTATGGACAAGGGAGCTGTTGGCGAAGGATAGTCGGGCAACTACGACCGAATTGGTTGTTGATCATTTGAATCTCGCGATGACGTGAGCGCAGTCCTATCGTATAGCGAACAAAAGCGAAAGGAATTTAAGTTGAGCTTCGGGAAAACTAGGTTTGCGTTCATCACGGTGTTTCTCCTATGCATTTTTTAGTTTACGGATATCACATTTCTTTACCTGAATGGTGACCGCATGGAGCGCATTCGGAATCATCCCAAGCCGACCACTGAGATACTTGGCAATCGATCGGACATTCGACGTGACACCACATCTCGGTCAAACCTGGTCTTGTATGAGAATCGCAATTGCTAAAGAGGAAAATAAAAGAATACGAGAAAGCGTCAATATTGCTTCCATTATCTCGACGGCTTGTCTTCACCTAGGCAGGTCGTATACCTAGAGTCAGTGACGTAGCCGTCACTTCGAACGCAAGAGGCGATCCTTGTTCGTACGCCTTCGCCGCAGTTGGACCCGCCCAGAGGTTGACACGAACTCCAATCGGACACCTGCCAGTCGTAGCCAAAACAGCCACCACTGGCGGGGTTGGAACAGTATTCGATTTCCTCCAATGGCGGACAAGTGTGGTTGTAAACAGGATTTCTGATGATTGAACGTTCACGTCTCCTCTCTCCGTGACACTAAAATGACAATGGGGATCATTGGATTGTGTAAACATCCAGTTGGGTAGCAACGACATTCTCGGATAATTTATGGCAATCATATATAGTGAAAAAGAAAGAAAGAAAAAAAAAAACAACTATACGTGTTGACATGGTGACCAAGCCGACCAGGGGCTGATGACGCAGTGGCCTGGACAAGCGATCTGACATGGTTGTTCGGCTTTAGGTTTCTTTGCCTTGTCGCAAACTGCGTCTTCCACCACTATGTCTTCGGGTACGTGTATACACCTGTTCGATTTCCGTTCCAAGATTGATTAGTTCGACTGCGATGTCTATTGATTTCTTCATGTTATGTAGGATTGTAATTGGATCGTGTAGCGATTTATGGTGTGCGGATAATGTACCTGACGTAGCGCGTTTGGAGGCCATCGCCGCACCGTTTGTCAAAGGCCAAGTGACACGGTGTCCAGTCGGAGGTTCGCCATTGGTAAGTGTCACACGAGTGGACGTTGCACGCTTGAATCTCTTCTGTCGATCCGCAAGGTCTCCCACCATTGGCTGGCTCCATTTCAATCTGCAACCGAAGTTCCGAGTCAGCATTAATACTTGATTCCATTGTACAAGCACATAATATAAGTCTGTGGCGTGCAAATATAAGAATGTGTTTGCTATACGTATCCTAGTTACCAGCGGCTGGATCGTAGGCGCGTTGTGTTCATATTCTATATTTAACTTTGCCTTTTCAAAGGGATGGAATCTATTATAACAAGATATTCGCCTCCGCAGGCAAAACCAGTGCAATATTATTCAAGTGCTGTCTCAAAAACTTGTCCCTACTTCCATCGTTAAACTTTTTTGGGAATAAAAAGCAATTATATGCATTCCCCCCAAAAAATATTTGATGCAGAAAAGTAGTTTGCTAAAAAAAAAAAAAAAAAGTCTTCCGTTTTTTATTGCCGGCTTAAATGCAATGTAATTTTCGGCCATATGCCGGATTCCGGAAGGTTGAACTCATACCATGTCAGGTTTCTGAACATTACTCATAACGTTGTAAAGGCGGTGCTAGAAAATGCGATTTAAAGAAATAATGTACGCAAAGATGCGTTTTACGGAAAGTAAAACGATTGTAACCAAGAGGATTATGGCAAATTTAATGAACACTGCCCAATGGCATTGAAAAATTGGATAGCAAAGTTTGTTTAAAAACGAAGTATATTTAAATATACAAACGTAAAGTCCCTGCCTGTCCCCAAACACATGCTAGGTTTGATGGTTTATTTGCCATTCCCCATTGTGGAGGTGGCCAACGGACAACGAAACCTAAGTTAGGTTAATAAATATACGGTCCACAAGGAAGTGAGCCTAGAAATCGGTAACTTCGGACGCCTCTAATGATTTCCTTCGCGGCACTTCACAGCGTGACCGTTTGATCGGATGTCATTTGCCAACAGTCGCTAGTTATTCAAACTCCTGGTGGCTCTTAAGACTTCCGTATGAACAAATATGTTTTTTTTAATAGTTTTTTTTTTAGCCAGCAAAGGGAGATTGGTGTTGCCAGGAGTAGCGCTAGTGGTAACAAGAGAAAACAACCAAGGGACGAAGGGACAAATCCTCTTGGCTCCTTCCGTGTTGCCCGCTTAATTGCAACATCGTAGGTCCAGGGCTTTAATTCAGCTAACGTGCCAGTTAGGTCGGAGAAGCGTGGAATTGCTTACCACAAGACACGCAGGCAACGCAAGACAAAAGAGAGGTAATAAACAGAAAAAAAAAAAAAAAAATAAGGCTAATGGGTACATTCAGTGTGTTGAGGACTGACCTTCCTATGGCGCTGCTGGGAGCCCGGACCGCAAGTGGAGTTGCAGTTGGTCCAAGCACTCCAGGAAGAAAGTTGGCAGTCGATAGGGCAAGGAACATCACAGCTCCTCGTTTCGAAATCTTCTTCATTGCACCAGCTTTATAGATATAAAAAAAAAAAAAAAGAATGAAGCAAATTTGAATTGATAAAATTGCATGTGATGGTTTGCGTTAACATCGGTATTTCTGGCAAATTGAAAAATTTGATAGAGATACGTAGCATTGAAACAGTGTGTACTACCGCATGCGCTATCTTTTTTAAAGACCTCTCCATTTCTGTTTGATTGAGACTTCATCTATTTTTTTTTTATTTAAAGATCGATACGTTGATCCTATAGAAATGCTGACCAGCGAGTTAGAATCGGACCTGATTTTCAACCTGGTAATTACATCAGACTTTCGATGAGCAAGCAAGACATCTAATATTTCTACCAGGAATGGTGCGCTTGTTTGATAGTAAATAAGGCAAAGAAAACTAGATTTAGAAGGGAAACGAAAAAAAAAAAAAAAAAAGAAAAAAAAAAGGTGCAACTCACTGGAGCGGCGCTAATTGGCCGGTGGCCGTGACGATGCACTTTCGTCGGCGAAACTGTTTGCCGCGGCCGCAGCTGCGTGCGTGATGCTCCTCCATCAAACAGGCAGACCAGTCTTCCAGCTCCAGGGTGACTCTCTCGCAGGGACAATCTTCTATTGATGTTTTTACAATGCCGTTGCCATGTCCGTCTTCTTCGCAGTCCACGTTCTTGCCTCCTACATTTCAAAACGTCACAACTTCTCATTAGCCTATTGATACCGTGAGAGCATTGAAACACGATTTTCCCCGTCGAATGGCCATTTTCAGCGCTCTGCTTGCGCACACTGTTTGTGCTCGTCGATGTGCTTACGCCCGACTGATATGCGAGAAGAAGTGACATAACGTACCAGAAATGCTGCGCGTTCCGATGCAATTACGCGGACAAAGAGATCTCGTCTCTATCACATGCTCGTGTTGGCACGCTGACGACTCTGTCGAATTAGCATCTCGTTGACAGGGAACGTAGCATTCGCGGTAGGTCTCCAACTGGCGATATTCATCCATTAATCTGGCAAGACAGACAGACGGATCCATGGTTGCATTGTTACCGTCATGGCAGTATACACCTTAGACGAAGAAGAAAAGAAAACGAGTAAAGAAAAAGCAGGAATAAAGAAAAACACGTTCATCAGATGTTAATTGATCGATCGATCGATCGCGTAGGAGCGTGCAGGAATATTGGATCCTACGGGCTTGTCTATTAGGTTTTCCTGATGTAATCATCATGTGGTAGTTTGCAGCGATGGCCTCCAGCCAACAAACATGTGGGTTCACGGAAAAAGAAATTGGTTTGGGTACAAGTTTTAACTGTTATGGTGAGAAAATAGGGCCAGTATTTGGATTGAGATATTTTTAGCTGGTGCCAGAACTTGGAAGGTTTTTACGTAGCATGAGTTTTTATCTTTATTATGAACGAAATGGACCGTATTACGTCGAATGTGCCATAACAAAAAGCAAAATTGCCGACAAATGTGATTTGCTGGCACCCTACCAGAACGGATAAAATATTAGCATAGCTAATGGACAAGGAGGAGACGAGACGGAGCAACATTAACTAAACTTTTACGATAAACCAACGAAAAATTCGTAAGAGAATCTAATGTCGGATATACTTCGAATTGAAATTCCAGTCCCGCATTTGGCGTTGGTCGGTAGATGACAAGGAGACCAGGCAGACACTTGCCAGCCGATGCGCTCTTGCTGGACAAGCCAATCGAAACAGGAGCGCTTTTCCATCAGAGGCGGGCAAGTAAACGACAGCGACATGCTAGTAGATGCAGCGCTGGCAGGCTGTTGAAGAACGACACGAATCCGCGACTGGATGGCATCATCTTTCGACTGATCGGAGCATTGGGACCATTCCGACCAATCCGACAAGCGGCATTCTTCCGGGCAAAGGACGCTACAAATGCGGACGCTTTCAGGACGACTCAGCAGGGCGCAATGGGAGTCATCGACGTGCTGGCCGTCATCTCGGGTGCATCGGACTTCGCGCGTGTGTGTGCCCGCCCCGCAGGATGACGCGCTTCCGTCAATCATTTGACATGGACCCCACGGCAGAGGCCACCATCCGAAAATGGGCCAACGAACTTGTTCCATTTGCTGCTCGACCGAGCATAGTTGCTCCTCCATCAGCTGATTTGGGCAAGGCTGGCTGTCCGGCTGAGGAAGGCCGACCACGTAGCGCGTTCTCCGTCGTCGTCCTTGATGAATGCAGGGCGTCCATTCGGACCATGGCGACAGGACACAGTCGGATGAGCATTGGATCGTACATGCGACTTGTTCCAATGGCGCCAGCGTATTGTTAGAACACTCGTCGTCATCCACAGTAACCTAATTGTTACAAACGAGAAACCGGAGAACGAGAGTTTGCATATTAGAGCGTCGACGTTGGCCAACTAGATTACGTCATCAAACCCGTTTGGCTTCAAATGAAATGAGAGGAAAAGGATTGCGAACCAGAACGGACGGTCTCATCTGAGAAAGAGTAATTGTTGTGATGGTCTTGGGGGGGGGGGGGGGGGGGGAGGGTAGAACTCGAGCGTCAGATAGAGAGAAAAAATAAGTAGAACACTGTCTTCGTTAAACGGTAGTGGGTGGCAGAGAATGATGCTATTCATTGTTTGTTGGAATGGCGCATTCGAATGACGGCACTATGAACTAAATTCCTAGAAAATAGGGGATGGTCCGTCTTTTCTCCGTCTCGAGTTGTTCCAATGTTCTGGATGGTTTTAGATCGTCCGAGCACTCTTCATTCTTCTCCCCTTTTTCGTTTTTTTTTTTATTTTTTTATTCGACTATTGCGCTGCATTACGTTTTTCCTCTTTGCCATTTACAGTGTTCCCAATGGAGATATATGAACCCAGTTGCCCAAGTATATCTTCCTAAAATGGCTCGTCTTTCACGAGCTCTCTGTCTTCTCTATCTCTCGTAAATTGTGTATTCTATATTGTGTACGGGATGCGTATCACTTGGTCCCTCGACGGGCTGTCAAAAGAATTTGAGTGTTTTTTTTTCTTGCTTCTTTTACCCTTTTTTTTTCTCTGTACTATTTCTTTTTTTTTTTGTTTCACGATCCCGTTTCTTTTTTCTTTCTTCTCTTGTGTATAACTAGTCATTGAGCTCGAGAGCAAACAAACAAAAATGGAGAAGAAGGAAAGAGACGCTAACAATATCGAACAAAAAAAAACAAAAAAAAATTGTGAAATAAACTGGGTGACAACAATACTTTCTCCCGGAGGATTGTTGTATCGTACATCTCAACAATATCGAGTTTAATATCCTAAAACGCATGTCTGTCCAGTCCCGTTTTCGGTTGAGTTCAGCTAGCCTTGACTTACATCCGTCGACAGTATCAGCAGTTTCAGAAACCGACAATACAAAGGAAAAAGGAAAACGGAAGGCACCAATTCCCTTTCTTTCTTTTTTCTTTTTTTTCTTTGAGAAGATGCATTAGACGTAATGCGATTGGACGTTTATTTCTTCTTCATTCTCATTTTCCTTTCTAAGAATACTCTCGTAAACATTGCCCAATGAACGGAGAGTGGGTCGGCAGTTGTATTAAGATGTTGGGGCCAGTAATTTAAACATCAATCAAGTCGTTAATAAGAAAGGAGCCGACATCTTCCGTTCATTCTCCAGCCTTTTCGATAGTTTTATTCCTTCACGTCTAGTATTTGACTTAAAAACAGAGGGATCGAGGCGATGAAAGGAAAATATAAGGTGGAAATTCGGGTTTGTTCCACGGTGATAGGAAATGGGATGTGCCGGACCAAAACAGTGACTTACCCCGTCATATCGACGACATCGAAAGACCAGCTCGTGATATCCAAGTCCGCAGGTGGCGTTGTCGGCCAGATGGCAGGTGTCCAGCAGCGGCTGTACTTCCCAGCGGGTGCAAGCGTCGCCCCAGTCGGTATGGCAGCGACGGAGCTGGCTCAGCGCCGGGCATTCGGTACCGTCTGCACTGGCGTTGGACAGGATGCGTCGGTGACGGAACTGGTATCCGCTGGCGACATTGTCATCCATCTTCTCACCTCCTGGATTGTATAACATCAACACATTACATGATGTTAAGACATAGGATGTATTTAGAGAAACACATGCAAAACAATTATGCTTGGCTGTTTACTTGTTACCCGTAAGTTCTCCATTCTAATGATTTTGCGAATACACGACACATCAATGAAACCGTACCTGAAATGTAGTCCGAGGGCTCTACTCTTCCGCTTCCTTCCTCTTTTGTTCTGTAACGATTTTCAGCCGCTATCCCTTTGGCTACTCGAATGATTGCGGCCGGCACGGGTGGACTATGCTGATTGCCGTTGTTAATGCACCTGGCTGCCATGCATGGCGACCATGGCGACCATTCACTGACTTGGCAATCCGAATCGCACGGTATCTCGCAGCTGTAGATGAAATGCCATCGTCATGAATAATCCAAATGAGAGAGACAAAATCAAATGCGTCAGCAATCCATCAGTTTGTTCGAAATGTTCGTGTCGGTGCAAGGGACAAGAATATTACTATGAAATGACACAATGATCCATGCAGCAATCCCATAACTCTTCGAGTTGTTTATGTTATTCCGTGCATTTTTGATCAGTTGTTTTTTGTTTATCTTTCGCTCTGTTTCGTTCGTTATTTTCTTACGTATGGCACGTGGAGTTACGCCATTGACAAATTAGACGACGGGCAATTATTCCAAGCGAGAAAAATAAACTCTCGCTGGAAGACTGGCATTCAAGATTTACGAGGACGGTTTAGCCAGTTGTATGAAGAACGATGCAATCCTCTACAGGCTACACGTAATATGTGTATGTGAATGTAGAGGGTATGGCTATATGCTCTAGTCTTTTGCTCTCGTAACACACTTCACGGTGCAGTGCTAGTGCGTGGCATTCAATCCAAAGAGAGCCGGAGCAAAAAATGATGGCTATATCTATGGCACGTTTATATATTTCTCTGATATGAAAGAATAGCTTTTGGAAGGGAAGCAAATAAAACATGTCGTAGTTGAAAAAGAAACCAGAAAAAAAAAAAGAGAAAGATGATTCAGATTAGAGAAAAAGAAAATAAAGAACGAGGAACTAAAGAAAAAAAAAAAAACAAGAAAAAAATGGATTCGGTATATACATCCGGGCACTTTTCCAGCTTGCAAACGAAAAAAAAAAAAAAGAAGAAAGACAACAAGGAGAAAAGAGAAAAAAAAAAAAAAGAAACGGAGAAGAACATTACAACAAAAAAAAAAAAGAGGAGAGAAACGAAAGAAATGGGAGACGAAAGCAACGGGATTATTGGATTGTCTACCGAAGAGTATACACAAAGCGTAGTGAGAACGAGAATGGATGGCAAAGAGACTGTAAGGGAGATAGGCTTTCGCTGATCCTCAAAGCACTTGCATCCGAACTCGGATCGTCCAACTCGCGTTTCCGTTACAACAATACAGACTCCTACGATCGAACTGGGCCCTTTCGTTTGAACAAGCAATTGCAAAACTTCGTCTGGTTGACATGTTGCGTCGACGCGACAAAAAGAGCAATAAAGTTTGATGAAATCAAATTAAATGACGAAAAAGGACGGCGGTTTTATGTAGATTTCCTCCAAGCCAAGTGACAAAGATTTGATATGCGCTTTTTGGATTTCCCTTTCGCGGAAGGCATGCACGATAGCGTTCACGCGAAAACAATAGTATGAAAGTGACTCACTGTTGAATAGTAGGCAAAAGAGTGAGTGCCCGGCAGAGTGCGGAGTTGACGGGTCGAGAATCACTTAAACGGAGGCATGTCAGGCTGCGCATTTGGATGCCTCCGCCGCAGATTTGAGTGAGCTGAGATGACATCGGCGGGTCGCCAGCGGCGGAGGGCCCGTCCGGACCCGCATCCAGACGGACTGTTGATGTGATGGGAGAATTGGCTCGACATGTGCTCCATGGTGATGGTTGCCATTTGTACCTGACACACACACAAATGATCAAGTTTAAAGTGCCTTATAAAGAATAGGAGCACTATATTTATAGTTATAACTGTTGTGATCTCATGATCTGTACTTGGTCTAGTTTCGTTGCAAAAAGGATCTTAGTTCATTTATTAACTTTTTTTTCTTTAAATCTATGAACAGTTTTTTTGAGCGTTTGGAAATGGATTGTTCTTTATGATGAACAACGCTTTGTTGGTCTGTTTTTTTGAAGTTCAATAGAAAGACGACATTCGTTTTGCACTCGATAATCTCCTACGTGCTGCGGCATCATTTTGAAAGGGACCAAGTGCGATAATAAGCGAGAAGTTTAACGTAGTGGAAAAATTTCCCCTCCACGTGAAACGCGTTTTTTCCCCCGTCAAACAGATGATTGAATACTACGCAGCTGACAATTAGATCCGTTTGAGAAGTTGCATTTTTAGTAGTTGAACATCGACAGGAATTGCTTTCTACATGTAGGGAAAATCAGCAACCAAAAGAAGAATACTCGAGATATAAATCAGTTTTTTTTTTTATTGGTGGAGGGAGACTTGCAAGGGGGGTAGTAAAATTGAGGTGGAGCAAAGCAAAAATAAGAGGATTGAACTTTTGGATGTAGCGCTGAAGAGCCTCGAAGCGTGGAATGAGAAAAGGGGATGGGATAATACCTTTGATTGCAAAGAGGCAATTGTGAGGGTTGGTCGATAAAACGCCTCTCCTCCCATGGAGGGCACTCCTCTTCTGGCAGCCACCGGCTGGAACCCAGAGTGCGTACCGTGACCGGGACGATCGGTGCCTCAATAATTCTTCGGCGTCGGATTTGAATTTCCGACACGACCTGAAATTCAAAAAAAATAATAATTCGCATTCGCATTTCACTCAAACTTCTGATTTAATATGAATGCTATAGATTGCGTAATCGAGTTTGACGTCAGAGGTTCAAATGCCACATGGAAAAAAAAAGGGAAATCCGTGCCCTTTGGTTTTCTGCACAGGTAATTGGTTTTGGACGTTGACAGCTATGATACAATTGTACGTCTCTGACATCATATTACTGGATTACAGGATGGCAGCTGCGCTGGAGCCCCATTATATGTATTGCCATCTGTGCCCCCTCTAGTCCTACGTCGAGTCTATTTTCGCCAGCCGTCAATCACCGTCAAAGAGAAAGACCGAGGACAAATGTCAGCCAGACCCTTATGGAACTCATCTAATGATTTCTCCTACGATTCAGACATTGAACAATGTGCAATATTGAATCAAGGGGATACAGCTGTCCTTGGCCCGCTGACGGCAGTTGAGCCTAATATTGGCAATTAATGTTGTCGTTGATCTTCGTATTCGAGGTTTTTAAATGACCCACTGTTGAACGATTGAATTTTTTATCGACTTTAGAAAGCGTTTCGTTGTCAAAATATAAGTCAAATTCCCTTAGTGCGTAGGAGAAAACGACAGTTCTAGGAAATTCTACCCGAAATCGAAACTGCGCATCACGATTTAAAATAATATTTTTTCAGTGAATAAAAAGGAAATAAAGAAAAACAAAGGAGAAATAATATCACGAGTAAGGGAAGATAATCACGGTGACCGTCCCTTTTCTCATTTGATCAGTTTGTCAAGAACCTTTGACAGGCTAGTCTAATCGTGAGAAGACACAAGCTGCTGTCCTATTAAGATTGTGATTTATAAGGAAAACAAAAATCGAGCAAAGAAAGTAAAAGAAAAAATAGCAAACAACAAGACAGCAATGTTTTATTTTATTACTAACTGCTTAGACTTAAACTCATAACTACGGCGGACAGTTTTACCTGGTCGTCGTCCCCGCGGCAGCCTTGTTGCCGTGTTTCCCACGCAGACCAATCGGCTACTCGGCAAGGTCGTGCAACAATACAACGACGTTGGTGCTGCGGCAGTGACATCGGCGTATCTCCGCACCGACTGTTACGGAATCATAAAACAACAAAATGTATAAAATATATATAAGTCATGTGAATTTTTTACGTGCTGTCTTTAGTCGGTAGTTTTTTTTATCAGTTCAAAGCGGTTTGAACTGATTTTGACAGGTGAACTCGGAGAAAGAATTGTTATGTCCTTTAGACTTACAGGAATTATGGACGATTGTATTTGATTGCACTAAGTTTGCTTTTCTTTTGAGAGTGACACGAAACCAACAGTCACACAGTGGCGCACCTTCCTTTTGTCAATTTATGAGAATATTTGCCAAACGCTGCCGGATTCATTTTAAGGTGTCGTGCGTGCTCGCTAGTGTACACTCAAGTGTTGGATCGATACAGCTGTCAAACGGGCAACTTCATTGGCTTTTCCACATTCATTTTTTTTTTTTTAGTGCTGGCTTTTTCTACTACACCGAAGTTCATAACTCTGGCCCAACTTACACGATCCTCAACAGGCTATCCGTGGATTGGGTTAACACGAAACGATGTAACTTTTATGAAAAAAAAAACGCTGTCCTTATAAAAATATACTACTGGCTCGTTGGTCCTGTCAGACATACAAAAATGGGACGGGATGAGCTACACTAATAGCGCCAGTCTAATTCCAATTTCACTGAAATTCATGGATAGTGAAAATAAAGAGCAAACGATGTCTTCTCTTTATGATTATTATTATTTGTTCAAGTAGAGCTAAAGCACATTCGTGACACGCTACCGTCGTGCCTTTAAGGACATGCATAAAGATGAAATAGATAATAACCTGGGCGGTAGGACGGAAGCGTTGGCAGAGATGCAGGTTAGCGTTCGTCGTTGAAGACCTATGGTCGGCTTTATCACAAGTCCGGAACTATCGTTGACTGCTTGAAACACTTTCTCCGGCTCGCAAGACTCCCAAGACGTCGTGTGCCATTCACCTAGGACTTCAAACGACAGTCGAGGATATAATTCAGTCAAAGTCGAATATCAAAGACAAGAGAAATACAAACAAGTCACTTGGAAGTCACGATATTTGAATAATAAGAAAGCAAAAAGGAGGAGTGAGGAAAGAAAAAAAAAATGGAAACAAGCAAACAAAGGAACCTCTTGTGCAGATAAAATCTTACTAACTACCAAGTCCCTGGTACTCCAATGAGATTTCCCTTTTCCCGCTTGCAATTTCGCTGACCCTTCTGGCTCTAACAGAGTCTCAGCAGAGATTGCGTTGCTCAAAAGTTTTACAACTTGCACTTTATGAGGGATAAGGATCACATTCTACAAGTTGGGAAGAGTCGTTGATGAGAGTCTGGGGGGGAGTCCTCGTTATCCATGGATCAGACTTTCCTGTTCGCCCGAAGGACGTTGTTTACCAAGGGCCCACAGTTTGAAACTTCCTTTTTTTTTTGTTTTGAACTTTGACAAAGGAAAAGGGAATGCGAAAATGAAATCCATGGATTAATAGCGAATGTTTTATTTTGATACTCTCGGTATTTTCAGTCGCAAAAGATGGCCGCTTTATGAAGCCCAATTTTCCGAGTTTCTAAATGTTGGGTCGTAGCTGGCGATGGATTTAACGTTAGCCAATTTACCTTGTGTGTGAATGCCAACATCTGGCCGGCCACCCACTATCCAACATGTCAGTCCGAGCAGCAGCAGCTGGGAAATAACACGACGGTCCTGCGACATGATATTGGTTGTGTGACGATCACCGGCTCACAGGTGCATGGCTCCCGCACTGAATCAACAACTGCTAACCTGTCATTTTGAAAAATGAATAACATTTTAATTAAAGAATGAAACAAATCTCTATCATTGTGCTTTATGTCATATTTGCTCTTTACAATGGAACCAACTATTGCGCGTATTCAAGTGAGTTTTAGCTTTCAACTAGAACGGTGAATGCAAACACCACCAGTTACTGGGCTATTTCTTTAAAAATGCCGAATTATTATCGCGCATTTGGTTCAGCACTTCGCAAACATTCGCTTATAATTGATGCTTGGATATATATTCCATACAAGCTTTTTATGTTTCCCACCTAACGATATGCACCATACTAAAACAAATATGGATGAAATAAACCAAAGTGAACTGTGCCAGGACTAATTACGCAACGGCACCCATCGAACTTGCTCTTTTGTTCACGCGGCGAAGAAAAAAAGAACAAAAACGTTAACAAAAGGAACCACGGGGAAACGTTGATGTTGGAAGGCCAAAAGAGAACAAAAAAAAAATGTATACGTAAATAAAATAATGGCTTGTGCCGGAAGGAAGTGGGGGAAAATTCAAATAAAAATAAGGGGATCAGCAGTCAGCCTAGGAGGCTGCAGTGAGTGGGATCAATGTTTGCCCCTCTGCCCACCTTTGTTTTTTCTCTTTGCTTTCTTCTCTCTTTCCCTTTTTCACAGGCATTTTTTTTTCAACTTGTTGGCCATCGTATAAGCCGTGTTTGTTGTAATCAGCTTGAGCCAGCAGGCTAGTTATTTTTGTTTCGCTTTGCCCTTCAAACGTGACACGTCGTGGCGTTGTTTAATAATGCAAGTTGGCACGTCCCCCCGGCCACGATAGACGTGTTAAAGCTCCATGTAATAACTTAGGGTGGAAAAGCGGGAGTAGTATGACGCCTTCCACGGCTTGACGAACAAGAAAAAGAATCCCATTGAAGGCACGAGCCGTGTGTGTTAGCGAAACCTCTAGTTACACGCAGGGTGCATACGTTTTGTGCAGCCCAATCGCGTACCAGTGCGGCTATCTCTAAGTGCGTGTGTGTGTGCCAGTCGCCATGGAAACGCGTTCCGAACTATTTACTAAACAAATATACAGCCGTTGGTTACGTATACGGCTGAATGCGTGCACTTCAACCTTATCTATGCACAGTGTCAATATTGCATAGACACATAAAACATGCAGTGATGTAACCTATTGGATTACATACAGACACAGGGGGGCAAGGGCCACCAACATATTGGCTGGACGTCGTAGATATCGACTACAGGTCTACCCATCGTTTTCCATTTTCTGTCTTTTTCACCCTCCCCTCTTCTCCGTGGGCCCTGGGTGAGCGAGAAATGGCGAGAGAGCAATCCAGAAAGCAATGCAGCACGCATAGGGATAAGGGGCTTTACGGCTCGCACCACTCGAGTGAATGCAAATCCAGCGAAAAATAAGGAGGAGGGATTCACGTAAGGGCGAACGAAACGACACGGGCATCCGTCTTCCGAATTTTCTCTCATCTATTCACCGACCCGTTGCCCCCCCCTTACCCCGCCTCGCCACTCCAGACGTCTTTGGACGGTTTTTCTTTTGGAGCACTTGCTAGACACTTTGTCAATGCTGAGCCTTTTGTATTCAAATGCACGCAGCCACTTTTTTTTATACATATATATCTCGCTTCGTCTATCGATCGCTGTTCTTTTCAGCCTCTTTTCTCTCCACCGATAGTTCTAAGTTCAATATTCTCGAAGCATCGGGTTTGGCAACTAGGCAACCGAGCGACCACAGCCCGTTGATCGTTCAAATTTCCGTAGGCTTTTGATGATGTGGAACTTGCTGAAACGTGATGGAGAAAGTGGATCAAACAAAGCCCTTTGCTAAATGTCGTTATGTTGTTTTGAGGCTTTCAGATTGAACGAAGAATGGCCCAGGCGAACTGTTGGTAGCGACCAAACACACACACACATCGGGTAAACGCACGCATATGTAATCCCCCTCTGCCAAACAAGAAAGTTCACGTTTAGGAAAGCAGTTAAACAATGAACAGGAGTCAGACGGATCCTTGGCTGACGAAGATTAATAGGCTTACGCCATTATAAGGTTCTAAATTATATCGGGATGGAGGGCCATCTATTGTTGTGCTTGCCTTCCTGTCTTGCTGCGATATCAGCGCTCTTTCAGGACCCTATTTTTTTTTTTTTTTCCTTTGCCATTCATTTATATGATAAAATACTAAAACCCCATTCACGTAGGCATTCTATTTATAATAAATATACATTTAGGTCATATATGTACGAAAAATGAGCACTTATTATTATTTTTTTTAAACCAACAATGAGTGAATTGTGGGAAGGAATATATTTTGTTTGTGTATTTTTTTATTAATGTGTTTCGAGAAAAAAGATGTAAAGGGATATTAGATTCGTTGGAGTGAGATAAACCTATTGGTGGTCGTGATTCGTGATCTCCTGCGCAATCTACGTGGAATATATCTATCAGTGGCGACGGATTGCCGTCTATAGCCCGTGTAGCATTTTCTTCCTTCATAGTAACAGCATGGGCTGTATATATATATATAGATATATATGTGGAACGGGTGTGGGACAAGATCAAGGACTCTAAATTGATCGTTCACGTCGCTTCTTCCATGTTGTGTCGTCCGTGTCCAATCCCGCACCCGCTTTTCCCCGTAGATATAATTGCATTAAGTCGGCGGGAAGGGGACGGCAAGCAAGTGAACCGTGAATCGCCACAGCTGAGATCGGAGACTGGGTCGGTATGGAAGACTAGACGAGTCTTAAAAGGAGGTTAGGGTGTAGTTAGGGGAGGAGAGAGAGAGAGAGAGAGAGGGACCGCTCGTCAACAGAAAGAGGTTGTTTCCCTTCTGCTGCTAAAGTAGATATTAAAAAAAGAGAAAGGACGCAGATGCTGGCTGGATAAATCTCGCCACTTTATACTACTGGAACTCTTAAATAAGATTTCTTGATGGTTCATTCGCCTTTTTTTCTTTTTACTTGCGGGATTATCTCTTTTTTGTTCTGCTTGTTCTCACGGACTGACGGGAAATGAGCATCGATCTATTCGTTAAGTTGGACGCTGTTGAGTGCATCCCACTGTTTCCGATTCAGACTTGATTTTCTATTTCAAGAAATGACATCGCCAATTTCCAATGTTAAAACTATCAGATTCGTGTACAGTGTACGGTGAACGTGGTATTGGTTTGTTTGTTGCATAATACTCAAATGAAGGTGACGGCATATCCCGGATATTCACCGAGAAACGGCTCGCAGTTGATTGGCTTCCGCGGTTGATTAACGAGACGCCCCGTGACGCCTTCGTTAGAAATCTCAAAGTGTGTTGGCTCCAACAAGTTCATTGCCTGGGCTACTAATAAAGCCGAAAGACAGAAGACGTTTGTAATATTGCAGCCGAGATGTGGTGTTCTGTCAGGGAGTAAGGAGGGGGGGGGGGCCTTACTATTAAGAAACTGCGACTTTGAGTCCCACTCACGAGGCTCATCATCAAAGGCATTGCAATGCTAAATAGACCGTGTCGATCTCTCTATTCTCTACGCAGTTCTCCCTATTCTTCATTTCTCTTTGTCTCTTTTTCCCTCTTATTCGATTGATGCGTGTTTTACAACTCTATCGTACAACGTCGCCAATGTCGACTATGGGATTCTTTTTTTTTTTCGGAAGGAAATGGGAAAAAATAAAAACGTGGTACCGCACCGTTTGCAGAGTGCATCATTCCGCAGATTGAGCTTGACATGTCTCGAAAGCTGACAGTCCCTAAATTGAAACATGCTGATTCGATGGATGTGATCTATTTCCATCGCCAAAAGAGAAAGTTAGACACACAGACGAAAAAAAAAAAAAGACTGGAGCTAAAGTTCCAGTGGTGTCACGCGAAAATGATGAGAACCAAGAAAAAAAAAAAAAAGGTAAGCGAACTTGCTGATTGGATCAACGTCAGTCATCTGGCGTAAAAAAAAACGCATACATGTTCGTGTAGTTCACGTCAAAAGATGCTATAGATTGACGGCATGTAGTTCGTTTCTGCTCAAGTGAGTATAGGTGGGTGGATCAAACAGTCTGAATTCAATGAATGGTGGGGTGGAGTGAAACATGTTACTGTGCTACTTTCGTTGCCATGACAACGCAGAGTACTGATGCTTTCAGCGCTTCAACTGTTTTCGAGTCATTAGCAATGGAAATGTGACAAGTGAAGCCCGAGTAACAGCTAACCCTGTTTTGCATCGATGCGGACTCGGATGGTAACTGTTTGCATTTTGTGTTGTCGATCTCCACCGAGTCCATTCAATGCAATACGCGTATCTCGTCCGGTGGCTATAATACACGTAACCATGGCTGCCGTTATCGAATGTCCTCTTGACTCGGCAAGTATAAGTACCCCGCTCGCACTCGTCTAGTCTTAACGACCGTCTATGTCAGACTTCTTTTTGTGTGTGTGTGTCTGTATGGGGAGGAATGGAAGTGAATATTTCACTAGCTGGATGCGTCGACTTACGGCTTATGGAGTTCGGCAGAGAGTGTGGCGTTAGATAGAGGATGAAAACGAGGCTATAAGAACCAGACGCTCGTACAGGGTAGTAAAAAGCCAAGGCAATCAAACCGTAGAGAGTCAATTCAATTTGCTTTTTGCCTCGTTGGTGACAACAACAGCAGCAAGGACGTGGACGCCCAGTTTAGAATCGATCCTTCCAGCCGGGTGATTTAAAGAGCTGAGAACAAAAGGTTTTGGCCGGATGACGTAAAGTGCGGGGGAGGTATACGGTTTAAGATGTAACAAAGGCATTTCAAATTTTAAAATAAACGAATTCCTTCTTTTTTTTTTTAAATTCCAGTATGCGATTAAAGTGCCGGATTTTGTTTTATGACTTGCATTCTAGAATGAAAATGGATTTTAAAATTTGACTGGCTCGCTAGTACGAAGGTGAGTGCCTTCTTTATTTTTAAATAAATATTAATAATACTTCATTTTTTTTTATTGTTGTTTTGTCGAGCACTGGAACACGATGGTTGTTCTCCGTCAACCTGCTCCAGGCTTTTGTATACTGTATATAAAAATATTTGTTTTCCCTCCTTTGTCTGCTACAGTACGATAGCAACAAGATGTGAACCCTCGTAGGCCATCGTGGGAAAGTCTTCCCACTCTCTGTGGAACAGGAGAAAAATCACCTAGGAGCCGCCAACAATAATAAAACTTCATTGCGATGAGCACAATCGCCTCAAGTCTCGCTTTTGTAGACAGAAGGGACTATAGAAGCACAATGCGGCATTACCAAAAGCATCAGCAAGAAAAGAAAAAAAAAGAAGATGACAGATCTTCTTGTTTGTGTCTAAATACGGAAGAAGGTTGTGAGCGCAAAGAAGAAGAAGAAGAAAAAAAAAAAAAAATGAGAGAAGGAAACGCCCATAAAACACCGTCATTCAATATCATTCCCTTTCGATTAACCCAACTGTATCAACAAATTTCGCCGAGTGCTAAGTTCTTCTGTACACACAAACACAGTGGACCCACCAGCAAGCCGTCCAGGCCTCTAAAGGAAAAACGAAGAGATCTTACTACATGTATAAATATTATGGACCAGCACGTCGCGTTCCAAGACTCTCTCCAGAATAAGCTTTTTCCAAGATGAGGATAGAAAAAAAAAGGGTAGAAAAGGAATGATCAAAAAAAAAAAAAAAAAGAAAAGAAAAGAAAAAAGGGGAACAAACAGAAAAATACCGAGATCGATAAATGTCTCCCCGTCAGCAAACGAATCCATCTAATCAACTCTTTCGGTTCCGTGCTGGCGTGGTGTATCGAACCGAATTCCTTCAAGCGATGCCAAGGAAGCCACGTTATTGCTTTAGCCATTTGGAATTGATTAGATATGTGTTCCGCACATCGGCTGACAATGTTTTGCCTTCGTTTGTAAATTAGAAGACCTTCTAATCCAAATAGGGCAATGAGTTATTTCGTTAATTTGAAAGTATTGATTGGAGACGTGCGATGGCAAAGAAGGCATTACAAGTTTCGTATAAGAATTGTCGTCGTTTCTCTTTGCCGGAGTGTTTCATTGTGATTTGATTTTGATTGGTAGCTACTCTATCCAGCGGAAGTTTGCCGCTACGGTGGAAGCCTCAGAGCGGCGGAGGGGAGATAACGGCGTCATTTGCATGTAAAAGACTCTCAAAAAAAAAAAAAAAGGGGGTGATATCGTTCCCCTTGGATGAGGGGAGGTGAGAAAATGGATGGCATGTATAAGGCGTGACGAAGCGACGTTACAAAACTTGGCCCGTCATGACGATGAGATTACGCGATATCGTTCCTGCATTTGACAAAGAAGAAGGAGAAGGGAACGAACGTTTCGTTTTGCGCGACGTAGTCATTCCGATGAGACGTTCAACTTGTATAAATTAAACAGGGATTGGGGTTTCAAAAAAAACCCCGTCGTTTTCGACATTTGAAATTTGAATATCCCCCGGATTCACCGGGAAAAAGGAGTGCAGAAACTCGCTGTCTGCCCACCTGCCTACCATGTTTGACATAGGCAAGAATCAAAAACGAATTGCAGACGTAAATAAACAATCACTACAAAGTATTCTTACACTTCACGAATGGTATCCTCTAATCAAGACAGCAACACAATGAGCCACAGAATTTCTCAGTGTTGTGGAACAATGGTTACCATAGAAATATGGTGTATAGCAGACTTAGTTCGCAGCACCGGGGGGAGAGGAGTAAACATGATACTCGAAAAGTTTATGATCGACTTTCATATCCCTCGCATCGCGTTTTGCTGCTTTATTTTTATAATTAATTTCTCGTTTATTATAGTGAATGTTACCGCTGATTCATCAACAGGTAGTCTCGTATCGTATCACTACTCCCTTGGCTACACTTTTGTAAATATTTGTACCAACAGATGATGTATATAACGAGCCATATTGACAAGCTAACGAGCTAAAAGCACACATACACACACATATGATTGTGTACCCAAAAGAAAGGCATTACGTACAGTACAAAAAAAAAGAATGTTCAACAAGGGGAAAGCTTTATCCTATTCCAACAAGCCGACGTGGTCCTCATCTCAACTGTGACCTGTGTAAAATGCATTGTACATCATAGAGGCTTTTATAGCCCTCTACCTATTCTCATTTTCTTTGCACTTGAACAGACGCGGAGAACGAAAAAAAAAAAAATCAATAAATACGTAGAGGCGATAGGGCAACATTGAGGCGGGCCGTGTTTCGGATATCTCGACCTCTTGTCGCACCCTCTTCCATTTTCTCCCGTTCCAGAAAGCAAATAGAATCACAGTTTGATGTACTCTCCATCTGTCATGAGTATAGGGAGGGTGAGGCTTGCTATGTGTACGTACAGACACGGGTAGATGGAAGAAAAATAGAAAGCGGCCCAGGCAACAGCAGCAGCAGCCCCATATCCACTGAACATAAATGTCCATTTAAAAAGAGAGAGAGAGAGAGAGAGGTACGAGGGGGAGCAAAAATGATGAACAAGAGGGAGCAAACATTGCCCCAAATTGGAGGGACCAAAAAAAGCAACTACTCTACTTTATTCATTGTGTAGGAGGAGGAGGAGGACGAACGAACGATAGAGATAGAAAAATGTATAGATGGAAAAGAATGGATCGCAATCTTTTACTACCAATATAGACGCCGTCCTATCAACATTTGAAAATTGCCTAAAGCTTCGGAGTGGGGAAATAAAATAAAAAAAAAAAGGGGGGGAAAAGTCAGAGAACAGACGAAAATATGCTTTTCTAGCTTGGGGAAAAAGGTTGGAAAACGTAAACTTCAAAGGGGATGTTAAAATAAGCGAACCATTCCCTAACACAACTTCCCCCCCCCCCTTTTTTGTAACCGGCGGCCTCCAACTTTTTTTTTTTAAGTGAAAAAGCGCCAGAGTTTTGACATTTCGCGTTCACAACGTACATTTTTTTTCTTCTTTACATGGGCGAGGTGGATGTTGTTTAGGCTTGCTGAAAAGAAAAAAAAAACATCGGCATATCGGCGCGACAACAACAATACAAGCTCGAATATGTGCGACAAGAATGAAGGAATGTCAGCAACGCTAAGCGACGCCTATAAACGAACCCCTTTCGGTATAGGCATAGCGTCACATCGCGGCTACCGCATTTTCTTTTCACTTTAATGTTTTGGTTTTTCTAGGAGCAAACGTTTCTCTTTTCGTATTACCAAATTAAAAGACAAACAATGGGATACATTCAAATGGGACATTCAGGATGCTGACAATCAGACGATGCACCGTATATCGACGGATTCCAAATTAGCATAGGTATTCAATTCAAGTTTGATTAGCTAATGATAAGTGTATAAGAATGCAGGATTTATCGTATACACGTCATACGTTTTCGATTGTGTAGTTTCTTTCGTTTTTCACGAACCAAACATATATTTTGCAAAAATGTATTACTTCACATGCGATGGAATTTTTTTTTTTTTTTTTGCCTGGTGATATCCATATCCTTTTCTACTCGTAAAAGGAGACCAGTCAATCACAAAAGAAATTCTGAACAGCAATGGATTTTTTTTTTTTGCGGCTTTTTAGATGTAGGAAATGGGATTTGAAACTTGTTCAGACTATGGTGACGCTTCGTATTTTTCTGCCTCTCTGCTGTGTATATAGGCAAGTTGAGAATATTGACTCTGTCATTTTCTGCCTACGTGTGCGCTCCGGTGACGAGTAGAATAAGAGGCAGATCTGTCTCTTCTTTTTTTTTTTTTTGCTTCTTTCTTTCCCCCCCTTTTTTTTTTCATCTTGAATATCAATGCCAATCCACCTCTCGGCTTCTTCTATGTCTATCGTCAGCGTATATTCAAGACAGCCGGGTACTATTCTTTGCGTTTTTTTTTTTTTTATTTTGGCTCAATAGACAAAGACGAGAGATAAAAGATGTACTAATCATCAGACGTGGCACAAGAGACATGTAAGCATCCGATTTCGTTTTCTATACATACAATCTCATTCACTGTATTGTTCGTTTAACATTTTTTGTTGACATGAAATTCGACCCGCGTTTCTCATTTCCCTTGTCTATTGCATGTTTTGTTTCGTACATTTACGTTGAGTAGCAGCACTTTTAACTCGACCTTCAGTTGCTAAGGGAAAGTAAAACGTTTTCATTGGCATTGACGAGGAAATTAACAAATAGCAGTAGGAAAAAAAAATGTCATTAAAGGACGTAACGAGTCTGCGCCTTTGGGATCGCATTGGTTTGTGAACCGACTGTTAGCCCAGCGGTTCGCCATCTAAGAAACGCCGCCATTAACGAAAACGAGATTCCAGGAAAAAAGCCGCTGTCTTTACGAATATGATTATGCCCAAAAAGAATACCAGCGAAAAGGAAATTGAGCCCGCAGGAGACTTGAAGTTCAAGCGCGAGAACCTCTGGCCAGAATTTCTCGTAGTACAGTTTGAACTTTTCTTTTCTTTTCTTTTTTTTTTTTTTTTGTGGCGGGTTTGAATCCAGAAAAAGTCATTTGCTTCAAACGGATTGCTCGCCAGAGCAGCATATCGTGAAGTTCTGCATGTCGTTTTTTTTTTTTTTTATGAAGCAACTTTTGAATTAGAATATGGAGACAACGTCACACGACAGTACAAAAAAAAAAAAAAAACTTTGAACAGACACGCGGAGTAAGTTCCCCTTTTCTTTATTGTTTCGCTATGTTCCCTTTGCGTGTGTTTTGTTTTTATTAAAAGTTCGTTTTAATTCGTTAATGAATTAATTTTTTTTCTTTAGCTGAGCAAATAAAGTAAAGACAACCTGGACTCTGATAGGCGAAAACAAAGTTTTTTTTTTTTAATGAATTCCAGTTTTGTATATTTTAAAAAATCACCTGACGGATAGAATTGCGGCTATTAATTATCTGGAATGAAAGTAGGCCCCTGTTTTGTTAATGTATGCGTGCTTTCTCAGTAATGAAATGCGACAACAATCAGAGGATTAAAACCCCCGTGCGTGTTCTGGACTTGTTGGATTCACACGCCGGTGGTTTTTCAGACCAAAACAAAAACAAACAAAAAAAAGAAAATTTCTTTGCGGAGGCGAGGTATGGGATTTCAAGTAAAAGCCTCTCTCCCCACCGGCTGGCCATAGAACAGCAAGGATCAAGCTGCGCATAACGACGAACCATGGGCCAACCACTTTATTGACGGGTGCGGCCTGTTTCCATATGAAAGAGGATTATGGCGAAGGCGGTGATTGGCCGCTGCCAATAAAAAGCAAATGCCGGGCACGAACAAAACGATGCACTCAAGTGGCGAAGCCAGAATTAATCCATTCTTTTGCTTTGTATCTTATCCTTGTGCTGTCTATCATTTCTCGCAATATCTTACGCGTCATAAAAATATGTGACGGCTTTTTGGGATCAAATCAATCGCAACGGGACAAAAAAAGCAAATGGCGTGCGAGTGCTGTTCTGAAGGCTGAAGGCCATTTCGGTTCGGCCTCATCGAGGTTTTATCTGTTTGCCATCCATCACAACATTTGCAGATTTTAAAGAAATTTTTTTTTTTTTTTACCCTATTTTTTATTAATTTTTTGGGAAATTTCAATGTTCTTTGTGAGTTGTCGTGCGGATCAGACAAGCCTCTCCTTGCGTTCTTCTATTCGATTCTATAAAGAAATCAATGGAAGGACAGGAGACTCTTCCATGAATTCTACAACAACTGAGTCGCAACGATACTGGAACAGAGTTACATTTAATGTGATATTATTGCTTCAAAAAAAAAAGAGGGGCAAAAGAATTTTTTTTAAGGGACCCTAAGCATGACAGGCAAAACTTCGTAAATTCAGTATTGGAGTATCGAAAAATTAAAGAAAAAAAAATGGTTGTCATCTTGGAAAAGGGAGAAAAGGGAGAAAGCTATTTGATTTATTACAATAAGCCTAGTTGGCGAGTGGCTGGAAGACTTCGGAGGATCGTTCGCTTTCCATAGTCGAGATGAATCATGAGCCGTGCAGTTCGAAACATGGGATGAATCATTTTTAGAACGCCCTTGCTCCAGATTATTTGAAATCGGCCTGAGTGTCTTTTAAAGGCAAGATTGTCCCGCAAGAAGAGCAATGGCCTACATTTTTCATCTGACTAGTTCAAATTTATTTCCCAAATCGATAGTTTCCTAAAGGATTTTTCTTTTTAAAAAAGGAAACCGGTGGCTGATCGTTTTGGTTAACCCCAACTCTGTTTTTCTTTTAACAGGCTAGAAGGAAAATGAAAATGTTGATCATGAATCGAACCAAACTTTCGGCCGGTGGCATTTTTTTTTTTTTTCCTGATTGGAAATTGTAGGGGACTGGGTGTGTTCCGACACGCCCACATGAATTTGCATCAAGGCGAAGTTCTTGAGAATCACATAATCATTCGATTGGAAGCAGCAAGTTGTAGATAAAACTTCTATTTCTTCGAATAATGACGAACCTTTACAATTTATTTACACGTCGAGTATTTCGGAGAACGAACAGCTTAAAAACAAACTTTTGCAATCAGCGCCCGTGTGGACGGCCTCATTTCATTTTTATCAAACATCCTAAAAAAAAAAAAAAATTAGCAGGAAAAGAGCGTACTGCAGTTGTTGGGACGTCATTTTATGGAAAGAGAAGAGCACGTAATTAAGAACGAAATAAAAAAAAAAAAGAAACAATTACAGTGACACTCTGCGTCTCGTCTTTTCTTCTTTGCAATTTTTACTTGAAGCTGTCCCACTAATCTGACGTCTTCTACCACATCTAACGTAAAAAGAAATTTCGGGTGTTATGGGCCGTCGTTATAAAAAAAAATAAAATACGAAAGAAAACCGTAGTGTAATAATAAAAAGAAGACGAAGTAGGACCTTCTTTTTCCATTTGCAGCAGGCGGGTTCCTATATATATTTTTTTTTATGGGTTTATTTGATTATGTAAGGCGGGTGTTGGACTTGGATCGAGTTGAAATCTTATACACGTGGAAAGTACGCCATAAAAAGTAAGGGATAAGACGTTGGGCAAAATTGAATTTGCTTCGGATTCGTTCCTTTTCAATGCCATCAGAATAGAACGGCCTTTCGGCGCGCTAATCCTGAATGAAATTCTAACGAAGCGCCAATTGACCGGAATGATCTGATGATAATGAATAATGACAGTACCAAGGAAGGGGGAGGAAGGCTGACTGGACTCGGCCGCTCCGCTAATACGTTAGGGAGGAGTTGCAAACGTGAAAAGAACAAAACTATACAGCACCGATGGAAGGGACGAGGGAAATAAAAAAGAGAAGAAAAAAAAAACCGCGGGAAAAAAGGAAAACGAGTATCTTGAGAGAAGAGGATAAAATCAGTAGCGACGTGACAGCGTTGTCAAATGCGACCTCCGTTTCGTTTGACATGCAGAATTGCCCTTGCACACGCCCCATATCCTAACGTCTGCGACGAAAGTCAACGGTGCCATCGTCTTTTTTTTTTTTTTTTTTCTTTGCACCCGATATCGAAAAGCAACCGAATTGATCAAAGCTCCTCTTATGAATGTACTGCATACAACGGAGATATATAGACCCTATATTTATGCAGTACAGCGCGGCAGTATCAGATGAAATAGATATACACAGACGACACTATATTTATTTTATTTTGTTTTATCTTATTTTATTTTTTTTTTTTTTTGGGAGGGAGAAAAACCCCCGGCCGCTTACATAAGATGTGCGGCTGTACGCGTGTAAGCTAGACTGCGCCCATCCTTCCTGTATATATATATATATATATATATATATACGCGCTGTTCACGCTAGTTTGCGCTTTTACGGGAGTTGATGGGCGTCGTGAATAACTTCGGTGGGCAACTGGCGAGCGCCTGCCATAGACGACCGACCCGAAGATATAAAGAGATGATGGGCTATTTGGATGTTCTCCTTTTTTTCGTCATCGAAATTCAGTTTCCTTCTTCTTTTTTTTTTTTTGCTTAATTATCTGGTTATGTATAATATAAAGTATTTCATTTCCGTTTTTTTTCCATTTGCTTTTATTTCTAAGATGAGACTCGTGAAAAGTCTATAAAAGCCAATACACGATACAAGAGAGAGAGAGGCCTCTCTGCATATTCCCTAATGGGGTTTTGCTTTTTTTTCTTCATTCCCGTGAGTTTCATATCAAACAGAAAAAAAAGGGAAAGAAAAGAAATGTAGGAAAAGAGACAGAGTGGGGAAATGGTGGATGAATTTTCCATGTTGAGACTCTTTGCTTTCGCTTTACGAGCCTTGAAAACTCGCCGAGTCATTTATTAATCTTGGAGGTTTTGTATAAGAGTCCAGTAAGAGTCCCCCCCCCCCCTACCCCGTTCTCGAGTGGGAGTTTTGTTTTTCTTTCTTTGATAGTTTTAATCTGTTTTTCTTAATTATTTAAAAATTCTATTTTATAGACTACTATAATTGTTGCCCTACATTTCAGGTTGTTGATGCACTCTTCTTAATTAGGTCTATTAACAATGTATTGTAACCTTTCCCAATGAGACAATCCCACACCAATAGTAAAGATCGTCAGGCCCCTCGCTTCTTGACTCATTTCCGCCCCCACTAGTGACTAATTAGTGTAGCAATGAAAACAATCTCCCAATTAATTCAGCCAAAAAAACACAGTCGTCTATATAGAAGAAGGCGGAGGCGAAAAGGGGCTCCAAATGTAGGCCCAAATGAGCAAAGCCGTGCTAGTCTACAAACAAAAGGCTTCGACCATTGGCAATTTGCGCATCGTTCTTATTAGATAGTGATTTCACGTTCAAAGAATTATTTAAAAGACGTAGTGCCTGACGATCATCAAATGATAGGAAAATTGCAGCGCCAACAGTGGGCGCACACACGAAGCACAACGCCAACTCGTAAAACCAACTTATAGATACACTAAAATAAAGTTTATAATTTAATGGCATGTTGTATGTAAAGTTTTCAACTGAATAGCCGCACACCCCCAGTTTTCCTTCCATATTCTCCTCTCTTTTTTTTTTTTTTTGTCAGCGCTTTTTGGCGTTATTCTCTTGTTATTTAGTGATGAAAGTGCGCCCGAGCGTCATTCTATTGCGACCCGCCTTTAGTTTACTCGTTAACAGACGTGGAAACTTTTTGCGCAACTTTTGAGGTATATACTGTATTGATGAAGCTTCTGCCCGCCTATCTCATCTGCCGTCCTCATTTTCGTTTTCTCGTTCGCTGTTCTGTGCATTTTCATTTTACCAAAACTTTCATTATCTCCATGTTGCAAGGCAATTTCGCAGTTTAAAAGGCACAATTCATTCAAACGGCGAAACTCACTTAGCGTGCGCCAGTTCCAACAAAATGCATACGAAATGATTGTTACCTGTATCCGCTCCTCCTGCCTTCTTCTAAATATTACAATTGTTTCCCGCTTCTAGCTGCCTTTTATTTAAAAAAAAAAAAAAAGGAGCCTTTGGGCGTTGCGCTGTGCTCCTTTTTTTATGTAAATATTTGAGTTACTGTTGCTGCCACTGCTGCTTCGGTTTATTGTGTTGTGTTATCGGAGCAGTTCTATTGGCGTGATGCACGCACACACACGCCAACGACGTTCTCTTATTTTTTTTTTTTTCACTTCTCTTGACGTACGGGATACACACAAGGTCTTGTTGACACGAGTTGGTCGAGTTCAACGGTCTGCCAATGTCACTTAGTTTTTTTAACAACTGCAGCTGGCTCACAAACACACACACAAACCAAGAAAAGAAATAATCTAAAAATTGTGATTCACAGAATGAGGAGAAATGTCGGGCACACACAGAATCGGGCTGAAATGACAAGTCCCAAAAAGAGACAAAATGAAAAATGAAATAGTATGGAAATGCACGAGGGACGCAGTAATGGACTGTCACAGACTACTCCGGTAACGATCCAACACGTGGACCAGCGCGCAACCGACTGATTGGCGAAGAGACGAGTAACCGTTTCGTTATAGCCTTGTGCAGACCCGACTCCCTCGCACGATGCGTTGTGCACAGATAGACGGTAAGCCCCATTCGCCCTTTTTTTTTTTTTTTGACTGCTAGATTCTGCGCCGTGGCATCCAATGCTGGCGTGAATGCGTTACATACTCGTTTGTTCTTTCGTCCCGCTCGACGGCTTCTCACCAGGCGTTCGCCTCACACATCTACAGACGCAGACACAATCATATGACGGTTCATTAGCTCCATCTTTTGTAATTAGCTGCATCAGATAGAAAAGGGAAGAAAAAGAAGAAGAAGAAGAAAAAAAAAATGATGAGGGGGAAAATAGGGTAAAGAAAAGGGGCGTGGCGTAGGCAGCAGAGTAGATGATAAAAAAAAGGTCCGCGTCCCCAGACAAGCCTACGAAAATATTTTATGTATTATGTACGCTATGACGGCTGGGTTGTATAGTGAAGATCGATCCTGCCAAAACGAACGATTAATAACCTTCGTCGTAGAAATATCGAGAGCACACTGGCGCCTGCTGAAAAAAAAAAAAAGAATAAGAAAGAAAAGAGAATAGTGCTCTTATTCTTGTCGAGTCTATTAACAAAGGCAAAGGATATCACGTGACCTGAGTAGCCGCACTCGTCCTGAGTGTTAGTCTGTTGTTTGTTTGTATTTTCGTGTGTGTGTGTGTGTTTGTACACGGATGATGGTGTCTGAACGCGTGTTTGTCTACCGAACGGGCCCAAACTGAAGCCCATCACGGTCCCATCATTACAGGGCTCGTCGATATTTTGTTTGACACTTTAACAGTTTCTGTGTCTTTGTTTACCATTCGCCGTATCCTCGAGGAACTACAATAATGGCTGGGGTCTTCCAAAGAACGAGTGTTCATGAACAAGACTTGAGGAGGCTGTTATATATCGAGGCATCAAACTCATCGAGTCAAGGGAGGAGGCATCAGCGAGACGTTTCGCCTTTCTTTCCTATGGACGTTATAGTGTTACAAGCTCATGTCGTATATACCGTCAATTGAACCAATCAACTCTTACATTGATTAGCCACAGTGACGACGTGTATACTCATCGCAATGGGGGGGGGGGGGCTAAAATCTCTAATTACCGATGAACAACACGTGAACTGCGACAAGAATTCGTTGGCAAAGAATTGAAAACAGTGTGAAAGATGATTTGAGTTTATAAGTGCAAAAGCATGATGTAGACGTCGAAATTCTAGATGGTAGTCAAGGGAATGAAAGCCGAGTTCGTAACCTGGATACCTAATTGACGATCGCGCCGGCAACCCAGTGGGGGGGGGGGGGGGGGGGGGGGGTTAGTTGGATTCTAGTGCGTTTTTATATACGAGCTTCATCAGTTACAGTATCAACAACCTGACAACGGCCGTGTTTGAGAGCGACGAACAAATTGATTCCCCGACAACGTCCTACTTGTGGTTTGATAAATGTTGGAATCTCTCTTTCTTTAACCCCCCACACTTTGGTGTAAAGGAAGGACATTCTAATGATGTTGAAGCCACCATGCTCACAGCTGACGAGCATGGTTTCACAGATTTGTGTTACACAAGCGGAACCAAAGTGAAAGTACAACGAGTTGATTAATGACTTTCCGTGATTTTGCATTTTTTATCCATAGAAATATGATTGGAATAACGTTTAAAATCGGTTCATTTTTTAGAGGGGTTACACGTACACGATTTCTTGTTCAACGTGTTAGTATAAGGATAAAAGACAAGTGACACCACGAAAACAAACGAAGAGAGGCCGCTTTCAGCGCACAAAAGGACGGATCTATGAGAATCTCAACTGATGAAGACTAACAAGAGAAAATTGGCGACTCTGTTGCCATGACGACCTGGTGACTCTCTCTCTCTCCTGGCCTCGTTCGATCGATTCTCGTATCTTCGTTTTCTCCTTATAGCTCGTTGAATTCTCGATGAAAAAGACGCGTTCCATCTCTCCGCCAATGTTTCTTTTGTGCGCGTCGTTGGTCCGACTTAGCGGACCCGACTGATCCACCCAAACGAATCTCAGTCTGGCACAGAGAGAGAAGAAGCCTGTGCAGAAAAAGTCAGGGGATATACTGTATAGATATATATATGCGCTTCGTCGAGCGGCAGCAACCATTCTATAGGCTGTATAGCTGCACGGGAAATGCGCCCGTCCACACGTCCGTCCGTCAGTCCGTTCCGGGCGTCAGGGCGCAACCATCTCGATGGGCAAACATCCGAGTTAGTCTTGACGTTCTTTTATTTTCATGCCCTCTTCTTTTTTTTTTCCTCTCCTTAGATTTTGGCCTTTCATCCGATGGGTCTTTAGGCTTTCAATGGTTAAAAAAAAAAGAAGGAAAACCGAGCTAAAAATGAAAATAAAAACATTTAGATTGATCCGTGCTCCGTTTGATCCAAAAATGAGGAAATCCATCGAAATAGATTGAATTGATACGACGCTATCTGCTACGCATCGACATACGCTATGGCAACCTACCAACAAAACTTTGGATGCTCTTCTAAAAGAATTTTTTCAAACATTCGTTTTACTTTATTTTTTTTTTGTTTCCGATTCATCAATAAACAGTTATTGCGTGAAAGCCTTAACAATCACAATTAAGCGCACGAGAGATTGAATCCCTATAGGCATCAACTAGTATATCTTGTTGTCATGGCAATTGTTGGCACATAAAATTCACACTCAACGTACTCTTGTCTTCTTCGTACATGGCCTTGTTTTTTTTTACCTAGTTGAGCAAGAAGTTGTTCTTGTAAAGGAACGAAAAGCCACAAGTTCCAGATCACCAAGTGATCTTGAGGGTGTTGATCATTACCTGCACTTGTCTATATCTTAAAAATATATTGGGCAATGAACTGTTAAGCCCCACTACAGCATCCTCGCTAGGTTGTTGTTCAGCCCTGGAATTGCTTCACCGCATTCTAATTGAATACCTTTAAATCCCTCAGGACAGTCTTCATTCATTCATCCGTCATCAAGTTTTTTTGTTTGTTTTTTTTGGGGACAAAGTTCCTCCAGCTGGCACAACATCGTCTTATCTTTTATATTCTTTTTTTTTTTTTTTGCCCACCGTGTGGAGGGGGGAAAGTCCCGATGCGCGTTTTCTTTAGCACCGGGAGACAAAGTACTTTCGTGTGTGTGCGCGCTGATGTCCGTGAGCGGAATATAACGGTAACGGTTTGTTGGCGAACAGATGGAAGAGACAGAGAGTCGATACGTATAGGACACCCTTCCTGGGGCTGGGTGATGTATTGATTGCGACAGCTTCGCCCCAAGGGTGCACTTAAGACCCGACCAGGTGGGTTACGGAGCCATCAGACAAGGGCAGGGTTACCGCAGTGAGTTCAATCGTCATGGCTGAACGTGTTACCTTCAAGATTTCCCTCATCAATAAGAAAAAAAAAAAAAAAAAAAAATTTCAAAGAGAAAGACGCCGAAAACCCGCAATGACAATGCAATGCAAATACTAAAAACGGCCTTTATTCTTCCCTTTTTTTCTTTTTTTTTTACCTCCTACACCCATTCTCCACTTAAGTGTTCCTCTCTCTGGGTTCAAATTCTGATTTGCTCTTCCTGATTCAAGTTGTTGAAGAGCGTCGTCTGTTTGAAACGGTGCCCACACGTTCGTATTGAACATTCGTCTTTACGGTGGTGAAGAAGTTTGCCCATTCCGCTATATTCCCTTCCGTATGTCTACGCCTTTATCTCTCGCTTATATACACTACCAAATATTCTGTTGCTTCCTTTTTTTTCGCCATTTTCTTTCTTCCTATTGTTCTCACGTTCCCTAGGCAACGTTTATCGATTTCGTTCTGGCGGATTGCTAAACATACCGCTACTATATAGGTGTTTCCTTCTCTTTCTTATATAGCTTTGCCTGTCCTATAATACCAGCTTCACATGCACGCTGTATAGAGCGGCTTGCCTTACATTTTTTTTTCTACCCACGGACCACCCCCATCCCTCCCCCCGGCTCTCATGTCTCTTGTTTATGCCTTTCACCGACTCAATAAAGTCTGCAGCAGATACACGAGACATTCAATCGATGAGAATAACAAAAATCCTGTTGTCTTATATTTTTCACTTTGTGTGGGTGTGTGTGTTTCTATTCTGATCCTTTTTTTTTGTTTTGCCGTTTGTCGATAGCCGGTCATCAGATATCGCCCAATGGAGTAGTATTGCGTCGGCCGTTGGTCGTGCGCGGACCTTTAACCCGGCCGAGTTTTTCTTCCATGGATGTATCGTATTACAGCCCTCGCATTCGGATAGCGAACAGAAAGAAGAAGAAAAAAAAAAGGGCGGAGAGCTGCGACACTATCGGGTTTTCTTTATGGGAATGCACGTGCTTTGTCGGCGAAGCAATGGAACCGTTTCGATGATGTAAAAAGCGATATCTTATAGAGAAAGGACAACACGTTGCAGGTACGTATAAAGGAGGAGACAAAAAAAAGGAAACAAACCAATTGGGCCGACTGCGGATTATATTGATCTCTTTGTTTGTTTTTGTTTTTTCGTGTTTGTTTGTTTCCTAGAAGTTGAAATGTAACAATATTTAGGGTATCAGGTGATCAACTGGCGATGGATTTCAGCATGCTGTTAATGCCCATGTTCTATCGATCACTCGTTCGTTAGCGGCACGAACACGAAAACAAAAAAAAAAAAAAGGAAACGGGAAACAAAGGAAGGATCGGCTGATCTGAACAACGTGATTACGTTAGCATTATGAAATGTCGCTTTTATCTTCCTCTTCGTTCTTTCTTTTTTTTTTTGTTCATCTTTTCAAATTTTTTTTCTTTTTTCTTCTTCTTTATTTTTTTTTTTGTTTCATTTATCGATACAAATGCTTCATAGTAGGATATGGGATTGAAGACGCGCGTGTGTGCAAGCCTCATTCTCTTTCACTCTCAACGATTTCTTCCCGGGTCTACATGGACTCTCTCGGCGCTCGGCCAATCGATATGGAAAAGACCGGACTTATCTTGATCGCTGGGCGTCGTTATATCTGTCTCGGATTCAAAGCCAAGAACACAGCGAAGAAAGAAAAGAACGGAGTGAGACCAAAAGAGAGGAATATGAAAGGCGTCACTGATTCTGTGATCGGTGGTAACGGCAGAGGCGACGGGCGGCCGTTGTGGGCGCCAACAATGGCTGTTCTGTTTCTTTTTTTTCTTCCACAGCCGGGCCGTAAATCGCGCGTGTAGCAAAAACAGGCATGGGGGGGGGGGGGGGGGAGCCATTTCTCTCTCTTTTTTTATTTTTTTTTTTTTGAGCTCCCATATTTCTCTTGTGTTACAATCTATCATTATGACTTGGGTATGTGTCCAACAGGACGAGGGGCAGGAAAGCACGGCATCGTTCGGCGATGTATGTGTACCTCTTCACTCTTTCGCTGGAGCACTTTACGGCGACAGTATGTACATACACTGCTGGGCGGTTGGATAATCAGGTCGAAAGGTGGTTCACCCTCCTTCCATCACGGCATTGTATTATATGCTAGCGCCAAAAGGCGGCCGGGCAATGACGAGCAGTTCCGAGAAACGAGGCTAAAAGAACAGAGAGAGGGCAGCCATTAAATAGTCAATAATAATGTGTTCTCTGTCACTCTCTGCTTTTACTCGATTCTCGCGTGCGAGGCTCCTTCTGAAGAACCAAAAAGGGGGGGGGGGCGATGCAAGTAGCTTTTCCAGTCCAATCGCAGTGTGCTTTTAATCGGTAAAAGGTGTTAAGAGAACGATAGGAAATAGTAAAGTGAGGGATGAACCACTGCACAGTTTATGAGAAACTGACATTAAGGGGGATGCGAGCATAGATTTACATACGAATAACGTGATCGAGAACATCCAAGTGATGGAAGCAAAGTACAATCATTTTGAAGAACGTCTACGTTTATACTAAGCAGCGTCATCATATAAGAGATTTCTTTGCTATTCGTTTAAACCTATTCCAATTTTTAAGAATGTGCAGTTGAATCTTCATCGAAATATCGGAGGAAATCTTGCTGTCAATCAACCATCATTTCAAAAATTTAAGGCATCGTTGCAGTTTCCGTGGTTGGATGCAATGAAGCAAACTAGAGGCGGCCTAGCTAAAGACAGACGAAACTCTAATTCCCGGAGAATGCCAAAAAATAAATGAGAGCGCGTAGCAAAAAACCGATGAACCTCCGTTCTAACGCATCCAGATGCATGTTCGATAGGCAAAAGGGAGGGTAAACCTGAGATAGGGAAAAAAAAAACATTCGATGAAAATAGGAGGCGTTTCATCTGTACCAATGAACTAGCTCTTGTCCCGATGCAATCACCATTAATCAGGAGGCCTGGCATAGACGGTGATTTAGAGACAGAGGGTGCGAGATTGGTGGACGTTTCCCATCGGAGCAAACGGAAAAGGGGGAAGGGAAGAAGGAAACACGGGAAATGGAAGAAAAAAAATAAAATATCTTAACAAACTTTGTGTCGAAATAGAGTGGAAAAGAACTATGTCACGAAATCTTTCGCACACGGCAAACGTGAAAGTTTGCCACTACTTTTTTTTTTTATCACGGTCCATCCATTCCGTTTCTCCCCATTCAGTTTCTAACGCGGTCACCCCATCCGATTCGATTGCTTCGCGCTTTTCGATCCGCTATCTTTTCACGCACCGTCGTTCTAAACTAAGCAATCCAGCGATTTGGAGTTCAATGATGAAACCTAGCCAAAAAATATATCCGCCTATCCCTCCGTGTTTCATGGCTCCCTATACATTAGAAACAACGAAATGCCATCGATCAATTTGAATTCACTGGCATTGACTCCCTTTCCCCACCTTTTTTTTTTTTTTTTTTGCCTATCGCAAAAAAAAAATGTGATCTTTCAGATGTCCCTCTTTATCTCGCCTCTTTTATCCGAATTTGTTCGTCAGTTTTGTGTGTGTGTGTGTGTCACTTTAAACGGAAACGCAAACAGGGAATAAAAGTTTTATTTTAAATAGCTTCCCATACATGACATTGAGCTTCGATATCAACACATTCCTTTTATCTATTTTTGGTCAGCGGTGGCCAGTTGAAATCAAAACTGATAGGAAACGGTATAATCCAGTTCCACGCTTTTGCCTTGCATAAGAAATCTAACATTGTAACAGAAAACCCAGATACTGTTTTTATTGTTGAATGGCCGGAAACACGGGTGACGCGTGGCAGTAGCAGCAATCAGCACAATGGGAAACGCAGTCAACGTCTTATCGATAAATGCACAGTAGACTGTGTGGAAGCTTCCCTTTTAATGATTCCTTCCGCTTTTAAATTTTGTATTTTCCTAAACTCGTGTGTGCGATACCTTATAGTGCAATATTTACAATGGCCATAACATATACATGCACCGAGCGGAATACGATAACATGCGCTTAAATCATTAACCTACAAACGCTTGGAAGCACAATTTGTCGTGTCCCAGTGGTAAGCTCCAATGAGATCTTTCTCTCGTTTTGAATCGGTTTGTGGCTTTGCTGTTTCTCTTTGAAACTTATTATACTGCACTTTGACACTTCAGTTCAACGTGAATTTTTCATGTATAAAATTGTTAATGGATCATAAAGGATTTAAACTTTTGTTATTGGAAAAAACGCATTTCTTTTATTGCTGCAGTTACATAGCTAAAAAACGTAGTGCACCTGTAGAAGGTGACGCAAGAGTGAGGATGACGGGGACGTTTAACTGTTAGATGAAACTCGAAATTCTAGATTAACTCGAAACTCCACACTTTTCCACTTCCGTTTGTGTGTGTAGTATCACAGTAACTACGTTAAACAAAAATGGTGTCTGCGTTTTGGGCTTTGCAAGTTTCGCATTGGCATATTCTATTTTCACCTTGTCAAGAATGCAACGAATTTAAAGGCAGTTTAATGCCATTGCGAGAAGAATTCGAGAACATAATCTTGTATTAATAGATTTTCTCGAGCTCGTGCCATATGTAACGGTAAATGGAGAAAAAAATCAAAAAAGGCGCTGCGTCTGGATGTATTGCGCAACTAGTTCCTTTTCTTAAAAATGGGTTCATCTGGTTTACCTCCTCCTCTTACCGCCCTTCTTTTGTTTGGTCTTAAGGGTCGGCTTCTTTTGTTTTTGCTGAAGTTTTATCCGTATTTCCTTGTTACCACGAAGACGAGCCTTCTCCTTCATCTTGCGAGCCTTCTCGATCTGTTCAGGTCGCTTAACCTCGTCACGCACACGCTGTCCTCCCTGTTTAACCTCGGCCCAAGCCTTCTTCATCGCTGGGTGGTTCATTGGTAGGCCACCTAATTTGCCTATAGATGGGACGATATATAAACAAGCGTCAAATCGAACCGTACCGGTAAAAATTGCGATGTGCTACGATAGAAAATCAATGGGAAAGTACCTTCGAGATTCATTCCCATAGGAACGCCACGTCTCTGATAACCACCACCGAATCGCGATGACACATTACGATTGCCACCCTTATCGTCATCGCCTGAATCTTCACTTGCTGGGTCGTTTTGGTCAACTTTAGATTTGCCCTTCCATCTTTCATACCGGTCGGTCTTGTATGTGGCTGGGATCCAAACACCGGATTCAGTACGGATCTTGCGTTTCTTGACATCCTCCTATAAAGACAAATCAACAGTATGAATTTTTACAAGTTACCATTTAAAAGGCTATTCAAATTTCAACCTGTCCAATAAACTTCTTCTTCTTACGATCCCATTTCATCAGACTTCTCTGTTTACGGAGTTCCTGATCGTCATCACCAGTCAAATCCAAGACGGCATCAGCAGCGGCCCGTCCGAAATCAGAACCCAATGCCAATCTAACAGTTAAAATAGACGTTTAATAGGATCGATATTTAAAAAAAAAAAGAGAAGAACGAATTAAGCTACCCAGATTCTGTTTGGTGATCCTTTGCTACGTAGTTGATGTAGTTTTCTTCGTCCTTGGTTGATTGAGTCTGAATGCGTTTCTTCTTTGCTTGGTTCGGGTCAAATGGCTTCCGGCTGGTCCGTCTCTTTTGAGCAATAACGGTGCTGAACGCCTCTTGGACCATTTCGTCGTCGGCTTCCTCTTGTGGAACGGCAACGTTTTCAGGTTCTTCCGAAGATGCAGCTTCAGCTGCGGATTTAATTGCCGCTTTTTTTTGTTTCATGATGATTCGCTGATGCTTTATGCGTTTCTCTAACATCACTTTCGCCTTCACAGAGTTAGCCGTCACACCAATTTCGAAAATAGTCTGCACCAGGATATGAATTAAAATTTTAGTTTATGGAATTAATGTTATTGAGAAGGAGAAGTGGCCAAAGGATTCAACTTACGTGATGGGGACGATAGCACTTCATTTGCTCTAGTAAATTGAGCCGATCACTTTCGAGTTCACTACTTTCAGCTACGAACACAGGGTGAGGACCTAGTAGTTCAAGCTTGATTTCTTTTCCCTTTTTGACGGATTCATGAGAGGGCGGTGGGCAAGAACGTTTATACTGTTTGTAAGCTGACGTGTAGACCTTGATCATATTTTGAAGCTCTACTGACTCTTGATGCCACAGCTGCATCGCACTACTTCCATCATCTATAACGCTTTGGCCGACACGACCGAGATAGCCGTCCCAGTCCTCGCCCTTTTTCAGTCCATCTTGAGGAATTTGCTTTAGCGGTCTTCCCAAGAAGAGATGTAAATCCACTAAAGCAGGTATTTCATCTAGGGCGACTAGTGAATAAGCTGTACCAGAGCGCCCGGCACGTGCAACACGTCCTGAACAAAGATTTCAATACAGCCTTATTTTCAGTATTAGGACAATGGTGTTTCACAGCTGCAACTTACCGACTCTGTGGACAAATAATTTGGCTTTGGCTGGGAAATTGTAGTTGATTACATTGTCCAACAGCGGAATATCAATACCACGTGCAGCAACATCAGTGGTAATCATGACATTTGTTTGCTTTGTTTGAAACTTAGCAGCATGGATTTTACGGGCAGCTTGGTCCAAACTAGAATAAATGTATGTATTGGAGATTCCCGCTTTGTCAAGTAACTGGTACCAAACAAAATTATATTATTTCCTAAATATGTATATGACAGAAATTGATAGAGATGACTTACTAGGTGCAAGTACTCAACGTGATGCATAGTCGCAGCAAACACAAGCGTCAATTCTCCTGCCTTGATTGCATTTCGTAGTAAGTGAAGAAGAATGGATGCTTTCGATTCACACGGACAGAATACGAAAGCCAATTTTAAAGCTTCAGGTAACTTAGAATCAACGTCCAACCTATAAGTTTGTATTTTATATTATGGTAAATTATGAAGACAAAATAATAGAAGATGTACAGAAACATTTACCTGACCAATACTGGGTCTGTCAGACCTGCTTTGGTGAAATCAACAAGTAATTTCGGAAGAGTAGCCGAAAAAAGAAGTGTCTGTCGCAATTCTGGCAGACGATTCAAAATTTCTAATAACTGTTCTCCAAATCCCATCTCAAAAAGTCGGTCAGCTTCATCAAACACTACATACTCAATTTCCTATACAACATTAAATAAAAAGAATAAAATTATTTCTCACAATGCACAGAATTTTTTTACTACCTTTAGCTTTAGTTCCATTTCTACACAGAGATGGGCAAATCTTCCTGGAGTAGCAATAATGATGTCTGGTATTTCATGCATTGCAGCAAACTGAGCTTCCATAGAGTCTCCTCCAAGAATAGTAGCTGCTTTTAGTCCAGTGTATTTGCCTAGTTCTCGAGTGAACTTCAATGTTTGCAGTGCCAATTCTCGAGTGGGGGACATAATAAGGGCTCTTGTTCCAATAGTAGAGTGTTCTTGAAGTCTTTCAAATAAAGGGATTAAGAAACAAGCTGTTTTGCCACTGCCTGTTCTTGCCATGGCCACAACATCTTTCTTTTCCATAATCAACGGAATGCACTACAAAACAAAATAAGACAATGTTATATTGGACTTTTAAAGCAGTTAAAGACTAATTACTTTTCTTTGAATTGGTGTCGGTATTTTGTAACCACATTTCATTACCCCGCGGTAAACATTATAGCTCAGGCCCATAGACTGAAATCCACCAGACTTTTTCTTTTTGCGATTCTGCTCTTGAACCAAGGCACGTGTGTCTAGTTCAGCTTCCGATTGATATCCCCCATCTCCGAAACCCTCAAGTTCAGGCATTCTCGGCAACAATTCGATTAAAAACCAACCAGTTGACACTTCAACGATGGCAAGTCTTAAACTCCACGATAAAGACAACGTGCTCTAGCAGACGAACTAATAGATTTGAGTTTTTTTTCAGAAAACACGCGTTTTGCCCTCTAAGACCCTAGGTTGCTCAAAATGTGCACAAACGTACATTTAACATTTGTATATTTTTGCGGAGTATAACTGCATTAACCACTAAGCTCTTTTCAATATATTTTATTTTTGTTAGGAAATGTATTTTACGCATGGAATGTAGGTGACACTAAATTTTTGCATTTCGGAAAAAAATAAGCCTAGAAGTATCTACCGATAGAGGCGCTAGAGGATGTAGATACATCTTTTGAGCGCTAGTACTGTACGCTACTTCCATGGTTGAGAAGTACCAACACCAGAGTCATACATTAGTTGGTCTAACTACTCCATGTCAAATTCCCTTTAAGGAAGCCACGCCCCTCATCACTTTTTGCTTTTGGGCTTGCTCGCGTTCGCTTGCTCCGACTGACCTGCACGATGCGGAGATCTGATGCACTACAATGCAAAGTGCTATCTTCATCCAGTCAAACATCCGCTTGGTGCAGGTCAATCGGAAGGAGTAAGGCTTGTGAATTTGACCACGGTTCGTATAGGAGTAGTTAAATCATCCTATCTATGACTCTGCCAACACCAAAAAGTCGAACAAGTTGTGAAAATAGATTTAACTGAGAAAGCGACAACGGTGTGTCGACTGGAGCCGTGGAAAACAGAGTTTGAGGTGTTCTCGAAATTCGGGGAACTTGTTTCCAAGTCCCGAAATGGCTGCAGGAATGTGCGTGTATTTGATGATAAGGAGGAAGAAAACTACAATATTTACAGATGCCAAAGAGACCACTAACGTTTCTGAGCTGAAGAAAATCATTCAAGGTTACTGAAAAGTCTTATTTTTTTGTCTCTTACCTGCCCAATTTCTAAACAGTGTATTTCATATAGGAATAACTAAGGTCGCACCGGATAGCCAACGTCTGTTCAAAGATGATCGAGTCATGGAAGACAATCGTTGTTTGGCAGATTACGGATTAATTTCAACAACTGCTAGAGCCCAAAGTCCTGCATCTCTCAGCTTGGCCTATCGGTAAAATTCTTTCAGTTTACATAATGGGAAGTAGGTTAATAATAAGGATTTATTCTTGGGAATCTTGTTTCCTTCTTGATCGTTTCTGCTGTTTGGTATGATAATTAGTGTAACAGCTACTAGTAGGCTGTGTCGTTCAGGTAAAGCCACATGAGCAATATTAAAGGTTTTTATTAAGGGAGTTGTAAAAAAATTTTCAAACATCCTGCAGAAATGTAAAGGTGTTGCTTTAAAGTGACACATGGCATTAAATTTTTTGACATTAGCTTATTGATTGATCTAATATAATGTGATCCCAAAGAAATTAGTAGACGAATCAGATGTAAGATAACAAACGAAATACTTTCACAAAGATCTTGTGGAAAACCCCTGATTAGATTCATCTTTTTTTTAAACCTTAATTCAATGATGAATAGATGATGCATTTTTTTTTTTTTTTTGTGGCAAAATTCGTTTTTCTGTTTAGATTGGAAAATGGAGAT